>NW_023416287.1:93281724-93761724 GCF_014176215.1 Rousettus aegyptiacus
GCCGGAGAACTGAAATCGTCAGCGGCCTGGTGCTTAGGAAGCGAATGACCGTGAGCCCCTTTTGAGCCCCTTTTAAGCAGACGAGGGGTCGACCTCCCCCTCTGTTAATACGTCCATAAACATGCTTCCGCCCTCCCTGCCCCTCAGACAGAGGTCGAGTCGGCTCCGCGCCCCCCGCCCCCACTTCCTCTGTCTTTCTCATCACGTCCACTTCAGTTAGTCTGGCTTTGAACTCAAGGATCCGAATCTTCTTTGCTTGGTCGAGGTCACTTGACAAACTGGATTTTGAGAACGTCTCCTTTCCCGCTTCATGCAGGGGAGCCAGCTTTCACCTGGGAAGTGTGACTCCCTTTCCACGTTGGAACTCGGGGCGTCGCGGGCTGTCCAGCAGGAGGGGGACAGCCGTGAGAACAAGCGCGGCCCCTCAAGTCGGGCGGCCATGTCTGTGGCCAGTGGACGATCCAGGGTCCTTGACGGGTGGGTCGCTGTCTGAGTGACGCGGAAGGAGACGTGACCTTCAGGAAGAGAGGCCTCGCTCGCGTCGGCTGTCTAGTCCTGTGTCGCGTTAATACGACGTCGGCCCTTTTTTTAGAGATGGACAAAGGTGTCACATGTGGCTCCTCCGCTGTTGCTCAGGAGCCACAGAGCGCGCCGTGACGTGGTCTGGTGTGGTGAGGACTAAGCCGCCAGCCCCTCGGCCTCTGATTCCAGTGTGACGCCCCCCGGGAGAGCCGGGCGGCCAGCCGCGTGCTCGCCACGGTGCCAGACGCAAACGCGGTGGCCTTTGCGAGGCTAACGGACACGTGCACGCTCCGCCCTTAGCTCACGCGTTGGGCTCAGCCCGGCAGACACTCGGCGATCCACGCCGGACCTCTCGGCCCACAGAGCGAGTGACCCGGCGCCTGTGGCCCGCATCCTTCCTCTTTCTCAAACCCCCGCCCCCCCACCGCCCGCCCAGGAAGGTAACACTGGGCTCTGGACGATTCGTCGGGAGGGATTATCCGGATCGTTTCCCCGTGAGTCGCACAGTGGGCCACGTGAGCGCGCGCTCCGGCCGCCCGAGCACCACTCGCCCGGGCGTCCGGTCCGAGCTGGGTAGCAGTCACGGCCGCCTTACCGGAGACGAGTTCAGTGGCGAAGACGTGCTAACCGCTGTGACGCCGTTAACAGAAATCACGAGACGAGGCGAGTGGGCTGCCCGCAGGGCGGGGAGCCCCACCCCCACCCCGTTGCCGGCCTCGGCCGCGCTGAATTACGACTTCCGTCACCGCCAGCCTCACCGGCACGCATCTCTGAAGGGCAGATGACCCAAATGAATGCAAATCGAATTAGGTTTCCTCTCAGAGACTTTAATACCATAAATGAGCACGAGCATTCATCACAAATAACTAGGGATTGTATACCAAAGTGCTTGAAGAAAATCAATATACTTTCAGCTGCTCTCGGCCTATAAATGTAAATGAGAACAGATATAAAGCTGATATGCACTAAAGAAGGTTATTGAGGGAGCAACGCATAACACTAGGAAATCAATTGAATAAACTTGAAAAATGATTCAGATAGAGTAGATATGAACATAGAAAATCAATCATATAATTTAAAGAATAAACAGCTTGAACCTCGCAAACCTCCCGTATGGTTTTGGAGTGTAGGATTTTTAATTTAGCATTGATGTAATGCCAAGCTATGAGGACCCGCAGATGGCGGTGGCTCGGAGGAAAATCAATTCATTCTTGTTCTATGGTCTTAAGGGGTGTTTGATATTTACAGCAGGGCAGCACGGATCCTTGTATAAATTTACATTTTAAGAGATAAAGGGCCTCCGTATTTTGTCTTGTTATTGTTAATAGAAACTGTCTACTTTTATCCCGTCCACTTTCCGGGGAAGCCTAGCTGTCTTTGTGTCCGTGCGTGTCACAGGCAATTTTCTGGGCTTTATTTTCTTGATACACAAAGTTTTGCTTTGTGTTTTTTTTTTTTTCTCTCGCTCTCCTGCAAGGCAATCGAGGTGGCATAATTGCATCAGTGCTACAGAAATATAGGCTGCAATTTGGGGGGGGAAAAACAATTCCAGACAAGTGCGTTTATTCGTGGTGTGGAGGTTTCGCGCGACAGGGAGCACGCACGCGCGTGTGTAAATCGAGAGCCTCTCGCCGCGCTCGTGAGCGGTCATTCGCCTATCTGCTTCCAACTCGGGGATTCGTCATTAGGAAAAACTGAAAAATTAAATTCGCCGGTGATCCCACAGATGCCCAGGCATGGACACGCCCCCCCCCCCAAACTTCAGACGTGTGGCCGGCCAGCGTCCTCGGGCATGTGCGTCGTGGGGATGGTCGGGCCATTTATCTACCTGATGGCAGCAGTGGCACTGCGTTACGCATGTCTCTCTCCCCGTCTCTGTTCCTTGCGCCAGCCCCCGGGGCCCCGGGGGTGGGGAGACTAGGCCCTTCTGGGCTCCAGAGGTGCTATGGGAACCTCAAAGCCCGGAGGCACGAGCCAGGGTGCTGGCTTCTCCATCAGTACGGGATGCGTGGTGTTGACGATGTTTACAAAAACATGAAAGGAAATTGAAATAAAATATTGAGAAAGAACACAGTTGCTCAATAGGCTTGTGCAACTATGGATGTAAAAATGCGTGTCGATGTTTGAGATGGAAGCGAAGAGAGGGAGTTCGGGTAGTTCATTTCGGTTTCATATTTTTTCTTTCTTCTTGCTGGTTTTATTTCCTTAGAGAATTTTAGGGTTCATGTGACGTGGGCATTTCTCCTGTACGTCCCAGAATGAAAGCGGCCTCTTCGAATCCACTCAGGGGGAGCTCACCTCCGCAACGGGCCTCTCGGAGTTTTCATGTGTGAAGTTAAGAATTGTTTGTATGGCGTTACCTTAATTTTGCAGACGCACCCACGCGGCCTGGATGGAGGCGTGACCAGAAGTCTGATTTTTCTTAAACGTACGACATGATTATTATTTAAAAATCACAAGCCGCGAGCGTCGTGTCGCTCTGAACTGGTATTTCGAGTTTCAGCGCCATTTCTCTTTGCAGCACATATGCTTGTACGTGTGCAGAAAAGCACGCGCTTGTGTGTGCGTGTACACATGTGCTCGCGTGGTGAGATTCAAATCGATTCCAGATTTTCATGATGCAATTTATGCTGTGAACACGTAATATGTTATGGGATAATTCACCTTTCTTTTGAAAGTATTTTCATGTCATATTACTTACATCTCTAAATCTACTAATAAAAAAAAATCGAGGTTTGTTTAATTTTCAAGGGCATGCAAAAAAATCACTCCCTCCGAGGGACAAGACTAATAGAAAAATGACTCTTTTCTTGTGATGGAAATATCGTGGGCTTCTATAGAGATAGAGGTAAAAACCTCAGTTATATAACATCTAAATGCTTTTGAAGCTATAAAAAACAGATGTGATATTCATCGAACTCGTACTGAAAGTATCTCGTGTGCCGGGAGTTATGCTGAGGTCTGAGAAAGTGACAACAGATAAATTTAAAAACACACACGATGACCTGTAGGATTCCTGAGCCAGGGCTGGCGGTGACCCTTCACACACACAAAGCGTGAAGACAGGTGTGACCCAGGTGAGTAGGGGCTCAGGGCGGCACACCTGGCCTGGTCTGCCGCGTCGGGGGAGGCCTGGGCTGGAAGGTGAAGGGTTGGACAGCGTCATCGGACAGATGGGACAGGGAGGGCATCGCAGGAAGAAAGTGAAGGCAGGGACCTCCCTGTCTGGGCGCCTTTCTCAGCACTCGCAAAGTAGTAATCTAGACAGGGACTGTGGGGTGAGGCTGGCCCCAGAGGACCCAGGCCAGAGCGGGAGGACAGGGCCTCACGGCCGGGAAGACGTGGTTTGAGGCTGTGCAAAGTCGCTGACCTCCCGAGACGCGGTATCTGCACTCTGCTGAGGGAGCCGGTGACAGGATTCACCCGCGCAGCACCCATCATGCCCCTTTGCAGTGACTGCGATCACCGGTGATTACAGGGATCTGGTGGTGGAAGCAAGAGATCCGGACCATCATTCTCCAGGCGCTGAGAATCCAAGAGTCAGGAAGTGGCGTGCTCTAGGTCACACTCTGGCAGAGGTCGGTGGCATCCTGCAGGGACAGAGGCTGGAGGCCAGTGAGGCCCTGCAGGAGCCAGGACTCAGCAGGTGGCGCCCGGGGCACCCACACGACCCTGCGTTCTCCAGACAGGCGTCTGTGCAGCAACGAAACTAAAATAATTTTTTTTGAATGCCTATGGTGTGCCAGGAACTATGCCGGGATTTTCACTTCAGCTATACCTGGCATTTCCCAAAGGGTCAGAACTGGACACGTCCCGTAGAGATGAGTTGCTAATTTACTCTTTTACTTAAAGTTCGAACAAACTTTTAGAAACACTGACGACAATGTCTACGTAAAATATATATCTTTGTCTACATTTATTATGAAAGAATGTAGCCTTTTACCACATTATTAACACTGACACATAAAATGGTGTGCGTTGAAGGCGTACGATGTGGCGATTTGATATCCGTGTGCATTGTGACATGATTACCACCACGAAGCTAACACGTCTGCTATCTCGAGTAGCCACGTGTGTGTGCCTGTGAGTGTGTGCGTGTGTGTGCATGTGTGTATGTCTGTGGAAATTAAAAGAATAAAAGAGATATTTGCCTTTGATAGATATATTACTCTAGCCTACATCCTATTCTGTTTTTAAATACAATCTGTTCTCTCTGTCCTGTCTCTGTCACACACACGCACACACGCAGAATCACAAACCATCCCGGGCTCCCCCATTGGGCATATCTTTGCAAACTTAATCGTAACGATACTAATCTATTTATCTGAGAGTAGGAAAAAGAATAAACGTTACAACAGATTAGGATTTCTGCTCTCTTGGTATGTTTAACTGGGAACCAAATTAGTGAAAATCAGTCGTTGCAAATTCAGTATCTCAGAGGATTTGCAAGTCTTTCTGTAACGAGGGTGCTGAGACCGCGCTGGGAACACACAGGACAGGGAGCTTGGGTGTGGAGACGACAGAGGTATGACGATCTCTTATTTAGAACAGGTCAGAAGGAAGGGGGCGCTTCTCGTGCGCCTGGGCGCTGTACCTGCGTTCACATACTCCATCTGAATGTCAAAACGTCTCTTCGTCTTCATGAGCCCCGGCTTGGCAGGTATTGTCATCCTGTTTTGCAGTTAAGAAAGGACTCTCAGAAGGAGGAGGACCCACAGCCTGTGACCTCGGGCTGGCACTCGCATCCGGGCCTCTAACCCCCTAGCCGCAGCGTGCGGACACCGTGAGCTCCGCGCGGGGCGGGGGCGCAGACGGCAGCTAAGAACCGGGGGACCCGGGACTTAAATCCATTTACAAGCTCTAACACCTCGCCGTTGTCATTAATTCTCTCAAATACTCATTTTCTTCATGTTTAAGACGTAGAGAACAGAGATTTCTTGTAAGGATTGAATAAACGCGCACGCAGCCGAGGAGGGCAGCGAGCCGCGGAGCAAGCGCGGTTACCACGATCAACGGTGGCCGCTTCGGCGTCACGGGTCTTACGCGTCGCGCATTCCCGTGTTAGTAAAAAAAAAAAAAAAAAAAAAAAAAAAGTGTGCCCTGCCCTGCAGCCCTGTGACAGGTGTGTGAGCGCTCAGCTTTATTTCTATTCGAGGCTGTCTGGGTCGAACATCTGCACAGGCTTCGCCTCCGGCGCGCACGCCGGCGACGTCGGGTCAGAGGCGGGGGAAGCGCGAGCCCGGGACGCGTGGGGCCACCGCCCCGCTTCCGCGGACGTTCCCTGGGCCATCTTCTGCTTCTTTAGTGACAAGTGCAACCCTGCGTTTCGTGGAGGTGATTAGAACTTTACACCGGCACCTACGCCCGACTTCCCACGCCGGCCGCATTTGCGAGCCAGGTCACTCCACACCTTGCCCTAAGTTTGGGGTCGCGCACTGCGTTTGGGGACCCGGCGAGCAGCCTGCCACTGTCCCCGCGGAGGGCCAGCCTTCCTCGCACGTGGTCAGTTTCCCTACTGGCCCTGCTCCAACGTCTGGCAGCGCTCATTTTAACAAGTTTTACCTGGCGGCCAAGTTAACGCAAGATGAGTTCTGTACGAGAAGCAGGAACAGGTGGATCCAGGCGCACCTGCCGGCCGCGCATGCGCAGGGGCGGCGACCTCTCCCCGCCTTCGCATGCCTGCTCCTGGCCCAGCGGCGGTGAGAGTCCCTCGCGGCTTCAGCTCACCGTTGGGATGACGAGGGCATCACTCCACTTCGCAGAGCGAGTGCAGAGGACGGGAGTCGCAAACGAACTCAGGTGCGTGTACACACCTGAGCTCCGGCCCGTACAGGAGCGAAGCCAGCATCCCCGCGACAACATACCACGAGGTACTTCCTAGGGAACAGAGCGCGCTCCTCAGGCCGAGAGTCCCTGTCGCTCTGCCATCCGGCTCCTGTCTCCCTGGAGATTCGGGAGGCTCCCCCACTATGCCCCCAAAAGCGGGGGGGGGGGCTGCAGGTGCCCCCAGCACACCGACAGCGGTCACCCAGGTAGCGCAGGCCCGCAGCGTCCTCCGGGGAGGGGGCCTGCCGCTTGCCTCGCAGCGACTGAAGTCGAGTCGAATGTGGGGACCGTGGGAGAGAGGCCCGCCTCGCTCTCCGCCCGAGGGTAACGTCGTGCCGCGTGCTTCCTCATGCCCGCTTCGGCTGGTCCCCGCTGGCTGGCGTGTCCGGACCCCTCCCGTCCCCGGCTCCTCCTGGAGCCAGCCACCCGGGTCGGTATCACGCAGCTTCCAGGTGGGAGGCCAGTCCCTGCCCAGGACAGGCCACCCCTGTAAACTCGGCCAGCACCGGGGACGGCGACGCGGCTTCCCTACGCGAGGCTTTTGTGCGGTGACACCTGGCTGCCTGGGAGGCGAGCTGTCCTAGACGCGGGCTCTCCCCTTTCCGGGGCTCGCTTTTAAGTCGTATCTGGCGGGCGGCGAGGAGTTGGGAGGTCAGGTGGGGCTGAGGGGTGACGGTGGGGGCAGCCGGGGGCGGTGGTGATGGACCAGCGTCTGTGCAGGAGCGGAGGTGACCGCAGGAGCGGAGGTGACCGCAGGTGGGAGCGCGTGTTCACCTGCGGCGCCTGCGCCGAGGTCGCTGTCCACGGTGCTGGCGCCGGCGCCGCTGTGGGCCGGTTGTGCGCAGCTTCGCTGTCGGGTCACTTCTGGGTTACCCCGTGGCCGCTGTGGAGGTCACCCCCAAATGAACAAAGGCGGGTGCTCCTTGGTCTACGTGCTGCCGAAGCGAGCACCGGGTGTGTGTGTGTCTTGATCAGGCGACAGTTTAAATCCGTTCGTGAGGCTCGTTCGGAATTCGGAGCCCGGCGAGGCTTACCTGCATGCGTTTTCGTGCACCTGTGTGTTTGCGGCTGCCGTGACTACCTGCCGCCCTGGACTCACCTCTGCGCGCGTGGCGGTTGGTCACAGCGAGCGGAGCGGCGCGGTTTCCAGCCCTCGCCACGCACCCTGGGGGAGGGTCCATGGAATCACTGTGGACTAGAACTGAGGAATCGGAAATACACGCGAGCAGTTTCCATCATGGTCGGAACGAGGCGTCTGTCACGCCCCAGACACTCACTTTCCACGGGCATTCTGCGCCTCCTGGACGCTGGGCGCCAAGCTGGGCCGTGGGTGCCGCAGGCGGAGGAGGCCCTCAGACGGGGGCCGCGTGTGGCCTTAGAGGCGCTGGCAGTGGCGGCTCGTGGAGGAGGCCAGCAAAGGCGGCCCGGAGAGGCGCGTGGGGCCAAGGCGTAGATGGCACTTGAATCAGGACCGGGAGACAGGAGGTAGCTGAGACCTCAGTCCCTGGCGAGGGAAGAGGTGGCAAGGAGGTCGGTATAACTCGTCCATTTGGGGAAAAACAGTAGGACAGAGCAGGACAGGACGGGGAGCGGGGGGGGGGGGGGGGGGGGGGCGGGGGGGGCAGCCAGCGACCTCGGCGCAGAAGGGTCATGTGCTGTACGAAGGCACAGGGCCTCTCGCTCTGCTTGGCTCCAGCAGGACCTCGGTGCATCCTCTCCAGAAACGTCACTGGGGCAGTGGTCCTGGACCCACCTCACACTGAGAATCACCTTCCGCCTTTTAATAAACGCGTTCTTGGTGATTCTAATACTTTGCTTGAGTCCGAGGTGTTCTGGATGTCAGGAATGGCTTCTGTTTCATGAGACTCGTTAATTTATGTCGACCTTAGAAGAAGTAACTCATAAAATTGTTTAAGAGATTCATCAGAAAATATTTATGTCATTTCATTTGATGAATTCAGCAGGAATTGCAATGATCAGAACAGCATACGCTCTGGCTACCTGCTCTAGCAAGCAGCATTTAAAGTCGAGTGTTAATTGTTTGGCTTAAAGGTGTAATTTATTTTTCACTGCTGAATTAGCGAGACTTAGGCATATTACGCCTGCTTCGGCAGCAAGAGCGGATTAGTGAAGCTTTAGCACATGATTCTGAGAGGTTTGTGTTTGAAATTGAATGCGAACAGCACAAGTGAGCCAACCTGTAACAAAGGCAGCTGTCAGCACATAAATTAAGCATCTGTTTTGCACTTTGCTGAAATTACTGAGTTTTATTCATAAAATATTTATACACCGTACTCATAGCTGTTACTGCTCGCTGCCAACAGAATGAATTTTCTATCTTGAGAACACGAATGTTCCCAGCTTGTTCAGCTTAACCCTCAGTGCTAACGTGTTCTGCTTATTGTCGAATGGTTCATGGATACGAAGGAAGTGGTTTTTGTGTGTTATGGTTGTGACTTATTTAAAGATCCATGTGACTACACGTGGAAAAGTAGATAAATTTTATTTATTAATTTTTGGTAGACATATTAGAGCAAGGATTACCTGCGAAATCTGGAGTATCTTTTAATGACTTCCCAGGGGTCCGTGACCCTCGGAAAATTGTGTTCCCAGTTGTGCCTTATAAAGGGGTAAGCGTATTTCAAAATTTCTAGTGGGCTAAATCCATAAGAATTCTTCAAATTCTCAAAGAGTTATCTGATTTAAAACTAATAATAATAAAGTGTTAGGAACCACTGAGCTCTCTGGTTAGAAAGCACATAACGCTGAGAAACGGGGATGACTTTGCAGGAATGATCCAGCAATCCAAGCACAGGGCGTGCCCTGACCTCAGCTCCAGCGCAGAGTCCGTGTGGGGCTCCACACTCGGCCACCGCCACGCGCCTGGCCAAGAGGCAGTGCCGGCACGTGCCCGCCGGGCTCTGGCCGCAAGTGCTCACCTCGTGAGGTCAGAGTGGCAAACCCAGGACGACCCCGAATGTCCCTGGGGGCTGGGAGGGGAGGGGAGGGCAGCAGCTAGACCGCAGCGCTCTGGTGGGAACAGGCCAGCCGCGTCTCCGCGACGTGTGGGTACCTGGAGAAGGGACCTGAACAGCGCACGCGCAGTACCATCCCTTCGCGCAGCAGCGGGGAGACGCGGGCTCCGCTTTTGCATTGTTTTCTGAGTCTGAAGCTGCGATGAGCACGGTCCGGGTCCTGTGCAGGGATCCGCCGAGGAGGGCAGGCGAGCCTGGGAGGACGTTTTCGGTGTTTGCTCTGAGTTCGGGGCTTCACAACAAACGGGTTCCATGTCCCTGCTGTGACCTAAAACGCAAACGAGAAATCAAAGCCGAGGCAGCGGGCCTGAGCCTGAAGACCCGCCTGGGAAACGACACAAGACGACTGTGGTACGCTGGGTCATGTCCAGAGGCGAGCACCTAATAGGACGAGCCTTTCCTGTTTGATTTGACGCTTAGAGATGATTCATTCCATCTCACGGACGCACCCACACTCCGGTAGGCGGCCGGCCGCGAAGAGCAGGGCGTGAAGCGCGCGGTGGTGGGGAGTGGCCGCGCCCCGCGGGGGAGGGTGGACGTCCTCCGCCTGGGCCCACGAGCGGGTGAGGTCTCTAGGCACCAAAATTGACTCCTAGCAAGACACGTCTGTCCCCCAAGAAAGGATGGGCGCCCCATCCCTCTCCTGCGTCTGGAACCGTCGGCTCCTCTCTTCGGCCCCAGTGTAAAGCGTCTCCGTGACGCTGTTCTTGTTTCTCAGCGAACTCGCTCCTGATCCGCGCCCGCAGCACCGCCCGGCGCTCCCCGTCTGCATTTGTTCACGACATCTCCCTCTCTCTCTCTCTCTCCCACCCCCCACCACCGCCCTTAACGATGAGCTCTTGAAAATTATAAGTGGAATATTTTTCATCGTCCCATGATATTATTTGTCTTATCCCTTAAAAGGAGTTCGCTAGCACACAATGAGTAGATAACTACAAGTTTTGTGTCTTCACATAATATGAAAGTTAGCAAGGCAAATAAAGTCAATTATCCACCATTACAGAGTGCAGTCGTTTGCTTTCAAGAGTTAAATGGACAATCAAATCCAGCGAAAAAGGAACGAGTCGGCTTCATATCCTCAACTCTGACCTCACTGGACACATCGACAGATCCACAGGAAACGTTTTGTCCTTCTCAGTGGACTGTGGTCAGCCATCGGAGGGCAGAGTCCGGAACGAGAACCATGGCGTTGCCCACGAGAACCGCTGGCTGCTTTCCCATGGCCCTTTGGGCACTTCCGGTCCCCGAGCCAGGTGTGATTCTCTTTGCAAAGTAACATGCTGACATTCTGGTGGCAGCCTCGGTTCGTGGGCATGCTAGTCGCTGTTCTCAGAATCTAACAGATGAAGGCTGGACACTCACCAAGGTGCGCCCCTAGGCCTTCGTGTTGGGAAGACGTCAGTTCCGGCTGTGTCCCCTCCCCCACGGGCTCCCCACAACATCTCGGCCACTGCTCCCTAGACACACTCACTTGTGGCCCAGACCATCTCCCGGATGCTGTGCTGTTATTTGCTGTTTCATTAATTTCGGTTTCCACGTGGGGAGACACACAGAGCGTTTAACAGCACGGGGACACTGTGCCGTAAGGGTGGGTTTTACCTTCTGTCCCACGAGCAATTTCTCAGTTTTTTGGGGGGGGCAGGGTGAGGAAGGAGAGATTGTTTCATTGCTTACAAACTTTAAAAAGATCTTTGCTTCAGAATATCCTACGACTTCATTTATAGCTCTATTTCCCTCTGCCAATTTCTGTGTTAAAATATAAACTTGAACTAGATGTGAACACGGCTATAAATTCAGAAGACAAAGTGGTACGAGTGGCTGAGTGACTAGGGAGGTGCTATGGCGTTTTCATTATTTTGTTTTCTCTTTAAGGACAGTCAGGGACTCTGTTATTTTAAGCAGAAAAGATGGAAGTGATGCCTCATGATTCTGGCGTCAGGCTCCCAAGTGAGGCAGTAAGCTTTCGATTCTGATTTTAATACTAAGCATGTAAACTTGGTAAGTTACACCATCTTTCTAACCCTCGACTTATTCATCCCTATGATGGGACTATTATCTCAGAGCAGTTGTGCATGAAAATGTGACTTTTTCAGGATCTAGCGAGATGCCTTGGAGATACTTTTTAATGAATGGCACAACACAGGCAAGCTTCGTGAGACATACACACTCAACCCCACTCACACTTATATGTGCCAGAATCGCACTTACCCTGATTCTTGTAGAAAACATCTAACAAATGTAAGATTGACATGAAGCCACACATGCCCTAAGCACGTCTCCCATCGCCTTCCTGCATGTCTGTGCGTCACGGCTCTGGCGTGCACCTGGACAGGGGACCACAAGGAAGAGCGAAGGCTCAGTGTGGTCAAGACAGCCCAGCGAGGTCAAGTGCAGCAACAGCACCTGCAGCGTGGGCATCGGCTGGGGGAGGGTGTGTGCGGGCTTTGGGGGTGTAGACGCTCATTTACCCCTCACACGGGCAGACTGCAAATTGCATTTAATTCTTCAAACGCCAGGGCTAATTCTGGTGATTTCCAGCTCCCACTAGTGGCCAGGTAGACTGTATCCTAGTGGCTCCTTTGCTAACCACTATAAACTCTGGGGAAAATATTAAAATATTGATTATTTAAAGGTGCTTAAAAGTTACCAAAAACAGTAGAAACTGAAGAGAACTTTTCACTAGAAGACCAGAACTACAGAAAACAGGTTCGCATTTTAATGTCTTTTCCCAAAGGACACTTCTGAGCTTTTCCATGCCATGCGGGACCGAGCTCGAGCACCAGTACTTCGCAGTTTGGGAATCAGAGTTTGGGTTTGGGGGAAGCCAGGGCTGCTGAAACTGAGGTGAAGAACCCCAGAAAGGAGAGTGAGAGACCAGCCCCTAAAACCGAGTGCAAAGAAAACAGATGAACACTGATAACAGCGAGAAAACCCAGACAAACACAAAAGTCATTTGAAGGAAAATCAAGAGACAAGAGAGTGGGGTAGAAAAAATACACACCTTTTTAAAAATACTGGCAAAATATTTTTAAATTTGACCCAAAATGTCCACCATGGATCCAATAAACCCCCAAAACAAGAAATAGGGAATAAAATCCATACTTAGGTAAGTCATGGCAATACTGCTGAAAACAAGCGATAAAAGGAAAATCTTATAAATGAGCAGGGGGAAAAATGACATTTTACATTCAAAAGAACAAAGATGTTTCTTATACACAATTCAAACCAGAAGACAATAGCGAAACTGCTTTCAAATTCTGAAGAAAGAAAAAACCTTGCCAACCTAGAATATAATATCTAGTAAATATATCTTTCAAAACTTAAAACAAAACAGAGACATTTTCATATAAGCAAAACTTTAAGAATTTGATTCCGGCAATCTCGAATATACAAAGTACTAACAAAAATTCTTCCAGCAGAAGCAAAATGAAGTCACGGTGAAATAAGAAGATACAGGAATGAATGCAGATCACCGGACATGTCGACATGTGGGTAAATACACGGGAATACATTCTCAAGCATTTCTTGCTTTCTAAAGGTTGGTCGAAGTGAGATGATTGTCCAACGCAAATTTAAAAAAAAAAAAACTTAAACAACATAATCTGTGGTTTATAAAAACTATAAAAGTGATATAATAAAAATGTTAGTACAAAAAATGGGAGATAGACATTATAAGATTTTCACAGCAAACCTGCGGTGGCATAATGTTAACCACGAAAGGTTAAGTTTCATCCCAAGACAAATCACCTAAAAAAAATAGTGAAGACTCAAGAGAAGAGACAAAACCCCATAGTAAAAACTGGTTATCCAAAAAGAAGGCAGGAAAAAAGGAGGAACAAAGAACAAGGGGACAAAATAAAAAAGGGCATGTGCGTAAGCTTCACCGCAAACCCATAGGTGATCACACCACGTGGTACCCGAGCCAGAGCGCCATTGGAAGGAAGAGGGTGTCGGAACGGATAAAAAAGGGAGACGAACCGCGCCCCATTTACGAGGGGCCCACTTAACCGTAAGATGCTCACTCCAGGAGGAAAACTGGGACTCGAGACGTAGGCTCATTGTAGGAGGATAAAGGGTGATACATCACGAAGATATAGTAATGTAATACCAGAACTTCAAAATATTTGAGGCAAAGTAGAACTAAAAAAAAAGAAAGAAAAAAGGCAAGTCCTCAATCACAGTTGAAGATTTTAATACTTCTCTCTTTATAATTAAAACAGGTAGACAAACAAACAAAATCAGTAAGGATATAGAGACACCGCTGTGAACAAATCGACCTAATTGATGCATATAGAATCCTACACGCAGTGATGCTAAGTACGTTATTTTCAAATGTACATGGTATAGTCACCGATTCAGACCATTTGTGGTGCTGTAAAGCAAGTCTCAATAAATTTAAAATGATTAAAGTCATCCAGGGTCTGCCTGTAACAGAATTATATTAGAAATCAATAAGAATAAAATATTTCTAAAATCTCCAACAATTTGAAAATTAAGCCAGACACTGTTAAAGAAATCCACAAGTCCAACAGAAATCTCAGAGAATTAGAACATATCTGGAGCTATACGATAATGAAGACACAGCAGATCGAAATTTGCAGGATGCAGCAACAGCAGTTCTTAAACAAAAATGGATAGTTTTAAATATTTATATTGTAAAGAATAAGTTTGAAGTCCAAGGTACAACCTAAAGAAGCCAATAATAGAAGGGTAAATTAAATTAAAAAAGCAAAACAGTGATAATAGAGTGGAATGTAATGAAGTAGGGAAAAAAACAAAAACATAAGGCAATAATTGTTTTTTGAAAAAAAAAAGAATAGAATTGTTAAAACTTCACCTAGAGTAATAAATAAAAAGGAGAATGCAAGTCACAAATATCAGGACTATAAGAGGTTATGTCCCTACATAGCCGTCGGATATTAAAAGGATAGTAAGTACATATAATGGAATGCTTAGTGCCCAAAATTAAAGAATTTAAATGAAATGAAAAATTCCTTGGAAAACATGACAACATTCACGTCAACTAGGGCACACGACGTCCCTCGCCGCTTCAGGACAGGGCGCCCAGCGCCTGCTGTGCACTGGGTAGGTGATCGCCTCTACCCGCTGGCCGGCAGAGTTCAGCTCACCGGGCCACAAACTGGAGCCCGGAACGGTCCGGGTAGCAGCCTCGAGCCTTACGCACCGGGAGGAAGAGACTGTCTCTGAAAATGTTTTTATAGGAATAAGAGGAACAGTTGACGATGTACGTGTTTCATATACTAAAGCGAAGCTCAAAGGACTTTTCCGCGTCGGAGGGAGGGGTTCGCGAAATGGTCCTTCGTGCCCACGTGGCGCGTTTGTAGGATGCGCGCGTGTCCGAAGCCAGAGGCCCGGCCTACGCAGAAATGCGGGCACCACTCCCCGAGGGCTTGTCCCCTAACCCGACAGCAAACGCCGCCCGCCCCAGCGCGGCAGACGCACGGCGGGTCCGCCCCGGAGTCGCTGCTCGGACGCGCCGGGTCGGGGCTGGCCCGGGTGTCCGCACGCGGCGGCGGGGCCAGACGCTGTTCGGGAACTAGCCGGCCTTGGCTGGAGGCAGCAGCCCCGGCCTCTGCCTGACCGTCCCAGCGGCCGTCCTGGCTTCTGCGTGCCCGGGGACGCAGGCTCGCAGGGGCCGTGCGGCGCGGCCTCAGCGCCTCTGCCGGGGGCGGCTCGCGTGCCGCTCGCTCGGGCAGCGCAGCGGCGTCCCGGGTGCCTCTCCGTGGGGCGCCGCGTCGCTCGCGGCCACTGCAAGCGCGGGACCTGCAGGAGCCCTGAGAACGTTTGAATCGTGTCCGCCTTAAACACGCGGCGCCGCCCGGCGACCGCCGCCGTCCCGCGCGCCGGCCGCCCCCAGCGCCGCGCTCTGCCCTTCCTCCTGCTCGGCCGCGGCCCGTTCGCGTCGCCTTTTATTTATGTAAGCTCCGTGTCGTGACATGAAATCGGATCGAGGTTTTTCTGTCTACAATGCCTCGTGTGTTCCGCACTCAGGAATCTCAATATTGGGACTTAATTCAGCGATTTTATTTGGAATGCATGTAGCCTTCGTTCGCGGTGGCTGCCTGGGTCCCCGGCTGGGCGGGAAACCTGTGCTCCTGGGCTCGGCAGAGAATGTTCCAGGCCCTGGAACCAGACGGCACCTGGCGTTGTGAGCAGGAGCCGAAGCCTCAGACTCAGGTGAGAGTGTGGCGGCCTCTCCCTCCATGAGTGATCTGCGAACACTAAGCTAATAATCGCCAAGTCTGCTTTCTCTTTTCAGACTTTTCATGGAGACGGGCGAGTGAGGAAGGAGCTGCTGTCTGGCGTTTGAGAATTCCTCCGCTTTTAGATTAGGAAAAATGGCCACGTCTGCTCATGGCAGAGGGTTGTCCCACTAAGAAGCGGCTCACAAGTGGGGGCGTCTGCGAGGGTCTCCCCAACAAGCACGAGGCGCTCAGATGGTTTCTCCGTAAGAATTCCCATCCGCTCAATTCTAAATTAAATTTTTGATATTAGTGTTTTAAGACGCAGAACAGAAACCCTAAAATTAATTACCCTGAGTCCTTAAGGTCTATTTTAGTCATAATTGGTTCAAACAATAACGATACCGTGTATTTGAATCTTCTTGAAAAATCTATGTTCTACTCCTAGGGTTGATACCGCTGTGCAGAACTCTCACTGGGATGATGTGTTACGAATGAGATTTCAGGGTCACTCTTGAGGGCCCATGACATTGTATAACCCGTAGAAGAGAATAGCTTAAAAGAAATGTTTTCATTCATTTATTCATTCATTTATGCATCGAATTATTCTTGCATTCAACACAAGTTGTTGAATCCTGTGCTGAGGAACTCACTATGTGTCCTGCTGGGTGGCAGTGGCTGTGTGGGCACAGGCTCTTCACTGGGACCCAGTGTGGCCGGGCCTGGCTCTGGGACCCAGACGCCAAAGGACTAATACATTCATCGAATCGAAACGCTTTTCCTGGGGCGGCCACAGGACGATTGTGCAACAAACATTCACGTCCTCGTCCCTCCCTTCGAGGTGGGGACACCTCCTGAGTGCTGACCAGGGTGCCTGTCCAGAACCCTTGTCCTGGCCTCGGGAAAGGGCGCAGGCGCGAGAGCAGGCCAGCAGACGTGCGCTCCCGGTCCGAGGCTCTCACACCCGGCCGCCTGTGGTGAGGAAATCACGCCGGGGGCCAGGGACAGAGGGGCTTGCGGGGCGGAGCGGCCAGGAGGCGACACGGGCCCAGCTCGCCGGCGGGCGGACGCTGAGGCTCCACACCGCGAGGGACCGGGGTCGGGTCCTGGGCCGAGCCATCCGTGCTGGCAGAGAGAAACGGGGCAGACAGCAATGGGGGAACAGGCGCTCGTTCGGGGCCCACGGCGCTGTCCTGTGCGCACCTGGCCCCACACGGCCAGTGGGGAGGTCTCGCCCAGGCGGGGCAGAGGCGGCGATATGTGCCGAGGCCACGCGGCGGGCCAGACCTGCAGCCAGTGCTCTGCGGGTAGCTGAGCTGTGCCTTGAACCGCGAGGTCCCGCTGTGTGTGGTCGCCGTCCCGGTGGAGAATGAAGGTCATTGCAGAAGGGGCTCGGACGGCTGAGGCCGGTGCGGCGCACGCAGATGCGCGTGCATTCCGTGTGTGTTGTATGTAGTGTGTGCGTGCGTGTGTGTGATTTTATATTCACAGCAACATATCCATATTCAGTGCCTAGAAATACTCAGCCTTCGGTCCGCGGGCGTGAAAAGGAGCCAGGCACTTCCTGCTGCCCGAACTGATCGCGGGCCAAGGCCAAACTGTCACCGTCCTCCAGCGGCGGCCGTGCTTCTTGGCCATCAGACCGTTGCGCGCATCTGCGGACGAGGGCCCATCGCCTCTGGGACGGCGACGTCTGTGTATGGCGCACCGTCAGGTCCGCGGACGGCGGCAGGAGCACGTCCCTGCCCAAGGAACGCGTGGGCGCCCCTCAGCCAGGGCCCCTCGTATCCACTGCTAACGCTACTCAAGTCTAAGCGCCCCGAGCGCAGCCCGCACCCCGCATGAGGCGGGCAGCGGCGGCCCCGCCACGCCCCCGCCCCCGCCGCGGCTGCCGGGGCGCTTTTCCCGGGCGGCGTCGCATCCTCCGTGGGGCGCCCGCTGCTGCCTTTCGCTGACGCCTGCGGCCGCGGCCCGGGCCGCCTGGCTGGCGCCGCCCCGCAGAGCCCGCCTCTCCTGTGCACAGCTGCGCGATGTGTTGCGCTTGATCCAGTGTGAATTAACACCAGCCCTGCGAGGCCGTGTATCGAACCAGCAAGGGATGAATAACTTCCACCAGACGTTCCTATATTTTATGTCAAGGCTCTGCCGCGTCGTCTGCAGGAAAATCCATTTGATGAACACAGCCCTCGGACGCGAGGCGGGTGGCAAGAGGGCAGCCGGACAGACACCTGGCGCTGGGCCGCAGCCCAGGACGAGGCGGGTGTGCCGACGGCCGCGGCGCAGACACACAGGGCGCCGCGCGCCCCCCGCCCGTTCCGGGGTAATGACAGGATTGCTGTGGCGAGCACCACGCCACGATCGCATTTGCTCCTGACAGAGTCGCCTCGGCGTGCGGCCCTCACCCCCGCTCCCGGGGACGCTCCGTGTCCCCGGGGCCCGCGGACCCCCGTGTTCAGCGCGCCCAGGGCGCGTGGGCCCAGACGGCCCGCGTGGCAGGGCCTGGGCCTCCGCCCGCTCTGCGCTCTGCTGCCGTGATTCGCGACCCCCTCCTGGCCCCTCTTAATTTTTAATTACCATTGTCTCTTCACCTCTGTCTCGCCCGTGACACCTTCAATTTAAACAGCATCAGAGAGGTTGACGAGCACGGTTTTCTTTTCGGCTTAACTGACTGCGGCTCCTTGAGCCGTTAATTATGCAGAGAGGTTTGCATGGCTGAGGCTGGTAATTTGAATACACTCTGATGTCAGTCTGTGTCTGGGCCACGGGGCTTATAAAAGGATTATGATGATGTATATATGGTCCATGGCTAAGTAGGCTAATGAAAGGGCCTCATTTAATCAAACACAATTAATTAAATTAACTTATGATATTAACCCATCTTTCCGTGCATGTATAATTTATATTAATTGATTTGCTGCATTCAAATGGACCAATCAGGTGGGTGGGCAACAGCCTAAGGAAGAAGGAGGTGTCATTAGCATTACTTTGATGCAAACCATAATTGATGGGTCAGTGTGTTTTAGGGATGTAGCAAAAGCTTTGCTAATTGTCATAAGAAGTTGAAATTGATTGTGTCTGCATTAGTACATAAATTTAAATTGATTAATGTTTTGTTCTAAAATTAATGTCCATCCTGGATGGGTGATACAATGCTTTATTTATTGGATTCATTAATGCAGTCTAAGGAAAAATAGTGTTGAAGTTAGGTAGCTGATTGGAGGTCGTTAAGGAGGAGCTCCAAGGGCCCCCCCCCCAGAACGAGCAGCACCCCCACACGGGGCCGGCTCCCACAGGCGTCTGACCACAAAAGCCTCCAGCGAGACTGTCCGGGCCCGGCATTTAATTAAAGCTCTCTTGCTGACAGTGGCAGCGAGCAGCGCCCTGGATGTGGCGCACGGTGCGGGGTGCAGGGGGGTGGAACCTTCTAGAAACATTCTCGCCTCCCGGCTGAGGCTCCAGTGTTGATCATCATCACAGTTTACTCCAACCTCCTCCCCAAAGAGAGAGGCGCCCTCAAACCTGCTTGAGTGGCAGTTCACACTGTACGGCCGAGTGACAGAGACCATGAAATCTCCAGGCGCAGATGCTCCATTAGAGCGAGGACTGTCCGCCTGGGCTGCGTTTTTCACAGACACTCAGTCTGACATGCTGATTTTTACCCCGAAGATTCTCTAGTCCGTCTGATTTGGAACCTCCGTGGGCTTGTGTTTTCAGAACCGATGTTTAATTTGGCTTCCCTAACCTGGCCTCGGATATTTTAAAGGCTCAGTGCTAGAGCCATCTACATTAATCATATAATCCCCAATTCTGTTATGACTAAAAGCACCGATGCCCCGAGGGGGGAGGAACGGGTATCTTCCAGACTGAGAGACCTCCCGAAAAACCAGTTTCGTTCATTTATAACTCCCTCTTTCTCTTACCAAGGAAAGCTTAACATCTGCTTCTTATAAACTGATTTAAATAGAAAATGTGGAATGCATCCTTTTACCAAATGGTTCCTTTTTTATTGATGGAAAAAAGCAGTTTGGCTCTCCCGTCGTTCCTACAGTGCATTCATGCTCTCAGAAACGGGATGTCGCCGTTTGTGCGAGAGAATGTTTTGAACCTCATACAGCAGAGAAGCCTCGGCATCCTTCTGCTGCCTTGTTGAAGTGTGCGGAGCATTATTTACAGACAGCTTCTTGAGTCTAAAGCAGTCGAATTATATTCAGATATCACTCCATGTGGTGGTGCTATCGAGTAATGAACAATAATTGGTTCTCTGAAAGTAACTTCTTCTCAACTTTGGTGATTGTGGCAACGCTGGGTTTCTATTGTCAGATTTTAAGGACGGCAATTCCGAACGAAGCCACATTACTGCGAGGCGGAGTGAAGAGCGGCAGTCGCGTGTGCTGTGTGGGGAAATGAAGTTCTTATTACTCGTCTAAATTATGTTGAGTGCTCCTGCTTTATACATCCGAGATTTATACGTGCCTCGTGCCCGCGAGACACATGAAATATGCGTGCGCGTGTGTCAGCTGAGACACCCTGCAAGACGCAAGCCTGGGCTCGGAAGTCCCCACGTTCTGTTCTTGTCTTCAAAGTGAAAGCGAGAAAGAACTCATTGTTTGTTTCGTTGGAAATATGGCAAACAAAATCTCCTCTATTTCTCTTTGTTTGAAGTGCTCTCTTCAGGGCACACAACACAGGAAGAGGGTCGTTCTCTCTACGGCGGGCTCTTTGTCAACGGTTAGTGGAACTGGCACCCAGCGGCGCTGGCGAGGTCGGGCCTTTGGAGGGGCGGGGCCGAGGGCTGCCCGGCGTCAGAGCTGCCTTTGGTGGGAGAGTGGCCTGAGCTGGCTGCCGCTTCGCGGCGTGAGCTACAAGCACTTAAAAATTTAGCTACTGTAAAAAATTATGGCTGCGTCGTCGCTCCTCCTGGTGTTACTGTGAAGCGGCCGGGGAGGAAAACCCGTCACAGTCACAGTCCTGGGGTTGCTGGTGGCCGCGTTCACACCAAGGGCTGGGGAACCCGTCTCCAGTGTGGGCACCTGCTGGCGTTTCTCCAGGTTGGGAAGGTCACAAAGATGGTGATTTAAAATAGCATAGTCTTAAATTGAGCAGTTGTGTAAATGAGCCACAGACATTCTCAGAGAAAATTAACAGTGTTTTGTGTTTGTTTAAAAAACAACAAAACTCCTTTTAACTCTATGCGGAATGTGGTGGCTTCAGAATAATTATTTTGCTAATCAGGTGGCAGTTTATCCCAAGGCCGTGCAGACCCGCCCAGGAGCGGGCTGGGAGCTGGGCTGGGGGAGAGGGACGGGCTGGCGGCTTCAGAGCCCATCTTGTCCCTTGTCCATCGTGTCCCTTGCCTGGGACCCGCATCCCCCGTCGGAGCCCAACCCTGCGCCTGCGTGCGCCGCCTCCTTCCTGCCTCGGAGCTTCTGGCCCCGCGGCCACTCCACCTTCCGGCCCCGCGGCACCCGCAGCTCTGCCTCGCTGCATCCAGGCCGAAGGTCCCTGTGGCCGTAGATGTCACTGCAGGCAGCAGGAAACGCTCTGGGGGTCCCTAAGGAAAGGGGACCCATGTCCGAAGTCCAGACGCCAGAATGTCACGAAACCGGCGCAGCAGGATGGGACCGTTTTCTCGCACGTCGTCCTGCGCTTGGGGTCCGCAGTCCCAGACCCCGAGGGATTAGAGGCGCCGTCGTCAGGGGCTCCAGCCTGGTGTGGGTGCAGCGGGTCCTGCCTGCGCCCTGGAGCAGCCACACCGTCCTTCCCCTGAATCCCCGGTGCCCCAGGAAGCCTGCGCCCCGAAGCCGTGACTCTCACCGAGCCTTCGTTGGGCGCTTGAGCGCGCTCACAGCGGCGCGGCTCCAAGTCTCCCCAGAAACTTCTCAGAAAGAGGGAAAGCGCCTCCCCCGGGGATGCGCGGCGGCGTCGGGATGCGGCGGCGGGACGCGGGGGCAAAGGCCGGGCCTGGCGCAGCTCTGCGCGCCTGGGAGCTACTGCGGGGGGCGCCTGGTCGTCCCTGCAAGGTGCCAGCGAGGCGCACTGGGCCGCTGCTTGACCCCGGGGCGCAGGCGACGCCCAGACCTCCCCATGCGGACATTAGATTCGCTTCTCACCAACACGCCGGCCACAGCTGCGGTCCCTGCCCTGGCCGCTAAGCCGCGCAGGTCCCGGGAGCCAGTCGGGTCTAGTCTAACCGCCTCGGGCGGTTAACTTTTAGCATGACCTGTGCAGAAGGAATGGAATTTGGTCAGAGGTTGCTTTGCCTTAGATAGAGGAGCTGCTTGCACAAAAATAGTAAGAAATGGATAATTTGTCCTCAATCGGGCAGATAGCACTTCGAAATGGCCCACAATCCCTCATAAATGAAAACTCTGAACCTGCTGTGTATTCGACCATCCAAACGGTCGGAGAAGGTCTGGCCCAGCCTGACCCTCAGATCCTGCGCCTGTCCTCGAGGGGGTGCGCATGCGCGTAACAGGGCTGTCCCGGCTGCGCCCCCGCCCAGCGGCCAGCAGAGGCAACGGCTCCCACGTCAGGGTTCCCGTTTCCTACACAAGCGACATGCTCGTCCCTACACAAGTGACATGCTCGTCCCTACACAAGCGACATGCCGGGAAAGCACACACTGGTACTTCAAATGTGTTCGCACAAATCCACAACCAGGAAAGGCTTACACGAAACTGAAAACCTCACAGCCACATGTCATTGCACCCTGCCAGAAAGAAAGTCTCCTACGTGTCATGCCGAGTTAAACGTGTCGCTGCTCTTGCAGCCTCCAGTTTTAATTGAGATGTTACTTCAGAAACTGGGATGCTGCCACAGGCTAAGAATATAAATCCCACGTTTAATTTAGAATACTCTGCAATATGAATGACAATTTGAATTTTAAATTTTGTCTACTGACACATTGAATCAAAGCTCAAAAGTCAAATGATTTCTGAATTGGCACATTTTTATTATCGCCCAGACTCTTTGCTTGGCTATGCTCTGTACGCCGTGGGACCCATGGTAATCATTGTCTTATCCGCTCACCTGGTGGAGAAGGTCTCTGTGTCTCAGCGATGAAGAATCATACACGAGCACAGTTAAGCTTAGCGGAAAGGCTTTATCCCCATGTGTCGACAGCGGCGGTGTGATTAATCAGTGTGGCTTAAGTAGAGGATGGTGGTTTTTAAGTGGCCTTTTAGATTCTATTATCATCAGTATTAACCCTGTAATATTTATAATCCCAGAGTCTCAGTATAATTTTGAGGGTTTCTCTTATTCCTAGAAATGGATTTTTTTCAATAACTTGCTCCAAAAAGCTAAAAGGGTTATAATAAGCCCAGTGGGTATTAAATAGAATCAGACCACGAGGCCTATCATCTTTGCTTCATAGCCATTTAAGGTCTCTGGGCCACCGAACGCCTCCTGGAGCCCCACGTGGCGTTTCTCAGTTTGTGCAGAAGACACCAAAGCGAGCGTTAGCATAGGAACGCGCTCCAAGTTCAAAAGTAGTTTTTGAATGTAAAAACTCAGAGACCTTGATGAAGCTAGAAACGCCCCACACTATCGAAAACTCAAACCAAGAACAAACCAGCGGAAGAGGCCCGGGGGCATTTTCTTACGCCTCCTGAAAAAAAAAAAAAAAGGTGGCACTTTGTTGGGGAGAAAACCAACGATTCGACAATGCAGTAAATAGTTTGAAAAATCACAGCAAACATGTTGCCATTTCTCTGCCATAGATGCGAATTCTGCACGCCGATTACTGTTTGTCTATCTGCCGCCGTAGCCGTCACAAGCATTGGGACTCATGGGACTCATGCAGGATCTCACAATGCCGACGACCGCCTTGCACGCCTTGCCGTGCGCCCCGTGCACACGCAGCTGCAAACACGCGGTGTCGGCACGAGCGCCTCTCACTGGGTGTCTAGGGTCTTTGCTGTGGACCGTGGGGCTGTTTTTCTCAACTGGAGACTGCGGCATGCGCCGTGCCAGCCAGACCCGCCCCTGCAGCCACCGGCACGTGGTCGTGCCCTGCACATCCCGTTCCCGAAGGAGCCTCACTATGCTTGGCTACGCTGTTCCCTTTAAAAACGTCATGCTAAGTGTTAACGCTTCCAGCTGTTAAAACTGTGTTTGTAACCAGCATAACCGCGCCTGTAAATATGATGATCACGGTTCTCCGGTGGCTCCACGCTGCCATGTGGGGACAAAAGCCACACCATCCTAGGTATATGTTTTGCCGTGGACCAAGGAACAGACGATCGTAAGTCTTTATTATCTGAATATCAACATGTGAAGATTTTAAAATCCCGAATTTAGAATTGGAGGTAAATGTGTATTTATGAGCCTGTTGGAAAAAAATATAGTATTGGAATTTTCCTTCTCACGCGTCAATCTTCAGACATACACATGAAAAAGCACAACTTCTTAAACTGACGTGGCCGGCGAGACATGGGGAGCGGTTCCCGCTTATTTCCCCGGACCGAGGCTGGTGAGCAGAGACAGGGGTTCGTCCCAAGTGGAAAAATTGGTTTTCTGTACAAATTGGCCCCAGAGGGAAATCTTCCCGGTCTGTTTCCTGTTACTCGACATGATCCGGTCAGAATCATATTTGTCCCCGCGACACGTTACTTCGGCGGGGCGGGCCGCGGCCGGGGAACAGGTGCCGCGCATTGATCAGCGATCCCGCGCGGGGCGCTGATTAGATGCTGGCCGTCCCGCGGAGGCTGAGGGATGACGAGCCCGGCCCGGTTATTGATGATGGCAATAACCGGGCCGCGGGCCCCGCGCGGGCCGAGCGGCGCCAGGCGGGGAGCAGAATGGATGTGCGGAGGGAAGGGACAACATGAAGAAGCATGGGGCGCCGCTCCTCACCTGGCAGACTTATTAAAGTTCGCGGAGGAAGATGAACTGTTTCAATATGTTAAACACTCGAGGCTGTTAGGAGAGAGCTGCTGTCACTGGGAACACCGTTGTTTGGGGAGCTTTCCTCGGCTTTTTCTTCTTTTATTTCCTCCTTTTGGAAATTTGAATCTTTCTTCCCTAGCAACGCCTCCGCCTCCTAGCTCCCGGTGCAGGCTTCGTGGCGCAGAGACACGGCCGCTTGCCATGAACTTGGGGGGCTTCTAATTTGCGAAAGCTGCTCATCAATTTGGGAGCCAGCGAAGAAGTGAGACTTATCTGTGCTGAATACCCTTTGGGGGCTAATTTAGCCCTCCGTTCACTGGGGCAGCCAGCCCAGCTGGACCAGCATGTTATGGGGGGAGGCTGGCGCCCCAGCCTGTGGCGCTGCGTGCGCAGCGTGAAGTGGAGGGTCACCCCCAGAACACGCAGTCAAAACACGCGATTTAAATCACTCCCACGTAATGAATTTGGGAGCCAGGAAAGTTAAGAAAATAATGCTACATTTTGCTGCGTTACAGAGAGCTCTAAATTAAGAGACAGGTGACACTCAATATCAATTTTGCTTCGGGGTTAAAACCTTCTTCCTCGGCTGAAAGGTCACGGCTTGATTCAATGTTTTTAATCCTACTGCGCTGTGACGACATTCTAGGGGACGTTTGCAAGTGTGTGACAAGCAGCCCTGTTCTGACAGCATTTGCTTTTGGAGCCTCAATCAGGCTAACCTGCTGCCGCGGTTGGCGTTTGTGCCGGGTCCCACCCAGACGCAGAGATGGGGAGACACGCGGAGGGAGGGGGGAGTGGGGGTCACATGCCAGCCAGGCCCTTCAAGGACGTTCTGCTCGGCCCAGAACAGAGCGGCCAAGCATACCCGCTGACTCCGGGGCGCGGACTAAACACCTGGGTGCGGGAGGGCCAGCCAGCTCCAGCCAGCTTCCATCACTGAGAAATGAGGCTGCTT
Source organism: Rousettus aegyptiacus (assembly GCF_014176215.1). Classification (NCBI taxonomy): domain Eukaryota; kingdom Metazoa; phylum Chordata; class Mammalia; order Chiroptera; family Pteropodidae; genus Rousettus; species Rousettus aegyptiacus. The sequence goes on from NW_023416287.1 coordinate 93,307,155, forward strand.
CCCGGGGGTGCGCCCGCCGATCCGCACGTGCGCCTTCCGGGGGGGGCTGCCGGAGCCACCGCGCGGCCCCGCCGGGAACACGTGTCCACCTGGCTGTGTCTTCGCGGCACGTGTGCTTTGACCAAGGCGGGCGGAGCGGCGTTCTCATTCGCCATGGCACTTAGTGGGGTTCCCCGCCCCCCCTTTCTTAAAAAGTTATCTGAAGTGTGAACAACAACGAGAACTGTGAAGTCAGTTTGCAGGACGTGGGTGCCCAGCCGAATGCGGAGACTCGTAATTCCGCTCACCGCCGTGGCGGGAGGACGGTCCGCGGACCCCACTCCAGCCCCATGTAAATGAACCAATTTAACACCGTTTTCTGTCCTAACAAAAGTAAAACGTGTCCCTGCTCAGTGAACCCAAGAGCAGCAACTCTATTTAAACGTGTTTATCGCTGGCATCACTTAACCGCGTGGAGACCGGGCCTGCGAGGGGGCCACGCAGCGCGGAGCTGTCTAATTAAGGCGCCCGCATGGGGGAGGGGGTGCGGGGGATCGCGGCCATTAGTCGCAGCAATTACCGGGCGGCAGGAGAGCTGGGCCACTCAGACGGGTGTGGGCCAGGGTGCCAACTTCTGCGTGGCCAGGAGAGCTCACACTGCGGTCCCGTCAAGGAACGGCTGATGGGTGGCAGAGGCCTCTTGTCTCTCCACGAGCGAAGCGCTCCGAGGGCAAACACAAGGGCGCCTTGGAGGGTGGGGTGTGGGTGACCTATCGGGACGCCGCCGGGGTGGGTGAGCGGGGACGGTCGGGGGTCCGGCGGCCCGGCCGCCTCCTGCTGTGTGAGAGGCGCCCTTCGTTCTTAGTGGAGTGACGGACCCGGCCATCTACTCTGCAAGTCGAAGCTTCGCAGAGGGCAGTGTCGCCCCATGGTACAGACGAGAAAACTGAGTGTGGCGCGGGCGAGCGTGCTCAAGGCACAGCCCTGATCGTTCATCTTCTGTTTTTGACAATTGACCTTGTCTGGCGCGCCACACCCTAACGTGGCTCAAGTCCAAACAACCTCTTCACTTCGACTGGGCCTGTTCTGGTGGACGTCCCTGTCGTTCCGCGCCGCGCGTACGGTGACGCTGTCACTGAGCCCCTGTGCAGGTGGCACACTCCCCGAGTGTGTCGTTCAGAGCGTGGACGTTCGCAGAGGCTACACCTCTGTCTGACAGCGGGGAGGGGTCCCGAGCTGGGGCCCGGCCTGCCCGGCTGGCTCTCTCGTGCCGCGCTGCCGTCTGCCTCCGCTCGGGCCTGGACCTGGACCTCCGCCACGGCTGAGGTCTGCGGGACGGCAACCTCGCACACGTAAGGCGTCTCGCGCGAATCTCGCAGCCGCACAACAATGCTTGTCCCGCTTACTCGTGACTCACCTCGCTTTCTCAGGGAGCGCGACGGTGGACGGCCTGTCTACGGCGATGTGCGGCGAACACGGCTCTGGCCGCTTCGCGGTGTTTGCTGCTCGTCGCGGCTCGCGCCACGCGGCCGCGGGCCTGCGCTCACGCAGCCGGTTCCTGCACGTGTCTTCCCACTCAACGTGTTATCTGGAACATTTACTGCATGTTTCCTGAGAGTCCCTCATGCTTCGATGTTCGACAACTTACCAAGACTTACGTTTCCGTCAGCGCCGTTAAAATGCCGCCGCGCCCTTCTCACGGATGTCTCTCGTCGTTCCGCGAGGACGCTCTGACTGTCACAGGAAGAAGTGGCTTCAGAGGCAAGACCGAAAGCCACCAGGGTCAGAGCGTGGTCCCAGCTCACGGGTGGGCCCCGGGCGAAGCCGGCAGCAGTTCCGGGAGCTGAGTGTCCAGCGGAGCAGCTGGCCAGGGGCCTGCCGCCTGGGGATTGTAAGCCGCCCACCCCGGCCAAGGAGCTGCGAATGGCCCCCGCTGGCAGAAACCACCCCCAGGGGCCGCCACTGCTGAGAAACGAAACCGGAAGGTCAGAGAGCAAGACCCACACTCTCGACTCTAACGAAACGCAGTGATTCACTCCCTGGCGGCAAGACACGACTTTTCATGCCCCCCCTTATCCGCGACGTCATGCCTCCGACATTTCAGTAGCTCTCATGCTTCCTCTAAGTCAACGAGATGTCATCGGACCCCTAATTAGACAGGAAACACCTGTCCTCTGTGGCACTGCTCTCCTGTGCTCACTGCAAACCGGTTGGGACTCTGGTTACAACGTCAGGAATTCTGGGGTGGAAATGGTTCCTTCGAGGAGAGGAGCAGGGAGGGCGAAGGGAGATGTGAAGGAGAAAACAGAAACAGAGCCCGGATGTTTACATGGCTGCAGTGGACCACCCTCGGAAGGAGCCAGCGCCTGCTGCGTGGGGCCTGGCGTGGGGCCTGGCGTGGGGCCCGCCTCCGGCCTCCTGCGTTGGGCGCTCTGGCCCAGGGCGGAGAGGCCCGGGAGCGGCCAGCCACCCCGTGGGTGGTGTGCCGGTGGCGGGGGAGGGGAGGTCTGGCTCCGGTGCGCTTCTCCCAGGCAGCTGCCCAGCTGCAGACGCTGGCGTGTACTCAGCGGGGTTTCGCTCCCAGACGCCCCGAATGCTTGGGCCTGTGCCCAGGGCCTCGCTTTCTGTTTCTAATCAGCACGTGGACAGGCGCTGAACTGTGGGCGGCAGAGTCAGTGATGGTCAGGAGTGACTGGCCACTTCTCCAGAAGGCCCACCCCTGCCTCCAACGCGCCCACCGAGGTCCACGCACAAGGTGCTCCCCTGCGCCCTTCCCCACGCGCGCTCACGAGCGCGGCCCCGACTAACGTGAGGTGCGGGACGCCGCGGGCACTGTCGTCTGATGCGCGTCCATGAAAGGCCACGAGGACCGGACATGGTGCTGGTCACCACTCACGGCTCCCGGCGGGACCCGCGGGCGGCGCACGGCGGCGGGGCTCCGGGGCACCCGACTCACAGAGCGCTGTCCAGGCAACTTAGGGCAACACGGCACCTTGCCCGACAGTTCCTGAGCCCGGCCTCCGTGGGACCGGCCTGTCTGCGCATGTGTGTTAACCTCGAATCACCCCGAGAAGCTAATAAACGCTCCGGGCCCTTCCTGAGAGCACGTGTGCCCGCCACACCGCGCAGCAGCCAGCGGGCGGCCCGGGGCCTCGGCCGCCTGCGTGGGGACGGTCACCGTCTTGTCGCACGTGCAGGACCCGTCCCCGCCCGCATCTGGAATGCGTTTCCGTGGCCTTAACACCGTCAGAACCCAGAAACACAAACGCCTACGAGCCAGCAGGGGCTCGCGTTGTCCCCTGGTCCCTTCGCCCTCCTCCCAGCGCTGCCCACGAGGGGCGCGCGCGCGCTCCCGGCTCCGGCCACGCCCCACTGCCCCCCGGGGCCTCCGCCCTGCTCGTGGACGCCTGCTCCGGACACCTGCACCTGCCGTAGCGAACGCGCCCGCCGCGCCCTGCGGAACTCGCCTTTTCTGTGCAGTAGGTTGAATTTCCTTTTTCTTTTCCTACTATTTTTATTTTTTGTGGGGGGACTCGACACGGACGGGGAAGTTGGGGTGTGCGTGTATCCATTTTGGGGAGCCGTGAGCTGAGCGGTGCCGAGGATGCGGGGTTCTCGCTGCCGCCACGAGGGGGCCCGTTTTAACCCGCGTTTCAGGGGTTCTGAAATTTAACAAGAAACGGGAAATAATCGAGTTCGCGGCGCCACAGGCATCAAGGACAGGCCTGTCACTGAGCACTGACTTGTATCCTGCTGTGCTAGGGACACAGGAAGAGCCAGAAACAAGAGAAGCCTGGGGCGCTGCCGGAAGGGGGGGGCAGGGCGGTGGGCGGGGTGGGGGGCGGGCAGGGCGTGTCGCAGGCGTTTATGATGTTGGGGGCTTTGCCTCCTCCCTGTCTCCGAGGTGAAAGGTGCAGTTCCAGGATGGAGACCGCGACCGGTGAGGCCGGCTGTCGCTGGCGTCCCAGAAGTTGAAGACCGCACCCCTCGCCGAAACGGAGAAGCCACCCCCAGCCTCCGCCACGCCTCGTCCTTGTGACAGGCGTGACGAGCGGGTGCCCAGCGTCTCTCGAGCGATGCGGGCGTCCCCTTGGCCACGGGGAGGACGGGGCTGCGCGCAGGCCTTGCTGGTCTTCCGCAGGGTGCACGCGCACACCCGGGTCTTTCCGCCCCGCTGCTTACAGCGTTCTTCCGCAATTCATTCATTCGTCTGTCGTCCACTCATTTGTTCATTCCTTCATTCGTTCATTCACTCGATGTCTGTCACTTCCGCCTGAGCCAGCCCCGCCCTCCCAGACTCCCAGGCGCTCTGAGGAAGAAGGGGTCTGAGCACTAATTCCCAATGAGGCGTTAATTACTAATAGGTACCTAATGTGTTAGCTCCTCCGGGCTTTTGCATTTTAATAGGCGCAATTTCCGAATTGCAAGGAACAAATTTCTGAATTTCTGATGGTGGCCACTGCAGGGCACGAAGTGCGATGGGGGTGAGGGGGGCATGTCCAGTGATCTCTGCGCACTGAAAACGACTTTAAAACATAGGGCCATCTTAACAAAGGTGTCGCCCGCTCTCCCCCGCGGCCAGCACACTGAGTCCCCGCTCTCTGCCACACGATGAGAGAGGAGCCATCGAAGCTGACAGATGACAGACAGGAGCCGTCTCAGGTGAGGGGTGGCAGATGGGGTTGTAGTCAGTCGGTGAGGCACTTTACAAATACGTGATATGGGTCATCGCACAGCAGGAGAACAGGGCGCTGTGTGCGCAGAGCCACCGCCTGCAGCCCAGGTCCTGGAGACGGGGGCCATCCCCACAGGCCGGGCCTGTGACAGCTCCGGCCGCCTCCTGGGCACAGCGCAGCCTTTGGCCAGCAGGCGACCTGGCTTCGTCTCCTTCGGAGGGCGATCTGGGCACAAAGCCCCCCACCAGGCGGTGCTCCCTCCTCTGTGAGTCTGGCTGTCACACCGTGTCACTTATCTGCTGCACACCGCTGTGACACTGTGGCCACCTCTGTCCCACTGAGCTGTCCGATGGAGCAGAGCCCCCGGGCCGCAGACCACACTCATCTTGACGGGGCAGCTGCCTGACCCCAGCGCTGCCCTGTGACAGAGGTGAGGTCCCTGCGTGGCCCTGACCTGTGTCAGCACTCGGGTCCTCCTCTTGGCAAATCGAGGTGACATGTGCAGTGTGCTGGGCACGGGCTGGAGCCCCCTTGGCCTCCAGCACCGTTGTCGAGTGACTTGGTTTGAAAGTTAAGCAGATCAATGGCTTCTGGAGGGAGGACCTGCCGCCTTGACCGCCCCTGGCGCTGGCTCCTCTGACATGGTCACTTACCACCATGGCGCCAAAGCCAGGCCCTTCTCCGCGGGAACAGCGTGTGCTCACCCAGTGGCTGCCCCCAGCCTGAAGTTAAGGGGTCCCTGGGGAGCGGGTATGGCCCCAGATGGGGGCCGCCTTCCCGCAGCGAGCCCCGCATCACCGTCTGTGGCTGCTTAGTCTTGACTGGTGGACACGGTTCTGGGGGGGCCATGGAGCCGTGCGGCGAGGGAAACTGTGCTGGAGGGGGCAGGTTGGGGGGAGGGAGCCAGGAGGCGAGGGGAGGGGGAGCTAGCAGGTGGCAGTGGAGGGGTGGGGAGGGGTCGCTTCTGCCCCTGGGGCTCAGTTGGGAGCTAGCGGTGGCCTGTGGTGGACGCAAAGCCACCAGAAAACTACGGCTCCTATTGCTTCAAAAACCTGCTGTCACTCCCTGAGAAACAGTCTCCAGGCCGGCGCGGCCAGCAAGTCGCCAGTTTTCAGTGGGGAGATTAGACCCCTGTGACTCCGGAGAGCGCCGCGCCCTCATGTTTTGGAGGGTGTCACGTGGAGTTCTATGACCTATGAGATTAAATTTAAACGATTTAAAATGTAACCAAACCGTAACTCACTAACTTAAATTGAAGAATGCCCCGCCATTTTCCAAGCATCACCTCATTTCATTTTGAATTAATTTTCTTAAATACGTCAAACTAATCGAATGAGGGGAATAGCACCAGAAACAGCCCTTCCTCACGTGTGGGCCTTTATTTTCCAAATACAAAATTCATATATTTTCTCAACAATTCATTAGCTGGGGACCCCCTCCAGGGGTGGAAGCCAGCAAAGAAATTAACTCCTAGATGAGAAGCTCCTGCCGAAACCTCTGCCATGTGACACAGACATGGAAGGAAGACACCCCCCCCCAGACACGCGATGTCAGTGCAGGAATTCACCGGAAGTGTGAATATTTATAAGAAAATCCAGCAGCCAGTCACCATTAGATCCTTTGGTATTCATTATAATAAAATTAATCTTGATTAATTCGTTCATTATTAATCTTGCATTCAAATGCAATTCCATAGAAATTGCGTTGTGATTTAGCAATTAATTTACATGCCGTGATTGAGAAGCGTTTCCTTGGTCCTTCAAGGCACAGCTCTTTTGTGTCAAAGTCACAGGCGAGCACAGGAGGCCCGTTTGTCCGAAAATATTCCCAGGACAACAAAAGAAAATGTCTATCTTATAAATGTTGGCGCAGGACAAGATTTTTCCTGTGTCGCATTTTACACAATTAAAAAGAGAAAAGGGGGAAAAAGAACAGAATTTTCGCAGCCTCTGGTAGGGAGGCAAAGCCCAGACATACTTCAAACGTCCAAATAAAGTTTAGGTTTCTAAGCAGTTTAATTGAATCTTGAAAGTTTCTCGGTTCTATTATCATCTAAATGAGCTTGTAAAGAAATATGCTTGTATAAGACATTCTGAAATGACAGAGTGTAGGCCCAGGCGCCCCGCCACTCAGCGCTCTGCTCGTGGTCAGGTGACTGACACGCAGGTGCGGGGTTGGGCGGGGCCGGCACCGGGTGGGGGGGGCGGGGGCGGGGGGGGGGGGGCGGTGCTGCTTTCCAAGCGGGACTCTCGCCCCTGACCGGGCAGAAGGGGCTGTGCGAAGCCTCTTCGTTTCCCCTCACCCTTCCCATCGCATGGTTCCCCGAGGCGCCGCCCCGTCGGCGTGTGCTGCGGAATCGGGGATTCCCTCTGTGCTGAGAACGCGGGCGCGGCCACGTCCAGCGTTGCGGGCGCGCCGTCTCCGTTCTGCGCAGGAGCGAGACAGCGAACCAGGTGCTCGAGCTGGGTGGGGACCGGTCCCCGCGGAGGACGTTTGCAAAGCGAGCACGTGTCGCGTCAGGCCGCTGTGACGGAGGGAGGACGGTCTCCAACCTGGACCGCGTGCGCCAGGCTCCGGGGCCGAGCGCAGGACGCAGGCGCCGGGATGTGCGAGCGGCCGTGGCCTTCAGGCGCCGAGGAGCGTCCAGCACGGGGTCACGGGGACGCGCCTCCCTCCACTCGCGGCCGGCCGGGGTGGCTGTCCCCTCCCCGTCATGGCTCTCCCGGCCAGAGCGGGGGACGAAGCCCCGGAGGACGGCCCCAGCCCCGCGGGCCCTGCCGGCCGGGCGCGGGGTCACGGACGGCACAGAAGGCACCGGCGGTCCTGCCATCGCAGGCCACACAGCCACCTGACGGGTCCTGGTGACGGGGCGCGGGCTGGGCCCCCGCGCCTCCGCCGCGGGCCTCGGTCTCCGCTGAAGCTCTGGGCAGTGGGCGCCTGGCGCCTCGTCGTCATGGCCATTTCTTCAGCGTCTCCTCCGCCGCGCACGACGCCGCTGCGACGGCACACAGCGGTAAACCGGTCGGTGCTTCTAAAACACAGTAGGTTTGACTGCGTTTCCCCCTTTTCCCAGACGCCATTCATTGTGTCCTTCTTTTCAAATGTCCTTGGAACCAGGTCGTTTGTCATTACCTTTTAAATTGTGACATCTATCAGTTGGCTGTAAGTAAACATTAAATTTATATCAAAACGTGTGCGTACATACACGTGCAGCCACGTGCACATACGTGTGCACCCACGTGGGTGCACGTGTGTTAGAGAGAAACCCGAGGGGCCTCAGTCGCCTCGCTGTCGGGGGCAGGAGTGCACCCCCACCCTAAGGAGCAGGACCTCCAAGGGAGTCCACGGCGACTGCCCCGTGTCCCTGAGGGCCACCCCTTGTCAGCTGTCCCATCTGGACTGGACCCGGCCCGCCGGTGCAGGCGTCGGAGCCGCAGCTGGTGTCGGATGGGAGTGAGCGGAAGAACGGCGGCCTCGGCACGCTGACCGCCCCGCGATCCCCAAACGCAGACGTCGGCGTGTCAGACCGGCTCGAATGTCGCGCCGCCCACGGCTGTGACCAGCGCCCAAGGACGCAGAGCCTGTGGACACACAGGGGCGCGTGTCGGCGCATGGGTGTCCGTGGGGGCCGGTGAGAACAGGGCACTAGGCAGGTGGGGTGAGGCGGCAGCGGTGACAACGGAGGGGGTCAAAGAGGCCTGGGGGAGGTAGGGCTCCTGTTCTAGAGCAGATGACAGGGTTCGTGAGGAAGCGGCCTTGGGTGCACGGCTCCCCAGGCCACCACGAATCTGCTTCTTGTCACTACCAGGTCTCCCTTTCTGGGCACTCCGTGCCACTGGGGTCCCACGAGACGAGGTCCCTGTGCCCGGTGCCTTTTCCTCAGCTTGCAAGGTGCCTCCAGGAAGGACCAAGAGCCACACTTCATTCTGTTCTGCGGAGAATAACATTGCATCGTCGAAGGCACTGCAATGTTTTCATGCTTTGAAGGACGTTTGGACGGGCTCCATTCTGGGGACACTGTGATAGTCCAGTCCCTATGGCTCTGTGACCCGAGGTGGGAACCAAACCGTCAGGGAACAAGATGGTCCCGGGAGGAAGTGGGAGCTGGTGTGGGCTCAGCCAGATGGCCCATCTGCACACTGCCGGCACACGCGCTGGCGGCCTAGAGACGACATTGCCATTCGTGTGTGTGCACATGCACATGCCTGGGATGTACACGCACGTGTGTATACACCACACACATGTGCACACCTGGCACACTCACACACCCATGCATGTATACACAGCGCACATGTGCACGCCTGATACATGGGTGCACACGTGTGTGTGCACACACAGTACATGCAAGTGCACACACATGCACACTTGGCACACACAGGTACACACGCGTGCACACACACCCATTGTTTCTCCGCCTATGAAGACAAAGTCACTTCTCCAGCAGGAACTTACATTCAGCAAAATCACCGACCGCGGCTTTCTGCCCCCTGACGCCGAGCCCCGCAGCCCTCCGTGTCCACGCAGGCCGGGCGCGGAGGGAGCACACGGATCCGTTGCTGCTGGAAACACTTGGCCGGGCTGGCGAGGGCGGGAGCCTCCGGGTCGGGCGGGAGCCTCGGGGTCGGGCGGGAGCCTCGGGGTCGGGCGGGAGCCTCCGGGTCGGGCGGCAGCCTCCGGGTCGGGCGGCAGCCGCCCGGGCGCCGGTCCGGGGGGCGTCGCTCGCCGAGCGTCCCTCAGGCAGCATGACGGAAGCGCACTGCCACCTCAGGTAATGGGTTTATCAAATACCTTATTTCATGCTCTCTGCTTTTGATTTATGAATTTTGATCCTGCAGACAAGGACCCTGTGAGTATTGATTGTGGGAAATGTCAGACTCACAGAAGTTAATTTCACTCGTGCATGTGGAAGTCTCCGATTCTCTGACAGCGCTGTCTGCAGAGGATCAGCTGTCAGGTGCTCGGTGACACGGCGCTGTCACCTCGGCGCTGTCACCGCGGGCGGCCGTCCCGCCGGCGGACCTGGGCTGCATGGCTGCGGACCGGAGCAGCGCAGACGCGCGCCCGCGGAAGCGCCGCCGGCCGCCTCCGGGCGCGGGAGGGTGAGTCCCGGGGCTGGGGGAGCCGCACAGAGAGGGGGACCCTGCCCTTTGGGGCTTCGCGCTTTTGATTGCAATATGCCTGACAGGATAATGGACTGTCACTCTGCCAGCTCCCGAGCTGGTTAGGGACAGCTTATTTATTGATCGACTTTCTTCGTAAATTATCAATCTTTTTTATGCCTCGGTCAACGTGTCATTACTTATGCAATAATATACTAATGTGGTGTCACACGGCAGACGCGTCCGTAATCTGGGCCCCGTGTGTCACCGAGCCCGCCTCACTAGGGACGAAATGGGTGTCCGAGCTGCGGACTAGAACTCCCCGCGGCCTGGCCCGCGAGGCGGTGACGTCTGGGCCGCATCTCACAGCGCAGCATGCAGCCGACTTCCCGTCGCTGGCGCGAATAACCGTGCGTGGGCAGGACAAGCAGAGACGCGTCCTTAAGTTGGCGAGCGGAGGAAGAGCGAGGCAGGAGTATGCGTGACGATCACACCGCGTGGTTTTCTGTCACCGCGATGGTGGGGCTTATCAGATCTTAACTGTACTATAAATCGTTTAGTCGATAGCTTTTTATTCTTGGAAAAAAGTATCTAAAGCCAAAGGTCGAATATCAGAGTTTGACTACAGAGTTCGGTGACGCACACCACCTCGCCGTCAGCGTCCGAAGGAACACTGACTGTCCGTTAATGCGACTGGTTTTTCAGAGCAGTTTTAAGTTCGCAGCAACACTGAGAGGGGGCCGCAGAGCCTGCCACCCGCCCCGGCCCCTCACCGGTGGCCTCCCGGGTGTCGCCAGCCCCGAGAGCTCGACGCTGGCCCGGCGGATGAGCCTCCGAGGACGTGTCGCCTCCCGGTGTCCACGCTTCGCGCCGGGGGCTCTCCTGGTGCTGCGCCATCTGCAGGTTTGGACGGACACATAGTGACGCGTGTCCACCGTCATGGGGTCACGGCCCCCCAGGCCCCGGCCTCCCCCTGCGCACCCCGCCCTCCCTCCTGATCCCTGGAAGCCGGCGATCATTTTGCCGCCCACCTAGTTTCGCCTTGTCCGGAGCGTCATGTAGTTGGTCGGCCCGCAGCCTCTCAGATCGGCTGCCTTCACTTCATCACATGCATTTAAGGATCTTTCACGTCTTTCTGTGATTTTACAGCTCATTTCTTTCTAGAGCTACAAAATAGTCCAGTGCCCGAATGGATCACGGCTCCCGCGTTCATCTCCTGAAGGCTGTCCTGGGTGTTTGTGAGTTCGGGTAATTATAATAAAACCTCCAAGGGCAAGTTTTGTGCGGACCTACAATTTCCGGTCCTCTGAACAGACACCAAGGGGAAGGACTCCTGGATCCCGCGGCTGGGGGCGGTCCCGCTGTACGAGGAGCCGCCAAGCTGTCTTCCCAGTGCGTTCCGGCGGCGGCGGCGAGCGGCCCCGCGGCTCCACGTCCTGGCGGCATTGGTGCCGCCGCCGGGCTCCATACACGGAGACTGCGCCCCCTGCAGGTGAGGACAACCTCACCGCCCCCTTCCTGACCCGGCTCCGCTCGTGTCCTCTGCCCGGATGGCTGCGCCGCGGCGGGTCCCCAGCGCCGTGCCCACGCAGCCCCTGGGAGCAGCTTCCTGCCTCGTTCCGGCCGGTGGCCAAGCGCCGCACCGGTCACGCTTAGCTGCGACGTCAGCCGGATGCTCTCGGAACGCCTGTCATCCGGCGAGGACGTTCCCGTCCCTTCCCGGATGGCCAAGAGCGTTTGTCGGGTGCAGATGTTGGGTTTTGTCAGGTGATCTTTCCGGGAATAATAATACAGTTTTCGTTTTGTTTTTTAATTGATCGACGTTCAAATATTAACTCAACCACACATTAACTCAAATGCCACTTGGTCCTGACACGCCATCTTACATCTTCAGGTGGGGTGCGCTAACACTTAGTTTAAGAGGTTTGCATGTGCGACCATGAGGGGGACCCGTTTGTGGACTTCTGGTGATACCTTTTTCTGGTTTGAGTGTCAGAGTAAAACGGGCTTCAAAGAATTAGTCGGGAAGTATTCCCTCTTTTTCCATTTTCTGGAAAAGTTTGTGCAGAAGCAGCATTAATTTTTCCTAAAGTGTTTTCTTAGAATTCCCAAGTGAAACCATTTAATACTAGAATTTTCTTTATGGAAAAATATTTTTTTTAAATAAATTTAATTACTTTAAGAAGCGTAGAGCTACTAAGGTTTCCTATTTTTTCTTAAGTGAATTTTGGTAATAATGTTGTCTTCCATGAAATTGCCCATCTTTGTCATTGCCTAGGTTTAAAAAAATTATTGGCATAAAATTATTCACAAGGTTTTTTTTTATGATTCTTTTCGATATCTGCAGAAATGTCGGTGACATCAGCCCTCACTCCTGGGATGGTACAGCGCCCTGCTTTCTCCCGGCCTTTCGTCTAGAGCTTTATCAGTGTCATTGATCTCGAAAACACGGTTTTGGTTTCTCTGATTTTCTCTATTTTATCTCTGTCTTCCATCGCATTGGTGTCTGTTCTAATTTTTAATATTTCTTGTCTTTGGCTTACTCTGACTTTACTTGGCTCTTCTTCCTTTACTTCCTTAAGGCGGAAGCTGAGGTCGGCGACCTGAGAACATTCTATTTCCTGCAACACGTGCGCTCCGTGCTGCGCATGGCACCCGGAATACGGCATTAGCAGCATCTTGTTCTAGAGGCATCTGGCAATTCTGCTTTTCCTTCTGGTTTCTTCTTTGACCCGTGGCCTTTTCGGAAATGTGTCAGTTCACTTTTAAGTATTTGGGAATTCTCCAGACTTCTTTCTGTTACTAAGCTCTACTCTAATTTTCTTGTTCCCGGAGAGCTAGCCTCTATGCTTGTCCCCTTTGAAATACATGTAGGCTTTGCTTTATGGCTGGCATGGAGTCTATCTTAAACCAGTTCTCTATGTGCCCTTGAAAAGAATATGTATCGGCTGCTGTCGAGTGGAATGTTCTGCTCACAGCACCAAGATCCAGTGGTTTCGGTAGCCGCACATGTTTAAAAGAGATTTCTGTAAGAAAGACGAAATCTCACCCCTCGGCCATGAGGTCACCGTTTCACACATCTCCATTGCATTGCGGAGACCTGTGTTTAGTTGGATACCGTTTTCCTTCTGAAATACTCTTTTTAACATTTTTTTGAACCACAGTTCTTCTGGTGGTGAATTTTGTCAACTTTTCCATGTTTGAAAGTGTTTTACCTTTATTTATTTATTTATCTATTTATTTATCTATCTGTTTGTTTGTTTGTTTATTTATTTATTTAAAAATCACTAGGCTTAGAACTCCAGGTTGACAGTTTTTCCCTTAGAACTTTAAAAATACTGATGCACTGTTTTCTCGCTTACATTGTTCCCAACAAATAAATTGTGTGTGTGTGTGTGTGTGTGTGTGTGTGTACAGACACACACACACACACATACATATATATATAATTTACTTTACTTACCTAGTTTCCTATTTAATGTCAGTGATCCATGTCCTCTGTTGCCCTATGACTGATGTTTTTAAAGCAGTCATTTTACACATTCTGCCCAGTTTGAAATTGTTCAAACAGAAAGGCGAACCCTGTGCCTGTCACCTCTGTCAGCCTAAGCAGCGGGTCCTCTTTGCACATCCTAAATCTCTGCATCTAACACGTCTCCCTAGATCCTGACTGCTCCTGTAGCAAAGGGGAGACTAGGAAGAAATATTTAACTAAAATTCAGGAAAAAATGAAATACATTGGCAGGAGGTTCTGCAAATAAGTTTATTTTAGAGTAAAATAGAAAGTTCATACATTTATAGCAGTTATCAATAACACAGCAAAGTTTAAACTGAAGTCTGACATAACATTTATACTTAGTAAAAGGTCCACAAAACATATATTTTTGTAAAATCACTTCGAAGAATTTTTGAAGATGTTTTAAGCCACCGACTAAATCAGCACTAGCATGAGCCATCTCTAGGCATGTGTGGGATCGCACATTATTTATTGTTTTAACCAGTTAAATAATTTCTATTGGGTTTTCTGTAACATGCCAGTTCCCGTCGCGCCTGCTGACTTACCCAGAGGTAGAGGAGGAATCGGACTCTGCGTGTGCGTGCCTGTCCTCCCTCCGTCTTAAGACCAACGTTTTAAATGTTAAGGTAGGAACTCACACGCAGCGCGCCGTGCAGACGGCTAGCGAGGCGGCCACCACCGCGTGTCAGGCGGTCGGGGCGGATGCGGGGTCTCCTCCCCCTGACTGGGATCAGCCACTCAAACTCGCAAACCGCTTAGAAAATGGAGAGTGCGAGGCAAACTCTAGAGGGCAGTGTGGTCGGTCCCCTCCTGCTTGAAGCCGTCGGAAGTGCAGGCACCGGTAGGCGGGCACGAGGCTCGATTTTTTTTTTCTTCCCAATAGTTTTCAAAGGCCTTTTGGGGTATCACTGAATTTCACACAGGACTACCAGCCCGCAACTGACTCGCTGTCCTATCTTAGAAGTGCTAACGGCGGGGAAGGTACTGGAAACTTCCGCAGCTCTGACGTGGACCTCGACGGTGCGCGCCCCCAACGCAGCGCCCCCCACGCGGCGCCCCCCACGCGGCGACCCCCCCCGGCCCCCCACGCAGCGCCCCCCACGCGGCGACCCCCCCCCCCCGGCGTCCCCCACACGGCGCCCCGCACGCGGCGACGGCGTCTCGTGGTGGCCCCGCATGCGCGTGGCACGCGCGGCGCCGCCGAGGGCTCGGAGCCGGAGCGGGCGGTCGGCGTGCTCCGGGCGCACACGGATCCTTGGCAGCCCAAAGCCCGCTCTTTCCGTCGTGCCTCCCTTACAGCCCCTCCGCGCTCTCGGACGTCCCTGCCGGCGACCCCGAGACAGGACGCCTTTGTTTCCTGCGCGGCCACTTGTAGGAGCAGCACGACGAAGCGGCGCGTCTAACTGTCCTGGCGGACACCGCGGGGCGTCGTCTGCTGCCTCTCCCTTCGCACTCCTGCGGGGGACCTTCCCCCAGCCAGCTCCCGCCTCGGTCACCGATGAGACGCCCTCCTTCCGGCCGCCGACGCCAGGTCAAAGGCATCCTAACGCTGCGCCTAAACGGTTCTCCGAACCTGCGTATTCGCGGCGGCGGGGGGCGGGCGCCCTGCGGCCACGAGCAGTCCGCTTGGGGGAGCGGAGGGACGGGGGACGAAAGTCCCGGTGGCTTTGGTGGCCCAGGCGCGGCTGGGTGTCGCGCCTCCCCCCCCCCCACGTCCCACCGCATGAGGCACCAGTGTCTCTGCTACTCTGTCGCTTCTAAAGTGTCTTTGCTGCTTGGAGTGGAACTGCAGGAGCATGGCCGGCACCCGTCCGTCACGCCTGAGGCGCCAGAGCCAGGGACATGGAGCACCGCGCTGGAGAGAGCGAGCTGGTCCCTCCCTTGGGCTCCTCTGCGCGAGGTGGTCATGCTCGCAACCGGCCTGCGCCGGGCGGGCCTCTGCCCGAAGGCCCCAGGGGCTGATGGGATTTTCTGTGGGTCTAATAAACAGAAAGGCCACAGGTGGGTGAGGAGACCCGTGTGTCACCTGCTCCAGACAATATTTAAAGCCAGGACTTGTGGGCCAGAAGGCAATGTGTGTCTCAGGCTGTGCCTTAAGGAGGGGGGCAGGGGATGGTCACAAGAGCCTCCGAGTGAGACAGATTTGCGGGGCCCAACTCGCGAAGCTGTCAGGGGAGACCCCCGGGAGGTCCGCCGAGCCCAGCACCCCTGCATCCTGGCCGCCGCGCAGGAGGCCGCGCCGGTGCGGCCGCCGCGGGGAGCCCGGCTGCAGGGCGGGAGCAGGCTGCGTGCGGCAGCGAGAACATGTTTTGCTTTTGTTTTGGGGTTTAAATTTCTTTCCGTTTTTTCCTTTCAGCTTTATTTTATTCCACTGGTAATCTCAAACTGACTGAGATGATGATTTTAGGGTTTTAAATAAAATGCAGCCACACACGCAGATGACATAGTTGGATGCACGGGCGGGAGCGGGGGGGACTCTCACTAAGGGTCTCGGGCTGTTTTCCTGAGAGAGCCCTCCTTCCGGGTACCTCCCCCCCCCACACACACAGCCTTACACCCCCCCCCCCCCAGCAGCTCGTGATGCTTACACGCCCTGTGCACATGTTTTCAGAAAAGCACCAGGTGGCCCGCCCTGAACTTGGCCTCTGCAGCTGCCCCATTCATCAACGTCCTATCACGGCTACTCGCTTATTGTTTGTGAGTTGTATTTAAGAAAATAAAGGCGAACTTGAGATTATTTTTTCTCGTGGAGTGGAGGCCCCAACTGCATCCTAACCCAGGGTGGCCGCCTATCAGGTACCATAACAATTTCTGAATAATTTGCGAAGAAATGAAGACATTCTGCTGTTATCACGGAGATGAGCGCTGGCTCAGAACAGCCGCGTGTCGGAAACTCCGGATTTGGCAGCGTTGGCGGAAAGGCCCCGGAGAACGCTTTCCAGATGCGGAACCCGGCGCCCAAACGCAGCTCTCCGCGTGTTTCCAGCGATAAAGAGGTGAACAGAGACGGGAAGCAACACCGGCCGCCGCGTGCGGACGCGTGGCTGAGCGCCGGAACGTGCGTGCGCGTGCGCGTCCGCGGCTGTGCGCGCGTGCCCGCAGGCATGCGTGCAGGCGGCTGCGTCGTGCACGTCCACTTCTCTCTCTTGCTTACTTTGGCCAGTCTTCAGTGCAAAGACCAAACCTTTTTTTTCCCCTTCTTTTTTGCTAAACATGCCAAATAGGAAGAGGACGTAAACACGTGCGGGGCTGGCCCCTCCCCGCGGCTCCGCGCCGCCCGCGAGGCGGCCGCTTAACGAGCCGGCGGCTCCGCACCCGTGATTGGCCATGAGTGGCGGGGCCGAGGACCGAGGAGGAGAGGAGCAGGCACCAAGGAGGGGGAGCGCGCGCTGTAAACAAGCCGGCACCTCCCTCCGCGGAGCGGGCTGCGTGGCCGGAGGCGCTGTCTGTGCAGCTTGACTCCTAATCCGCGTCGCAAACGGCTTCCAGATGCTTCCACTCCCCACCTTCGCGGGAACCCCGGCCCTTCGCAGATGCCTCTCGGTGAGGGGGTCTGTCTGGAAGCGAGGCGGGCGGATTTTTCTAATCACTCACTTCCAATCTCCCTGACGGGCCTTTTATTAAAAAACGCGTTTCATCTGCCTCTTGGGGTGGGAAGGACGCAATTGCTTCGCCAGGGACTGGGGGTACAGGGGGGCTGGCGGTCCCGTTTGTGGCTGCCGGCCTGGAGGAGCATGCATGACACGCCACAGTGGGGCACAGAACTTTCCAGTGTGTGTGTGCTGGGGGACGCAGCCGCAGGGCTTGGGGACAAAGCTGCTCCGGTGTGGGGACCGGTCCGCGGCACCCACTTCCGGCTGCCCACGTCCGACGGAGGTGGGGGGACAGCACCCCAGGGGCAACCGGGGCGCATCCTCCCGCTCCACCAGGCTGGAGTGAGAAACACGAAGGGAGCCCCGGAGATCGTGGGGTCCCCCGTCCCAGGTCGGGCCTGCTTTGTTTACGCCGAAACGCAGCCCTGACATGCGCAGGGATACCGGCTCAGAACGAAGGCCGCGGTGGCACGGCGACGTCCCCTGCAGACGGAGGGGCGCCCAGGGTGAGCTCCACGCCCCTCGCCCCACCCCCGCCCCCCCGCCAGGCGAGACGTCCTCTCTTCTCTGCGCCACGCGCTGTCCCTGTCCCAGGCGCGTGCTCCACCCGCTCTCTGACCCGCCTGCGCCTTCGCTCTGCGTGGGGTCCGAGGGGACCATGTGACTAGAAACCGCGCCTCTGCCGGCCCGGGCTGCAGCGTGGCCGGCCGTATCCCTGGTCTCTCCGTGCACAGGGCCACTTGTCCCCTCCTCCTGTCCTTCCCTGTGCACAGACACGAGGTTCCCGCCGTTCGCAGCTCATCTTGGGTGGCGCCCCGCCCACCTCCGATGGCGGTCGCCCTGCGGGCCAGGGCCCCGCCCTCTCAGCACGCGCGGCGCAGGAGCAGCGCTGAGCGAGGCCTTTCTGTGCCCGGCGGGACCCACGCCACCGGGAGGCAAGCTGCTCTGTGTCGCCACTTCACACGGCCCGTGTCACCCGAAGGGTCAGAGGCCCCCTGAGTCGTCGCCGCCTTGGCGCATGCAGCTCCCGACAAGCAGGGTCCCTGCCCACATGCCCCGGTGTCCCTGGCGGCTACGCATGCCACCGCAGCCCCCGGAGCTGGCAGCGCGCCCTCCCGCCGCAGCCCCGGGACTCTGCGCCTGCGCCTGCGCAGTGCACCGTCTCACCTGGACTCGTCCGCCTCTTTCTCCAACGTCCCGTCTCTGTCCCCCTGGAGGCCAGTCCCGGACCACCTGGGCAGGTCCCCCCAGCATACTCCGTCCCCTGCAGGCCGCCGCTCGGGGCCCTCCGTGCTCCCCTGGAGCGCGACCTCCTCATGCCTCCGTCCGCACTGCGGTCTGTCACGGCTTCAGCGTATTCTCTCGTCATGCTGAACTGGCACCAAGCCAGCGTCCTTCGTGTGGCCAACTCATCCTGAGCGATGCTCCAAACCCAGACGGGAACACGGAGGCGACGCTGTGTGCGGGGCCAGAGGCCAGCCCAGGGGGAGGCGGGGCCACCGGCCTTACCTGCGCGCGGAGATTGCGGTTCGCCCCCTGGAGCAGAGAAGGACACGCGCTGCCCAACTGAAGCCAGGGACGCCCCGGAGTCCCCGCAGTCGGCGTCGGCGGCTGGGCTAGCGACGTGTGGCGTGGGCTGTTGGAGTCCTGTGCAACACGGTCTCCATCTGCCCAGGACAGGCTCCTGGGAGCCGCGGCCGCCCCTTCCCCAGGCGCGGCTCTGGCAAGCTCAGCTTTCTCGTGTCCTTGCATCACAGGAGGCGCTGAAGTGACGTGGGTCCTTCGTGGTGGCCGTCACGCTGCCCCCCGCTGAGCCCACAGGCTGCTCTCCTCACGGCCCCTTCCTGTGCCCGTGGCCAGTTGATGGAGGGACGATGAAACTCTGCCAGGGGGACGGATGGCGAACGTGGTTGCGACAGGTGCGGGAGCGCGTGCGTAAACGCGTGTCCCGGCTCGCAGGCCTGGGGCGCCAGGAGTCTGGGGCGAGGAGCGCGAGGAAGAGTGAGTGACATGCCCAGGCGAGGGGACTGTGCGCCGGCGGCCTCGGGGCGGGGAACGCCCGGCTCGGCCTGGCGGAGGGTTCCGGAGGAGGGGAGGAGGGTCCCCGCGTGGAGCAAGCTAGGGCGGGGGGGGGGGGGGCGGGGTGCAGAGGTGAGAGGAGCCTGCTGGGCCAGACTCCCACACTGGACGCTGGAGAGCACGGCGTCAAGGGCACGGGGTCAAAGGCATGGCGTCAAGGGCACAGGGTCAAGGGCAAGCACGAAGGCTCGCAGTGCACCTCTGTGTTAGCCCGCAGCTTCCCCGGGCCTGGGAGGGACCCGCTGCATGTCAGCGCAGGGCTGGTGACATGTGGCCTCCCTGCCATGCCCCGGGCGGCCCTCCGAATCCTGAGCTGTCACTGATCATTCCCTGCGGAAAAGTTATAGGTAAGAGAGAAACAAACAAACAAGATAAAATGCACCAGGAAAAACGACTCAATAAAAGACAAAGATAAAGCAGTAAAAATAAGCAGCGACAGTGGCAACAGAAATGCCCGACCGGACAAAGCGGCCCCCGAAGGCCAGGCAGGGTCCTTCGTCCAGATGAGAAACGAATAAAGCAATAAAGCATGTCTGCGGTGTCAGGCCGCAGGTCCGAGTCCCTGCCCGCGTGGGGGGAGGTCGCGGGCGCAGGTCCTGGAAGTGGCCGTCCCTTAGCCCCGGTCCGAGGGCACTGGCCCTGACCACTGTTTAATGGAGGGCTGGACGCCCGCTCTGAGGCGACACACGGCCTCCTTCAGCGTCGGGAACCTGGCACCTGGGGAGGGCGGAGGGAAGGCAGGTGCCCACTCAGCCTCGCCTGGTGCCCCGGCGGACCCAGCACGTTGCTCCCGGCCCCGGGGGGGGGGGGGGGGGGGCGCGGGGGTGCCCGCACGTGCCAGGGGCTCCGGAGCGGACCGGCCTGAGGGGAACCGAGCAGCTTACCCGGTTGTTCATTTGTTTGGTTGTTTTATTTGCTTCACTTTCTTGTTCTATCACATTGGATTAGCAAGTACCCCCATCTCAAGGTTTCTGTGGAGATAAAATAAAATTCCGACGCTTAGCACAGCTATGATTATGCGTGAAAATGCACCGCGCACATTAGACACGTGGAAATGAACTTGGTGCCGTAACAGAACGGGAGGACGAGGCCCTTGGACAGAAGGGTCCCTTTGCGTCCTGGCCACGTCCCCCACCTGCTGCCGAGTGCGTTACTCAGCCCTTTCGAGCCTCACTTTCCTCGGGAGTGAAAACACCTACACGAGACCTCCCGGCACGGAGTGCGGGCGCGCAGGGAGCCGGGGGAGCCACCCGCCCCCGGGCCCCCAGCCGCGTCGCGTCCTGCAGGCCCCCACACAAAGGGACAGCTCTGTCCCCAAAGGGATAGCATGAGATTTTGTCATGCTGCTCAGAATGGCACAAAATTTAAAACTTATGAACTGTTTCCTGAATTTTCCATCTAATACTTGGAGGCTTCAGCTGTCCACAGGTGACAGAAACTGTGGACAAGGGGACTGCCGAGCCCGCCACAAACCCGTCAGCCACCCCCCAGCTCGTGTTGGGAGGCGGCTTTCAGAAGGCGCCTCAGGATGGCGGCCGGCTGGCAGGGTGACAACCCGAGACCCCAGGGCAGGAACTGCGCCCCTCTCCCCTCCAGGCCGGGAGGGGGCAGGCCCCGGAGCTCGGGCACCCGGCCCCCTCCCACATCACTGGCCCCGGGGTCTTCGCTGGGCTGCTCCTGTGCCCTCTGTGACAGGGACCCCTGAGCCACTCCGGTAAATCTGTAGAGCTGAGGCGGGGCGTGGGGACCCCCTGATTTATAGCTGGGGGGTCAGAAGCGCCAGTGACGACGGGGAACTGGCTATTGACGCCCGCAGTGGGGACAGCCTCGTGGGAGCCGATGCTCCCTCCACAGCCTGTGTCAGGATGGCGACAGTTGCTTGGTGGTGTAGGAAAGAGGAAAAAAGGGAAAAGGAAACCACGTCGAGCTGGGCCGCGCCCCGACCCGCGGAGCGAGGTCACTCCCCTGCTGTCCCCCAATTCGCCTAGTGCCTCCCACGTCCGCGGCCGCCTTGGACGCCGAAGCGGGCTACGCCTTCTGCCTCCGCGCGACAGTCCCCGTCGTCAGGGGCCTTTCCCTGCGACAAAGCCGCTGCGCCCCGCGTGCCCAGCTGGGTGGCCGTGTCACCCCAGGTCCCCCAGCACTTCAGGGCCTCCAGCTCCTCAGATCCTCCACGCTGCACGTCTCCTCCTCTCAGAAGTTGCCCTAACCCAGCACGGGAGACATGGCACTGTCGCAGGGGACAAAAGCTACAGGAAGTCACGGTCAGCACACGCCATTTTCATGAGCTCCCATTTTAAAATTTTGTCTTCGTGCCTTTCAGAAAAAAATCTGGATAAAAATCAATTTATTAAAAAAAAAAGAACTACAAACATAATCGCAGACTTCAACTCCTCCCCTTAACAAATAATTAATAAAATAACAGGCGCGATTAAAAGCTGCCTCCCCACGTCCAGCCCGTTTGCTTCCAGGCCCAGCTCGAACGCTTCAGCTCCCCTCGCATAATCACTTTCGCTTTTGTCAGGAGGAGTTTTGTTGTCGTTGCTTTTCTTTGTGGCCGCATAAGGCCGAGGGTGGGAAGTTTATTATTTTCTAATTTGAAAGACAAAGCTGATGGCATCGGGTCACCTGAGAATGGGGTCCTTGGCGGGCCTGGCTTTCATCCCCCTAGGTCGGCTCAGAAGAGACGCTTGACTGCGTGAGAGTTAAAGCGCATATGAAAGCCACACGTGGAGAGGGGGGACACCTGCACCAGATGGCCCAAGAGCACAGAGCCACCGCGAAAGGCTATTCGAAGCCATTAACTCCGATTCACGCTGGGCACAAACAAACGCTCACCCGTTCGAGTGGGGATTCATTCCACGCTCTGCCTCCAGGTCATTGAAACGAAGTTCTCCATGCTGGGGTGTCTCAGGGCGTCTCGGGGCACACCTAGGTGACAGCGCTGTGGCAGGAGCTGTTTGTCTTTGCCACCGCCCGCGCGGAGACAATGTGACGTTCGTGTTGCTAATTGCTCTCTTCGCACTTAGGTTGGCTCTGACGAGACCTCCAAGTGGCTCTCAGACGTGAGCGGAGTCCCTGGCTGCCTGCTGAGGGGAGGCCGGTCTGGGAGTCGCTGCTGTGTGCGCACTCGGGGGACAGGAAGCCCCTGAGATGCGGGTGGAGGGATGTCTCACAGCCGAAGGGCCCCACCGCCCGCCCGCCTCCAGTTGTCTGCTGGGGGCTGGCTCCCCTCTGCGTGACGTGGGGCAGGGGCTGTGGCACCCGGGGAGACACCAGCCTGCATTCCCGCTGGGAACTCACGTCTTACCATGGTGCCCACCAGATGCCCAGGATGGCAGGGACAAGCCTGGTGTCCAATGGCAATTACACAGGAAGCACACTTCCAGCCACGGCTGCGGGACTCTGTGTCCCTCCCTGCACTCATCTGCCTGCCTTCAAATGTCCCAAGTCCCACTATCCCAGGAGGAAACCCGATTGCATTCAGCATCGCCTGTGAGGCCGCCCCTGACGGCCCAGCCTCGAAGTCACTCCTTCATGCTCCAGCACCATACGTCTACTGCAGCCCAGACGTTTGGCCTGGCTTGAGCTGCACCAGTGGCCTGGCTGTCCAGCTATTCGTCCCTGTCACAACTGAAGTTGAACTCCTGTGAGATGACCCCTGCATTTATTAGGCACCTAGGAGAGCTTGCTGAGGAAGGCGTCTCTGCCTCCTGCTGGGCACCAGAAAATTCCCTGTCACTGTTTCCATTTTCTGTATCTTACAGATCAGGCAACAATTGCCCACCTCGCAGACTGTGAAATTAACGGGACTACATCACTCCAAAACGTGCTTTTCAAATGCTTAGGCTCTCAAAGACTCACTATGTAAAACAACTTGACAAATAAATATCTAATAAGTATACTTGCAAATCACTTAAAAACCTTCTCCATCATCTGCTGAGGTGAAAAAGTGCTAAGTGGTTGTGGTTTCGGCGTGTTCGTATATTCATTATCTGTTTCGCAGAGTGGAAAGACTTGTTTTAATTTTGGTGCAAAGGAGATTCACGTTCTCAATCAGACTCATTCTAATGAAATCAGCCTGGATATAACAGTTTCCTCCGCCAGGATCATCATCATTACCTCTGTCAGGGAATGAGATGGGAGTCAAAAGAATTTCTGTTAAAATATCAAGAAATCGGTCCAGTAATTTCAGATGTGAAACCGAGGTGGGCGCAGGCACAAACGACCTTGATCGACATGATCTTCGCTGAACGGCAGCCCTTGGCTTCAGTTTTGGAAAGAGTTCACAGTCTAAAGAAGTTGATTTCCAATTAGATGTGAATTATACTGTTTTCTATGTTATGTTTAATTAAAGAATGAGCAAATAGTTGTGACAACTGGCAAGATGGTTATTTTGTACCATCTCGGGCTCAGCTACAGCTACAAAGGGGCATGCAATCAGCACTTGTCTCTAAAAAGAGCACTTAGTATAAAATGATTAGTTTCATCAATTTAGACCTATTTTCTGAAACAAACAGAACGACTAGAATGGCTTTGCCTGTTCAGACTGGAGGACCTTGTTATAACCCAAAAGGAGGGACCACCTGTTCGCCTAAGCTGGGGAAACACCTCCTCTCCCGTGACTGACGCTCATCACACTTAGCGCAGCCTTGGGGAAGCCTCTGGTCTTCTGCCAGACGCCAACTCTCCTGATCTTAGTGTCTTACTATAGGAAACCCTTAACTGTTATGTATCTTAATAAAAATGTTGTTTTTAACATCCTATTATAATGACAGTATAAGACAACATTATATCATGATGTCCTATACTAAATGGGATATATTATGGTTGGATAAATATTTGTAGTTATGTGAAGAAATGACACTTAACCTTGAATGAAGGGGAAGGAATTAGGCTGGCGAGCCCGTCCCCACCTGTACACATATGTACACACGTGCACACGCACACCCATGCACGCATCCACACGCGCTTCCCTGACGTGTTTGGGCACACGCAGGTGAATGATTCTGGTCTTCGGGGTGAGTGCTTTGCCAATCGTCATGCTCTGCGCAAACTGGGCAGTTCCGTAGAGCGGTATCCCGTGCCCAGAGAGTTAACGCATACGCAAGCATTCGTATTTAAACTTCGGGAGAAAGAAGACAGTTAGAGCTGAGCCAGACAAATTTCTGGGGGTAAGTGTGAGACAGACGTGCTACACACTAGGGGATAACATGTTGCGCTTTAACGTCAAGTAATGTATCACCTCGGCTCTAAGAACACAAAGTTATGTACAGATTAAAAAGCTCTCGGTATTAATGTTGTGATATGCGATTTCTAAAAATTTGGGCCAACCTCACGAAGACAGGGTCATGAAATCTAACACTAAAATCCTTGCGTTGCTCACCCATTATTCAGTTTATCTTAGGCCGCACAGAGGCCCCTGCGTCACACAAATACGCATATCCCACGGCAAGTTCCTTCCTGACGACGCCTGAAGATGAGGGTTTGGGTCGACCGCTGCATGGGCAGCAAGACACTTGCCTGCAGCGAGGCGAGCAGGAAGCCCGTCTGCCCGCGTGCTGCTGGGAGCCTCGTAGTAATTACGGTTTCTTGGGTTAAGTGTTTTACTATATGGTGTTTTATCATAATATTAAAATACTTAAAATGGGTAAGGAAAATCTAATTTGTTGGCTTATTACATTAGCAAGATATTCCTTTCCATCAGTCTGAAATTCATAGAGGCTTTTACATTACACTCTTTTAATCAACAGAGCTTGAACTCTTATCAGTGCATTTTGCATTATGATGGAAGGCTTTGATTAAGTTGTGCTTAATGGATTATCAGATATTATCTTCTGTGCAATTTGTAAAGAATTAGGTTAATAATTTTCCAATCTCAAATCCAGAAAATTTGGTTTCTTTAATAAGGGATGATTTATTACTTGTACAGTGATTAGTTTGATAGAGTGTATGGGAATTAAATTTATTTTAGGAAGGTTGTTTGGCCATCTAGGAAGAGCAGACACAAGGCAGGATGAGTATAATCGGAGGGAAATGCTTCCCTGTGGGTAGTTTATTAGTTTTTTATATAAAATAAATGCAGTCGAAGTGGGACGGCAATCGGCTAACTTAGGGGAAAATAACACTGTTAAGAAGCATCGGATGATGTGTGCGCACCCGTAGGGACCTCCAGGCTGCTCGCTGCACCCACCTAACGGAGGGCTGAGTGTGACGTGAGACAGCTCCAGCTCCTCATTGGGTAGTTTTCTAGAATCATCTAATCTGACAGGCTTAAGAAAATCAAACACTCCCGCCAAAGACAAAAATGGTCACACTAGGCCAGGTGGTGTTTCCTTTCAGGAAAGTATGTTTGAAGGCACTTTTTAATTATGTTTAGAGAAACTTAAGAGTTTTAAAAATAGGCTATAATGAATATCTCAGTCCTTCAAAGAGTCCAGTCTATTTTTAATACCAGTTATTGCTTTTATCTCAATTATTTTTTCTCCCCCTTAATCCTTCCTCATTTCTTCTAAAATTACCTCTGTGTTCATTGCTTTATACACAAATGTCTTTATAAAGGTGCAGCATTTCTAGCCTATAATTTTTTAACCAAATAATTCATTACATTTATTCTTAGCCCCATGTGAACATAACTATTCACTTTGGAATATCACTGAATACAAGAAAATGTAACATTGGCCACATTCAATGTAACCAACCTTGTACAGATTAGTAACATAAGTTACATACCCCGCAAACATCTAGATAACATAAAAAGTTTAGACATTCATTTGACAGGATCGGAATCTCAATGTACAAATGCCTGGCTTTATAAAGGAAGGACAGTTAAATGTTTTAGTTTCCATCCTCGTGTGTCTTACAGTTCACTGTAATCGCAGTGTCAGAAATGGTAAGCAGGCGGCCTGGTTTGCGTCTCTGTTTAATCGGAATACCATCAGGATTTCTTTTTAAATCATAGCAAAACACAGAGTGGAATGTGAAGTGAGCGTCCTGGACACCAGGTAAAGGCCTTGCTGACCTGTGCACACAGCCCTCACAGAATGGACGCTGAGCTTCATCGAAAACCAGGAAGCAGTAGATTACAAGAAGACACTTCCCTGAAGCTTATTTTTTTTTTTTGATACTTACATTTCCTAGGACAGTGAAACCAGTTTTGTTGAAGCTCATGTATAAACCCTTGGTGTGTTTTCTGGGCTTTTTGTGTTTGTACCAGAGCATGCATTTATTTATTTATTTATTTATTTATTTATTTATTTATTTAAAAAAAGGGGAAAGCGAGCTTCTCCTTAAAAGTGTGATACTGCAAGCAGTTGATTCTTTTCTAAACATCTGAAACCGTACGCAGAACAGCTGTATTTGGGTAAATACATCAAATATACACAAAAACGTATAAAATTTAATCATGTCATTTATGGTGTGGCTGTTAAGCTACAAATTGCATTGGAAAACATGTTTGAAAAAAACCCACGTACCTCAGCAACCCACCCCCACGGCGCTGTGACATCGAACAGGAAATGAATGGGATCCGGCTCAAGACCGGGGCTCAGATGCCACAGATGCAGGGCTCATGCCGCACTGGGGACGTCTTGGCCACAGGTCACCTGCGGCGTCCTCAACCTGAGGATCAAAAGGGCCCTGTTGGTTCAGGAGCAAACAGCCACCGAAACCCCCGGTTCAGCAGGCTGGCTGCGGGCACAGCTGGAGCGGGGGGTCAAGTGAACCCTGGCAGCACGGCCTTGGGGTCTGGAAGGCATGGGCAGGCTACCCAGGGCGCCGCCCGCGTGGACCAGCGTTTCCTGGTCACTTGCTCCCCGTGCTGAGACTCCCAGCCTGACCAGGCAGGAGCAGATGCGCTCACCCGCCCACATACGACCTGCCGGCCACTGCCGCCACTCCCTTGTGGCGGGCCCAGGATGTGCGTGTGATCGTTTCAAATCCTTAGACCTTGTCGAATCTCCTTGTCAGACCAACACGGTCCCCGGGTCCTTGCCTCCAGTCCCAGAGCCACCCCTGGTTCCAGGATGCTCGCTCAGGGAGGCACGTGGCAGGGGGGACGTTTTACCTGGTCCTAAGCTGCGCTTCCATGTCCAGGTCAGACACCAGGAAGGCCCCCCACCCCCCCACCCCCGCCCCCGCCACTTCCGGCTGAGCAGGAGGCCGGTGCTGGCGCTGGACACCATGACCACTTTGCTGTTTCTGGA
Organism: Rousettus aegyptiacus; assembly: GCF_014176215.1. Lineage (NCBI taxonomy): Eukaryota > Metazoa > Chordata > Mammalia > Chiroptera > Pteropodidae > Rousettus > Rousettus aegyptiacus. Next base: position 93,334,302 of record NW_023416287.1, read on the forward strand.
AAATTGGGGAAAAGCAAAGAGCTGTTTCTCTTTAGGTGGAAATAAATATGACACATAACAGTTTGGGACTTCAAATGTTGGGCCAGGAGGTTTGGGTCAAACCATAAAATATGTCTGAGTACTACAGGACAGCCTTCAACGAGACACGTCTATGAAATGACTTTTGAAGTCTATACTCTAGTCCAACACTCTTAAGTCCCAAAAGGTCAAGTCGAAGACGTGCTTCTTAGTTAAAGATAAACTCGAGGATTCCTTGTTTCCTAGTGCAAGGATGTGGTGAGCACTCATCCATCTTGATTTTTATTTGCTAGAGCTAGCGCGCACATTTATTGAGGTCTTATTATGTGCCAGGCCCTTTTTCCGATGCTTGGGCAGGTAGTAAATCACGTCCCTCCCGCCAGGAGAGACGCCTCTGCTTCCTCCTGCATCTGCCTAAGGAGGAAATAAGAACCAGGGGAGTTAGGGGACTTGCCAGAGTCACAAACAGGGGCGGATACGCGGCCTCTCCAGAGCCAGCCCATCTTCTGTGATGCGTGTCACTTCAGGACCACCAAGTTCAGGGAGGTCACTCCCCGGAGCACTGGGGTGCCCCTTACAAAGTCTGCGTGTCACACGGAGCCAGGTGCATGTCCTAGAAAATAGTTGGGGCTCTGGGATCGCACGACGCCGGAGCACGAAGCAGACGGAAGTGGACGGAAGTGGACGGAAGTGGACGCACGGGCCAGTTCGCAGGGGCTGCCGGACCCCACGGCGGAAATCAGGGTGCAGCGCCGCTTCCCCAAACGCCCGGCCCCCTCCGCAGTGCCTGCCCTGGGGGAACCTCGATTCAGGTCTGCACGAACGTCGTGCGACCGTCGCCCAGGGAGGGTCTGCGGGGGCCCTTCCGCTGTGTTTCAGGAACCTCCAACACTTTCTGGGGTTCTCCTTTGAGCCAACCACTGGACTGGGCCACTCGCATCCACCATGACTGGAGCAGACGGAGGCCCCCGCGGCGCCTGGGGCAGGATGGGGGACGAAAGCCAGCCCCATCCAGAGCCGCAGACGCAGACAGCGCCGTCATGCAGAACCTGCCGTGGCGTGCGGGTCACCGGAGCTTTCATTTGTAAGTAATGTTTTGATTGTCACAGATTATATGCCGCCCCCTCCCCTGACATTTGTTGTGCCGCGGGATTGATTTTTGCGCTCCAGTATGAAAAGGTCACTTTGATCAATGCCGTGTAATTGGCACTAAATTAGGATCATATCAGGTTATTTTGCTATTTAATGATGAAATATTAAAGAAAAGCGTGGGTAGATTGCAAGCACCAGCCAAACTGTAAACCTGCCGTAGCGAAGCCTGATTTTGTAAGAAAAACGGAGACAGAAACGGCAGTCGTGCGGGAAACGACCGAGCAGATCCGAAGACAGGCGGATGGAAAGCTCCAGATACAGAGCCCGCCCCGCGCTTGTCCCGCCCCGCGGGGCAGGGAGGCGCCTGCCTGGTGCCCCGGCGACGCGCGTGCGCGCGCGCTCTGGGCGCAGTGGAGCGCGCCTTCACGTTCTGCACGTGTGAAAGCAGGTGCGTGCCTGCACCCGCCTGTCAGACCGACCTCTGCCTTTGGAAACCTGCAGCTTGGTTGCTGGCCCCAGGTCTGCACTCTGGAGGCTGCTTCGAGGCCCTCGCGGGCCTGCGGTTCCAGGTTTGCAGCTCAAGTAATTATCAGCATCGTAAGGAGTGTTAAATACTGTGTGTTATTTTCTCCGTTGTAAACAGACGCACTCCCCATTATTCTGAATTGCGTGGAGCCATAAAGAGCCGCTAAGATTAAACTTTTCAGTGCTGGTGCTGCAGGAAGTGTGCGGGGTGTTCCGCGCCCGTTAAGCGCATAATCCAGCTGCCGCGTGGGCTGGAATGCCTGCCGAAGGGTGTTAACCTTTCCAACGGCCAGAGCGTGGGCCACGCACGTCGAGAGCATAATCCGGGGCGTCATTGAGTAGGGAAGCGGGGGCGGGGGTGGGGGCCTTGGCAGCTCAGTGGCAGGACCAGCAGCCCGTGGCCTTGGTGCTAAGGGCCACCAGCCTCCCCAAGGAGCCTTCCAATCAGAATGCCTGTCTGTCTGTCCGTTTGGGGCTTCCAGGTTGGAGAAGGATGATGTGCAGAGGACATTTTACTGTGACGGCTGAACTGTTTAGTTTCTCTTCTCCAAAAATGATATGGATAGAAACCATTTAGGGCCAGAGGGGCACTTTTGTTCGTATTAACGTATTAACGTGTGTTCGGAGTTGAATTGTTTCCTCCCAAACAGACGTGTTGAAGTCCCACGTTCGTGGACAAGGCTTCATTGGGAGACAGGCCCTTCACAGGTGTCACCCAGTAAGGACAGGCTCCCAGTGGAGTGGACGGGCCCTGATCCCATGTTGTGTGACTTTTCAGGTTTTGGAGTGAAAATATTTAACATAATTTTGGCTTATGCCACATACTATTTGGTTCTTTTAATTTTAAAGTGACCTGCCTTATTTTTATTAAGTAAGGTGTAGGCGATTGTAAAATGGCTCCGCGAAGAGGGCCTGACCTCGCCCCCTCTCTCAGCCTCCCGCTCCCTCGAGGCACCTCTGGCAACTCTTTTAGCTAAGTATTTTACTTTCCGTTGTTGTCGTGACACCGGCGGGTCCCGATCGCCTGGCGTGGACGCTGCTGGCCCCCAGCGTTGGAGGATGAGGGCTGGCTTCCTCAAACCAGACGCACAGCCTGGCTGTGGGTGGATGCCTTTCCAGTACTGACATTCGTGCAGTAAATTATTACATGCAGAGTTTGCTTACAGTTGAGCCATATAATAATATAGTTCTTTTTTGCAAAGCCTTTTTTCGCTCCCAACATCACCCAATTAAAAGAACAGAGCACAAAATCCAACTCTTTTTTTAAATGAACAATCCGTAAAGTCAACTCTGTGTGTGTGTGTGTGTGTGTGTGTGTGTGTGTGTGTGTACAGTTCTGAGTTTTAACGTATGCATAGCTTCATGTAACCACCAGCACGGTCAAGACACAGAATGATCCTTTCACCCCCAAATTATCTTCTATTGCTTCCCCTTGCAGCCGAACCGCCTGCCGATGTGTTCCCAGTCTCTACAAACTTTGTTTTTCCAGAAAGTCATAGAAATGGAATCAGGCAGCATGTCGCCTCTGGCCTCTCTCATTCACCACGATCTTCTGAGATTCCTCCATCTCACCTTATACATCGACAGCTTTCTTTTTCCATCTGCGTAGTGCCCCGAACTCTGCACCCCTCCCATCGCACACAGGGTTCCAAGCTGCACTGGTTTTCAGTTACCATAGTTTAAATAACACCTGTCCCCAGTGAGGACCGAGGCCGCTGTGTGTGGCTTTCACTCACGCTGTCCCCTGATGGCCTCTGCCGTGAGGAAAAGCGAGACCCGGCTGGGCTTGGTGTTGCCATGGGTGGTTTTCGTTGTTTTAAAACATTTGCTATTTTAATAAGTGCATAGTAAGACCTCTCGGTGGTTTAACCTTGCGTTTCCTAAATGTGGTGTGGGTGAAGACTGCAGCGTAAACAGCAACACGTGAGTCAGACGTACAGGAAGACTCGGTCACAAATAAACCCCGGCTCCGCAATTGCAGATTGTGCCAATGCAAACTGATAGAGAATTCACTAAAGAAGAAATATGAATGGCCAATAAAATATATATATTTTAAAGTTCTACTTCACCAGTAATCATACAACCACAAATAAAAATGACCTTGAAATTTCATTTGTTCTATGTCGATCTGAAAAGAAAGCCAAAAAAAAAAAAACATTGGTAACTGCTCCCCCAGGGGTTGGAGGGGGCGGAACACAGCCTCTGATGATCTGGCCGACTGTGTCAAAACAATCAAATTTAAAATAAGCTCACCTTTAATGTCAAGTTTGATTCTGATATACTTTACTCAATGGGAAGAACAGATAAGTCAAAAAAAAAAAAAGTATGAGCACAGTCATGTTCATTACGACATTATTTATATTAGAGGAAATTGGAATCGACCCAAATGTTCATCAGAGGAAATCTGTTAAATAAATTAGAGGACATCCATACTATGCAGCTATTAAAAAGAATGATGAAAATCCACATTCGCTGACTTGGAAAAATGTCCACGAGCAAACAAAGCCCATGCGGGATGGCCTGCGAGGCGCAGTCACACACTCACACGCGTGCCACGGAGGGAGAAACGTGCAACACAAACGCGCCCCGCGTTGCCTGAGCTTACCGGCTGCGGGGGAGGGGGGGGCGGGGGGGGGGCGGGCTGCGCGTCAGGGGCGGGGCTGCGCGTCAGGGGCGGGGCTGCGCGTCAAACAGGTGCTATAATCGCTTTCCTGAGCTCGTTGCCAAAACCCAGGAATTCCGAGATAAGTGTATCATATTTCCTTGCTTGGGTCATAGTTCTTGCTTTCTCCTATTTACAGGAAATATAATATTTAATTTCTGTTTAAAAAATATGAACATGATACAATATTTAGTGTAATTCACCGGAAGTTGGTGTGGGAAGCGAAACACGATCCAACTTCAAGCACATACAATATTGACAGGCGAGTTATGATTTCAGTGCTAATCTCGATTATGTACATGGGAATAAACAGTCTCTTTTCATGTCATCCGTTTTTCTGGTGGGATATTAAACCTGCATAATTTAATGACGTCATTTGAAAAAATTAAACGTGCTCCCTGGGACACGCATATTTTATGCGCTGGAGTAAAATGAGAACCCAGACGTCAGACCCTCGTGGCAGAAACGACAGGACGCTGGCCGCCCGCATCCCCACACTCCATCTGCGCAGGGACAGGCGGTCGTGATGCATATTTATAGATTTGCTTGTGCAAACGGAGAAGCAAACCGGTCTTCTCATGCAGCAAATCTTATTTCCGATACAAATTTGAAAGTCTGTGAAGCATGATAATATTAACCCTAGGATCTATGCCCTCCCATAAAGCCAAGGGGGCTGAGTGGTGCCTTAAAAGGATTCGAATGATGCCTTGGTCCCGAGCACTGGGTAATGACCGGGGAAGATTTATACTCTCTCTCAAGGTATAATTAGACACCCACAAACCATCTGACCCTGCTGGGGTGAAGTGCTCTTCTGCTTTTTGTTTCAGCGGATGAATCGATACTCACACGTTTTACCACTGTGGAGTGAAATTGAGGAAATGAAAATCGGATAAGTTTGCTCCCTGGGCCATCCAGACAGAGGACAGCCGTGTTAGCCTTTGACAGGAAGATCTATTTCCAGTTTCTCAAAAGGCTAGTGTCAATTTTGAAACTTCTCCAATTATTGATTTTCAGTTTTGTTAAAAAGGATGCTTTATTAGGAATATTAGTCTCGGCGACCGTGGAAGCTCATGTCTTGCTCACAAGTAGGCGATGTGCGTTTCCGTCTGGGGCCCAGGCAGGTTTGAACTGCGGTGCCCCTCGGGGGATGGCTGTCTGACCTGCAGGGGCGTGGGGTGGCCAGCGGCCCCCACCATGCTGGGCCAGTCGGCACCGCCCTGTGTCTCTGCAGATGGACCCGTGTCCAGCTGACAGTGGATTCTTTGCCTTGTTTCTCTCTGCTAAATGTTCGAGAAGCCATCGGCTGACATTCTGTGGGTGTGTTCTGCTTGGCGACACGCAGCTGGCTGTGATGCTTGCGAGCGTTTAAACCTCCGTGTCCTCGATGCAGACGCATTTTGCTGAACCGCACTGTGTGCCTGCGGAATGTATTTTCAGGGAACACAGCCAGAGTCCAGCTCCGCATTAGCTGGGTAGCAAGCGGCACCATCCTGCGTTCCCTAGAATGGCCCATTGTCCCTGATTCCACGATGGATGGGCGGCCTCAGGTCCTTTGGCCACGCCCTGGTCTGCTGCCCGCGCCCCGCTCACCGCCCTGTGTGGCCACGTTCTCCTCGCTCGGCTCTGCCTCCCCCTACACGCCAGGCTCCTTGAGAGAAGAGGCGTTTTCATCCCCCTAACCCCCCTGGGCTTTGAGGGGCACCCACGTGGAGGGACAGCTCGGTGTCATCCGCCATGGCGAACGCCCCCTCATCGCCCTGCCCATGACCGTATTTGGGTTATGACTGAATCTCCTGTGTGCTCTTCGCTCCTGAGAAATAAAATGTCACGGGATCACGTGAACTCTGAGTCGCCAGTGAGACTGGTCTCATCCCTTTGGGGTGCTGGAAGCAGATTCCCCATATGCGGCCCGATAAGCAGCGGAGGTTCAGTTCTCACAGTCGTGGGGGGGGGGGCTCAAGGCCCGAACTCCCGCGACAAGAGGAGAAGGTTCAATACTAGCCTCTGCCATCTTACAGACAACAAGCAAGAAAAGGATAAAAGATGTAATACTGGAAAGGAAAAAACAAAACTTTCGGTAGTTACAGACCCAGTTGTATAAATAAAAAATACCGAAAAATGGCTACACACAATTGTAAGATTGCAAGTTCACTGCATGTACGACTCATACAAAAAAATAGGAATAATGTAACAAAATAAGTAACAGGTCTCTCTACTGAAAACTGCAGAACGTTGCGGGGAGAAATGGAGACGGATTGACTCCAGGCAGGCGCGCGCCGGGGCTGTGGCGGCCGCGGAGCCGGGCTGCCTCCCGCGGGTCCTGGCTTGCCGCGGCGGCTCCTAAACGGATTACGAAGTTTATACACATTTAGTAAACATGGAAGTCCGCGAAACGGAAAGGACGGTATAGCGAGGGCCGCACTGGAGGACAGCGAGGCGGGAGCGCTGACCCCAGCTCCCACGTCGCCAGAGAAACAGCATGGCGTGGACACAGGCACCGGAGGGCAGACCAGAGTCACCGCGCCGAGACTCGGGGAAGCGGCCCCCACGGCCCCCGCAGCCGCGGCAGCGCGGTGGGTGTCGCTGGTCTTCTCAGGTAATGGTGCTGGGTCAGCTAGACATCTGCTTGGACGCCAGTCTCACACCTATCCAACATTTAATTGAAAAACAACAGAAAAAGTAAACCTAAAGGTAAATTTTACTCATAAGTCTTCTTGAAGAAAGCAGGACAATAACTTCTTAGTCTTCGACTAGGCAGAGATTAGTCACTATATATATATATATTTAATTAATAAAGTAAAAAAAAAAAAGAAAACCTCTGGAGCGTGGTAGCAGAGCAAGAGGCACCTCTGAGCATTAAAGGACACTATTTTGAGAATTAAAAGGCAAGCCACACTCTGGGGGAATATATGTAAAATGCTCTTATCTTTCCAGAGACTTATTCTGAATATATAAGAGACTCCTACAAAGTAAGAAGAAAGAGACAAGTTAATTTTGAAAATACATAAAGGCGCGCGCAGTCAGTTTGCCGGCCAGCAATGGAACGTGGTTCCTCGTTCGGGAAAGTAAATCCACGGTGAGCCTTTGCTCTCCTGTCACCAGAGGGGCCATGGTAAGACAGGCCGATGGGACTCGGGGACGGCAAGGGCGCCCCGAGGGCCCCCCGAGGGGTTCCCGGCTGCCGGCGGGAGCCTCAGCTCAGGTAACTGCGTGGGAAGCAGATCGATAGGCTCCGCCCAATGATCGAACAAGTCTTTATCAGGCCATACCTCAAGGAAAATGCGCAGTGTGTCCACCAGAAACGTGCTAGAACGTTCTTCGCAGCTGTGCTTGTAACACCCGCAGTGGAGATAATCCGGTGCGCATTAGCAATAGGGGGGTAAATGAACGGCGGCCTTCGGGTACCCAAAAATACGATGACGGGACAGAAAAGAGCGATGACCGCGGACATGTCACACAAAAGCAAGCAGGAACAGGCAAAGCTGGTGAATAACTCCATTTATGTGATGTCCGAGCACTAGCATCACAGGGCCGCGGCCACAGGGCCGCATGGGGGAGCACGCGGGGGCGGCGCTAACGGTGAGAGGGCCCGGCGAAACGTTTGCGGTGGTGAAAATGTACGGATCCCGGACGTACGTCGTGTTGGAATCAAACTCCCTCCATGGACTTCCTGTGCTTTTGGACATAATCCTCCCAGAGAAGTCGACGCCTTTGCTCCAGCGCGTCTTCTCAAGGCTGTCTGTGTGGCCAGCAGTCCTGGGAAGCAGGGACGGGGGCTCCCCTGGAGCAGAGGCAGCGTGGTGACCGTCCAGCACAAACGACGCAGCCCCACCGAGACCGCGCTCTCTCAGCACGGCCCGTGGTGAGCGCGGAGCCACCAGGCCCTCCCCGCCGCCCGAGGGGATCGGGGCCCAGGGAGGGGTGCTCATACGGACACTCCCACCCGCGCTCCTGCCGTGCGTGATAAACTGTGCTTCATCCCCGACCCAGGAGTCAAAACGAGGCAAAACGAGCTCATGCGCAGGGCGGAATTTCAGACACTTCGCAGTTCCGGCCAGCGGTGGTTTCCGGCTGGATAAATACGTATGATTAACATGCGCAGCCTTTACGGGACGCAAATCATACTCAATTAAGTGCAACTTCTTAAAATGTTGACAACAGACACAGGGCTTAACTGTCCTCCTGTTTCCTAGAAAACATGCGCTCCTCACCCAAACATAAGTGAGGCCCCCTAAGTGACTGTGTGGCACCCCACATCTGTCATGGCTGTGTCTGGGAATGGGTGCCACTGCTCTTTGCAGAGAATAGGCTGCAATTAATGCATGTGTATATATACAATGTAGCAAATGCCTATTAATAACTGATATGTTAATATTTGCGTGAATTGAGCCAACACCAATGTCTACAAAATTCTTTTCTTTTTTAGAGGAAATGATACGATAGCTAACATAGTATTATTCTACCGCTGGGGAAAGTGTGTGACCTTTACATAAATAGGCAAGAAAGCGATAGTATTATTTTCTCTTATCATCCACAATGTTATTCAGGGAATTAAAATCACAGTAACATTTTCCTTTATTAAACTAATAATTTGAGAAGCTAAGCAAAAGAAAAAATTGCTGTGGAATTATAATGGAAATAATGGTGCTTTTCTTTTTTGACCAGATTAAGGCAGCTTGCAATGAAAAAAAATGAGATTGTTCACCAGGGAATATAGCATTAGAATTCCAATTTCATAATTTGAAAGCTTAGTTTAAACAGATCAATGATTTTAAAGCTTTTTGGCTGTGTTCAGTTTGTTGTCTAAACTACAAAATTCTCGCTCATATTTTTAGGAAATTCACACGGGCATAGCTCTGCTTTTTCTTCCATGTCGTAAGCCACAAATAGTCCCTCACCATAAAGATGCGGATCAAATGTCTACATGTTCTCCTTGGTTTGGAAATGCACACTCAGGAGTCGCTCGGAATAAATTACGAAGAGCTCACAACCCCTGTGGCAAGCCTTACACACCATGCCAAGCAATGTGTGACTGGCTTTTCAAACGTCATGAATACCACGATTTTCCCAAGCAACATCATCGTGTCTGCAACTCCCTGCTCGATGTAACGAAATGTTTCTACTTCTACATTTATGGTAAAGAGACATTTTAAGATTCTGAAACATGAGAATAGAGGTCAAAGAAACAATTTTATACTTCCTTGCTGCTTCAATTACATATATTAACACTAATTATGAGTGAACTGCGAGGCGAACCTCACTTTTAAATACTCTCATCGTGCCTTCTCCTTTTAATTCATGAACTTCCATTGAAGCTAATAAAGGCGAGGGAAGGGATCGTTGCTGGCTCACACACAGGTGCACCGAGGTTCAGACGCCAGCAGCAACATGCCCCCAGCCGGGGCTGGTCCCCGTGATCGGCTCAGCGGCTCCTGCCTGCACTGGCCGTGGCTGCTCTCAGGCGTTTTCTGTGCCTCTTGCTCCACTACCCGCCCTCCAGGCCCCTCCGGGTTGGATGTGCGTCCTACTGACGGTCTGCGGGCCCCAGCGGCCCCCGGCTCCCTCTCGCTGCAGGTAACTGGAGTCGATTCCACCCGGGGCCCCGGGCAGGGCCTTCGAGGGCACAGACGTGTGGGTTTCTGCTCAGTGCCCTGGGTGCTCTCCCCCCACTGTCAACGTCCCTTTCACCTCCAACCTGAACGACACCTATTCACACAGAGATCGTGCTACGCGTCACTTAGAAATTAAAGAGAGAAGAGCTGGAGGGCCCTGTCTCGTGCAAAGACCTGCTATGTCCTCGGCTTAGGCTGAGAAATGTCACAGGAAGAAAAGACAATCGTGGGAAATGTGTCACTGCTTTTATTTGGGGAATGTTGTCACCTGCACTCTGGATGTCCCCTTGATAGAAGCAGCTTTGTCCTGGCTTCACGCTGGGAAATGCTGCCCGCGTCTGGCGAGCTTCCAGCCCTGCTGACTCGGGGCGGCCCCGGCGTGCTGCCCTCCTCCAGACCACTCCCCTCCCCGGAAACAGACACATGCTGCGGCCAGGCTGGTGACCCAGCGTCCCCTCAGCAGGACCGAGCGGCCCTGCCACTAGCGTCTCTGTCACCCTATCCCCTCGACCCAGTGTGCCGGTCGCCCTGGCCCTCTCTGTCCACCCAGGCGGGGATTGATGCTAAGCAGACTTGGGCCTGGTTAGTACTTGGATGGGGGACCGCCTAGGAAACCAGGCGCTGCAGGCATAAAAAATAAAAAAAAATAAGAGATCGTAAACTGACAAGGTCCTTGCAATCTACGAGGTCAACCAAGGGTTGCTTCACCTCAAAATGAATGAATGAATGAATGAATAAGTAAATAAACAGATAAATAAATAATAAAATAAAATAAAAGGTAAGCATGCGAGTTAAGCCCGGGTGCTGCTCACCATCCTCTGATGGTACCTGGCGGTGTGGCACTGGAGAGGGCCCCGTGTGCCACCTCCTCTTTGTTTAGAAAGAGGTTATTTCTATTGTACTGAAGACAGAACGCCACGTCGGCCCAGAGGAAAATGACAAGATGTAACCACGGCAGTTCGTCCGTGAAGACCGACACGCAGCGTGTCTTTCGGTGTGACTTTCTAAGATGACACTAAGTCTCGAACATGCTGACATTACCCCGTTTACCAACTGCCGTATTTGAACTTCATAAAAACTCTTCAAGGCGATTTGAATACACCTTCGATGTGTTAGGGATCGCACAGTTCCATTGTGACCCCCATCCTGAGTGGGAGAAGGAACTCCCGTTGGGCAGTCCGCACTGGCAAACGTCCAGGCGCAGCCCGAGGGTGACCCCTGGGCGCCCGCCCACGGTGACCGCGGCCCCCCGCCCGCGCGGCCTCTCTGCGACAGCTCGAATTCCGGCGCGTGCGCAGTGTCCTGGGTGCCGTGTGTCGTCTCGGAAGAGCCAGTCCGGAGGCTGATGCAGACGCCCGTCCTGCAGCCGTCTCATGCCGCCCACAGACCTTGTTCTATAATTACGGAAACCAGCCTCAGTAAGGAAAGCCACAGGCCAACTAAAATGACCTCCCACGCCGACCGGTGACCCGCCGAGCGGCGAGAGCCAGCCACGGCGCAGGGGTGGTCACGGGCGGGTCGTGCCCAGCTGCTGCCCACGCCCAGGCAGCACTCGCGGACCACATGGCAGGATTTGGACCATGTCCTTTTTTTCTGTGACATGAGCCTCTGGCCAAAATGCTTTTCTTTTTCTTTTTAAATCATAGTTAAGGAGCTTTTCTAATACGATCGTTATGTCCCCCCACTGCCTTGCAAAAAGTCACCCCTTCTCTCCCGGCTGCCCTATTCCAACAGTGACCCAACCTAGGGGACCAAGAGAGAGAGAAAAGGGTGCAATTTTCTTGGAGGTAAGCAGCCCAGCCGTTTATTTAATAAATTTATATGAGATTTTTCTCCCAAAGAACTAAAGGCAGGAGAACCAGCAGTAATCAAGATGTCTTAATTCCTTGACATAAACATACACACAGATTAATGAAGCTTGCACAGATTCTTTATAAAGGAAAGATTGCTTATCGATCCATATCAAAATTTTCATGCTAATCCCACTGAAGAGACAGCGTGCCTGGTATCACAGTTAATAATCTGATTGCTGAGCTGTCCCAGACAATTCCACCCAGAGTGAACCCTAATCAGCCCACGTCGTCTCATTTCGGCGCGCCTGGCGCCTGCAGCCCCGCACCCCCACACCCTGCCACCGCCTCGACAGTGATGGAAGATATGATGTAAACAGGTTGACAAATTAAATTTTTACATTTCAGAGGCGATTTGCCGAGGACGCTTGTATCTGGAATATGGGTCTGATTATGGGATTCCATAGGTGCCTGGGATCAATCTCTTTGTTAGATTTTGTCTTTTCTTTGACCTCGGACTTTGAGCTGCTGCTAATGGCAATTCACTCGGCAACGTCGGACGGTGGGAGAGGGACGGGGAGAGGAGGCTCACGGGTTGCAGAACGGGGAGCCGGCGCCACTTCCGGCTCAGACGCAGCCGGGAGGAAAGGCCGGCATCGAAGTGCACATTTTCCATATACTGCGCGCGCTCACTAATAGCTCAAGGATTATTGCTCAAAGTTAAAGGAAACAGAAACATCTTTCAGCTCAGTTGTTTCAATGTGTAATTTTTTATTTCCTCCGGAAAGTAACAGTCTTTAACCGAGCCCAGCTCTCGTTCTTCCGTACGTGGAGGGGTTTCCGAAGTTTGATTTGATGTTGTTTATCCCACTTAAGCGAACCGTTAATGGGAGACCAATTCCGGATTTGTTCTGGGCGGTGCGATGATTAAATTACATCAGTTCAAAACCACGAGCGCAGCCAATGAGCTGTTTCCAATGTGCTCGTGATTATCTGCAGTTTTTAATTGTCTCAGTTCTATTTTTAAAATCAAAGCAGTAAAGAAAAAAAAATATTTGGTGGGTAAAGAATAAAAATACAAATACAAAGAAAGACAGCATAAATCCCGTGCAGAAAGTATTCACACCTGCAGCTCAGAGAGCTTCGTTTCCTCCAAAGACTTGCTGAGCTTAAATAGGTTAGCTCGGTTTCGCAGGAGAATCAGCGGAGTCTGACCTTAGGGCTCCGCGTTGCCAAGGGTCAGGCTGACGGTCGCCCCGTGCTCTTCACACTGGGTTGCACTATCTCCATCCAATGACCTGTCTGGAAATCAACAATCTTTTTGGTAAAATAATATTAAAATGCCTATTTTTATAAGGATCCTTAAATGCATGGGTTTTTTTTTAGCTTTAAATCCCCCTGGTAACACTTCGGAAAGAGTTTGTTTTTAATGGCTCCATTTGACCACACGGCGGAACACCAAAAGGTCATTTCTGGGCTCCTAAACTGGGAGGAAAAAGAATCAAAACAGGAGGATTTGGCGACCCAGCAGCCTCTGGTGACCTGAGCTGAGCGAGACTGCAGAAACAGAGCTCTGCGTTCTGGAGCCCGGCGCTGACCCGGCCTGGTGGGTGACGGTCCACGCGGGACGCATGCTCGGGAAGAGAGACGGCGAAGGCGCAGACACAGGAAGCTGGCCGTCCCCGCGGGCCGTGTGCACGAGGCCGCGTGCGTTTCCTGGAGCTGCGGGAGCAAAGCCCAGCCAAGGGCCACCGGACGCCCCAGGACAGCGGCCCACCCGGGATGGGGTCCCTGGCTCCTCCACGGCCCCCTTCCCACCCTGCCCGCCTCTGCCGTGGCCGCTGCCCGGGGGCTCCGTGGCTGGCGGCCGGTCACTGCGGCCACTGCTCTGCCCTCACAGGGTGTCCTTCTTCCCTTTTGACATCTCTGCCTCTCTGTACCCAACTGTCCCCCATGTCCTAAGGACCCCAGCTGCTGGGGCTCGGCCCCCTCCACCCAGTGTAGCTACATCTTACTAGGTCGCGCCTGTACAAATAGGGTCTCCTATTCCCACGTAAGGTCCCGGTCCCGGGAGTCAGGACGAGGACAGGTGTCCAGGGCACGCACCTTGACCCACGGCAATGGCAGCGAGACGCCTGTCCTTGGGCTGACCGCTCCCGGACTATCCCCCGGATGCTTGCCGCATGACACAGCAGGCAGAGGACTTTTCCTGCTTTTTATCCGTTTCGTACCCACTTGCAAGTGTCAGCATGTTTTGGAAGATCGCAGACACACCCAGGGAGCCGCGGAAGGGGTCGTGCGATATCCCCTGTGCACGTCGCAGAGCACTGTGTGCCTCCATTCTCTCCCGCCCACCCGGGGTCGGGGGACGCAGGCGTCTACCTGCTTCTTACCAAGTGTCGTAACCGCCACCCTGCGGACGGCAGATTTTGGACAAGACACATAGGTTGATTATGACTTTTTTGACCGACCAACACGTGGACATTTCCCGTTTAAAAGCACCTGTCCCGACAGGAGCTGTGCGGAGCCCAAGGCCCTGGGCCACCGCCAGCCTGGAGGGGGAGCCACGGGCACCATGCGCCAGGTCTGCATGCGGAACCTTCTCTCCCCCTGCCGCCCACCGGCCTTGCACCCCCGAGAGGTTTAAACGCAGCTCGACCGGACGGCAAGCACACATTCCACAAGGCTCCCTTCCACGGGCTGAAGGGGGGACCCGGCCCGTTTCCTCCCCCCACTGCTGCCGTTTCAAACACTCACGAAGAGAAAGGAGCCGAAATCTGAGTGAGAGATAATTTGGAAAGAATTCAAACGTTGCAATAATAGGAAATATACTGAAAAAAAAAAAAAAAAGAAAACCAACTAGGATGGTCTTCGGCAAGCGCGCAGCAGTGGGGATTTACACAGTTTTAACATGCTTTACTACGCTGATCTGTGGGTCTGATTTCACTTAACTGTCCCGTTCTCTGCGAGTGATTAGTGCAGAACGATTTTTTCGGTGCACGAAGCAGGGTTTTCATCGATGTTTTCTCATTTCTCTTCGCTGCGTTTTTCCTCCCGGGTGCACACTGCGCCTGGTCCTCCCCTCCTCCCCTCGAGCTGCTCTCGGTGATAACACAGAGCGGGGAGCAGGCACGGGCCGGGGTGCAGAGGGCCAGGACAGCACGCAGGTCGGGGAGGCAGCCGCCGGGACACCCCCGCGGGCCCTGGGTTGGTCACCGGGGCCGTAGCCCGCCCGGTGTCTCTGGTCAGGAGCATTTGCTGCGTGCCGAGGCGGGTCCCTGGACGAGGCGAGCAGGGGCCACGCGGCACATGCTAGTGTGGACCTGGTCCCCGGAGCTCGGACGTGCACATGCGTGTATCCACTTGGCTCTGGGCACACCGCCAGGCGCACGGCCTGGGAAGGCGCTAGGCGGCACCGAGACCTGGACCCTGCATTTGGCCCCAAGCCCACACGGGCCCGGGGGGCAGAGCGGGGGTCACGGCCACCCCGAGCAGGCCAGCGCGACAGAGGGTTGTTCTAACCCAGGCTGCCGGGGACTCTCACGCACGGGGGTTTACTTGGCCTCTTTCTTGGGAGGAAACCTGGGGCGTGAACGGACCGGGCCACAGCCAGGCGCTCTGTGCCTGGCCCCGCCCTGGGGTCTTCCTGGAAAGCTGCCCTTGCCTGCCCCACCCCGTGTCCCCTCTGAGCCCCCGGAGCCCCTCCGCTGCTCGGCTGCGGCCGGCTCCCAGCTCGCCTCGTCCGTCTTCGTCCTTTCTCTTCTGCATTTCAGATCCATCCACCCGCATCAACTCGCAAACCGCTCAGGCAAACCGAGATCTAGGCCCGTCCCGGGAGACGGAGAGAGAAGCGCGCTGTTTGTCTTCATAAACCCTCCGCCCTCCCCGTGGCCCGGTGGGGAAGTTCTGACACCTGCTGCGGTGTGCGTGCGCGGGGCCGAGGGCGGGCGCGGGGCCGAGGGCGTGCGCGGGGCCGAGGGCGGGCGCGGGGCCCAGGGCGGGCGCGGGGCCGAGGGCGGCGCGGGGCCGAGGGCGGGCGCGGGGCCGAGGGCGTGCGCGGGGCCGAGGGCGGGCGCGGGGCCCAGGGCGGGCGCGGGGCCGAGGGCGTCTGCCGGCTGAGACGGGACCCGCGCAGGACGAATGCCGCGTGGCCCCACCTGCCATGAGGCCCCGGGGGGCCGGATTCGGAGGCGGGCGGCGGGCGCCAGGGCTGAGGGAGGGGGCGGGGACGGGGCCGGCGTCACACAGCACGGCAAACGCATTCAGCGTGGCTGGACCGCACCCTGAACACTGGTCCTGACCTTTATTTCACCACAATTACAAACGTTTTAATTCTTTGTAGAATACAGAACTAACTCTTAGGGACACCGGCCGGCTGCACGCGTCCGTCCGCGCCCTCTGGTCATCCGCTTCGGCCTCGGGCGTGGTCAGGCCTCGGCGCCGCGGGGCAGGTAGGAAGCTCGTCCTTCTGCGACTGCGACTCATGTTGTCAAGGCGACAACACGCGTTGTTAGTTCGAGTCACAGCGGAGGGGTCACGACGTCCGAAAACCAGGACGTGCTCCCAGCCACGAAGGAGCCGGCCGCCGCGGGCTGCAGCCCTGGGCGCGCGGTGGGGAGTCGCCCTCTGCGTGGCCGGCTCCTGAGCGAAGTCCAGGGCCACGGCCGGGTCGGGGAGGAGCCGGGCAAACACGGCCTCGCCCCGCCCCTCACGTTGTCACGCGAGGACCTCACCTTCCAGACCGAGGTAACGGCGGCGGCGACCGGCACTCAGAGGTCACGCGCCAAGGTCGACGGCTGTCAGGCCCCGTGTGACAGACTGCGAGACCGCGGGGAGAAGAAAACTCCACTGTGTCATGCTAGGGACACCTGGCTGAGCGGTTTTTGAAATACCTGAGCAGGTAGCTGGTGCGGTGCATGTGTCTCCGGGCCCCGCTGATGTTTGCGGTGACCTGTGGGCACCTGTCACTGTCAGATGTAAACACTGACGGGAACGAGTCCCATCCTCGGAGCTGTCTGGGGCCCCTGAGGGGACCCCCGCCCAGGCCCCGTCTTCCTTAGGATGCAGGGCATGGTGGAGGAGTGTTCCGGGGCATTCCCCGTAGGCGCAGGCGTGCAGGGCTCTCCCCGACCGCGCCTCCCCATCCTGCCCCCCCCTTCCACTGTGCCGTTGGCAAGACCGACGCGCGTAGAGAAGCAAACGATGGTGGCAACTCCGGGTATGCACCACCCTGCCCCCAGGAGCCGGCACCTTCAATCCAGGCCAGTCGGGGTGAGACGCAGCCTGCCCCACCACCCACGCTGGCCCGGTCCCCAGAACTCGGCAGAGCAGGCCCTGATGCTGAGGAGCATCCTCGCCCTCTCAGCGACCGTCACCAGCACCGCCTGCAACCTCAGAAGCAGCTTGCAGCCCTGGAAACATGGGCAGCTTCAATCGAAGGCCCAGCAGAGGAAGTGGGGACAGCCCACCGGCCTGTCCTGCTGCTCTCCCCGGCCATGCTGCGAGTCCCTCCCTAAGACTGACTCGCCCCCAGGACACCACTCAGGACCCTGCTTGCAGAAGTCCT
This sequence comes from Rousettus aegyptiacus, assembly GCF_014176215.1. Classification (NCBI taxonomy): domain Eukaryota; kingdom Metazoa; phylum Chordata; class Mammalia; order Chiroptera; family Pteropodidae; genus Rousettus; species Rousettus aegyptiacus. Next base: position 93,351,567 of record NW_023416287.1, read on the forward strand.
GCTGAGAATTGCTGTGAAAACGCAGCTCCGCTAGCCACGCCCCTCTCAGTAACCATGTCTCCGAGTGGTGAAGGAGGGCCGTCTGCCGACCATCTCCAATGTCCCCACCTGTGGACTGCCCCGAGGGACGCTGGCCGGAGCGCCCTGCCCTGGCCTCCCCTGTGACACGTGGCCTGGGGCGCGGCTCCTGCTGGCATTCCGAGTGCCCAGAGGGCACGGTGGCACCCGTGAACTCTGCTCTGTGGGCTCAGTGAGGACCCAGTTTCCTCTTTCGTGCCCTTTAAGGCCAAAACCCAAGTCTCCTTTCCCATGAGGCCGTCCTGATTCCAGACTCCTCGAGGAGAACCCCTGCGGCCGACCTGACTGCCCAGGACCCCATGCCCCGGGGCCCCCGGCGTCCTCAGGGCGTGGCCTGGCTCCCCTCCAGGGCGCCATGTGCCACGGGTGTGTCCTTGCCACTGCCGGAGCATTCCGTGCCGTCCTGGAGTTCGTCTGCTGTGTACAGAGCTGCTCTGAGCACCACGTGCGGGTTTTCCGTGCACACGCATCTTCATTTCTGTGGGATTGACGCGCAGGCGTGCGCGGGCGTGGGTCACAGCCACGTTAGGCAGACACGTAGCTTCCTGAGAAACGGCTGCACTGTTTCCCACCGCAGCCACCCCATTTCCAAGTCCCACCAGCGACTGACAAGTGGTCCAAGGTTGTCACTATTTTGTATTTTAGTCATTCTGACGGGGATGGAGTGGTATCTCATTGCGGTTTAATTTGCATTTCCTTAATGGCTAATGATAATGAACATCTTTTCATGTGCTATTTTGCCATCTGTATATCTTCATGGCAAAATGCCCATTTATATCTTTTGGCATTTTCTAATTGGATTGTTTATTTTATAGTGTCGAGTTCTGGGAGTTCTTTCTACATAGTTCGGATAATTGTCATTTGTCAAATACGCGGTTTGCAGATACTTTCCCTCAGCCTACGTTGCCTCCGAATCTGCCGCTCGCGCCTCCGCCGTCACGGTGCCGCCCGCAGAGCGACGTTGCCCATTGTGATGACGTCCAGGTCATAATCTTTTCCTCTACGGACCCTGCCTGGCCTGAGACACGGACGTTTCTCCCTCATTTTGTTCTTAGTGTTTGATCGTCTCACTTTTTAACCCATGACCCATTTAGAGTTAATTTTTGCGTGAAGCGTAAATTTTAGGTTAAGGTTTTGACGACGGCCAGCTGTCCCAGCACGGTTAGCCGAGAAGCTCGTGGCGAGAAGTCGCGCGAGTCTGTGGCCACCACCGTGTGCCGGGTTCTGCTGGTCCATCTGCGTGTCACCCCTGCAGCACCCCAACCCGGAGCCCTGTGCACAGACGGTGAGCCCCAAGTAGGGTGACTCGTCCCTTTTCTTCTTCTTCTTCAAAGTTTTAGCTGTTCCAGAGTCTGTGACTTCCGACGCAGTTTTTAGAATAAGCTGTCTGCGCTGGAAACCCTCGCTGGAATTCTGAGGCGGCAGGGAGCACCGGAGGCATTCGGGGCGCCGCGTCTTTTTCTGGGGCGAGGGTTCCCGTCCGAGAACCGACCACGTCTACGTGTTGGCTTGGACACCCTTCTCCTTTCACTCAGCTTCGGAGTCCCCAGCGCCCAGACCCTGCCCACGATTCGCCAGCGCCCGCTGGCTTTGCGCGACTGTAGCCGGCGCGGTGTTTTCAACTTCGGTTTCTGCACGGTCTTCGTTAGCGGGGTTTGCCATGCTGTCCCGTGGTCTGCAAACCCACCGAGCCCCCTCGCCTCTCGGACGCGGAGTCTGGTGAAGCCTGGGGCTTCCACGTGGAAGGCCTCGTCGTCCGCGAGTGGGGGCCGCCCCTCCCCACCCCGCGTGCTCTCACGATCTCGCCTGGCCTACCGGGACCCGCGCCACGCGGAGCAAGACTTCTGGGAGCCGGTACCTTTCCTCACTCCCGGTCCGAAGGGGAAAGCATTGCTGGTTCACAGTAAGGATGACGGTAGCTGGGGGTTTATCTCTCTCACTTTGGTTTTCTTTATTTTAAAATAAACGTATGGCTCAGAACGGTTTTAGATTTACAGGCGCGTGGTGAGGATGGGTCGGCACTGCCCCGCGCCTCTCCCGCGGCCCTCCCTCCGTCAGCACCTCGGTCGACCGGCTTCATTCCTAAGTTAATTAACAAATCTGACGCTCTTAGTGGCTAAACTCCACAGCTTGCTCAGGTTTTCTTACTTTTCTTGGAGGGTGTCCCCTCCGTCTCGGTCCCGTCCAGGACACCCCGTCACCTTCCGGCATCGCGTCTCTGTAACGTAAGCATCTCATGGCTGTGATGACGGCAGTTTTGAAGAGTACCGATCCCGAATGCTGTCGGGTGCCCCTCTGCGGGCTTCGTCTGCCGTCACTGCGGCTGTGGGTTTGGGGCAAGAAGGCTGCAGACGCGAAGCGCCATCCGCGTCCCATGGCGTCCTGGGTGCTCGCTGACATTCACCTTGATCCCTGGCAGCGGCGACGTTGGTCGGGTTTCTCCACCGCAAAGCGCCCCTCCCCCGTCCATCCTGCTTCCTCGGAGGAAGTCAGCACGCGCAGCCCACGCTCCAGCCGCGGGGAGCGATGGCCCAGGTGCTCAGGGCAGGTGACCTCCCTGAGTCGCCTGGAACCCGCTGCGTGGGAGAGGTGGGCCCCTCCCCACTCACTCCTCCCGCGAACCTTTACTATTCAGGGCTGATTGGCACGCACCTGCGTCACACTGTGGCTCGCGGCGCGGTATAACGTGGGTCATGCCGTCCCAGCTTTGGCCACTGCGATGGTCTCACTTGTCCTCGGGTCCTTTCATGTTTATTTTATTCTATGTATGTATGTATGTATGTATGTATGTATGTATGTATTTATTGTGAGCGCAAGATGCTTCCGGTTCACCTTTTGTTTTTCCGCCCCGGGGCCTCGCACCGGTTACTCACCCGATAAGCCGGCGGCTCTTCCCAGAGGGTGGCACTGAACTGCCCCGCTGCCACCTGTGTGCGTCAGCACGTGTCTGCAGATACCTGCATCTACCTGAGCAAGCGCGAGGCCACCCGCCTCCCCCTAGACCCAGCCCCACCCGCGTGTGGCCCGCCGCCGCCCTCCGCCTCCTCGTCTCCTGCCGCGGCGCGCCCACGGCGTCTGTCTCCTAGTGCCTCCTCGCTGCTGGACTGGGGTTAGGGACCACGCGTCATCACGGGTGCTGTGCACAGCGGCGACCTTGCCGTCGGTGGGCGGAGCCCCTCGTGCAGACGCGGTAGGCCTCTTTGTGACCGCGTTTCTTAGGGATTCGGCAAGCGTCTTGTGTAGAGAACATTCAGGAAGCAACGCTGAATCTCCTAGACCGGCCGAACTCCGCCGTGCAGCCGGGAACTGTCGCACCGCGCCCGAGTCACAGTGGCGTGTGCGTACCCCGCACACGAACGCCTTCCACACGAGGACTGTCCTCGTGAGCAGAGCCCGGCTTCCCCGGGCACAGGGTTCGGAGCCAGAGGCCTGCACGGAGGAGGCGGCACTCTGCAGGCGGAGGGGCCGGTCCCGAAAAGCTCCGCCCACTTTCTTTTCTCTCCACTTCCTCCCCCGCGCCCACCTCCTTTTCCACTGGTTCATCGTCTCATTGCCTTGCAGCCGGCACTTGGTACTTCGAATTCCCTCGTAGAGAAACCAAGATCATGAAAACTTCTGTTTTACAAATTCTGGTAGTTTGCGTCTTTTGCATCTCAAAATCAGCCATGCGAAGGCAGAGCGGAGAACAGGAGGCTCCGGGGGAAGGGCTACCCCCACCCCACGCCCCGCCGCCCGGTGTGCCCCCAGCACGAGGTCCGTTTAATCCGCGCGGCTCAGACAGCGATGAGCGAAATCGTTCACGTTCTGGATGGAGCTAGAAACCTCCGCCGGGCTGTGCAGACTCCCCGCCCCTGCCGGCGAGGCCACCGCCGGCGACGCCCGCTGCGCGCTGCGCGCAGGAAGCGCGCGGCCCGGCCGATTCTCCGCGGCAGGTGCCCGCGATCGGAGTCTGCGCGGTAGGAGCCGCGCGCATTCTGGGCCTGCTCCCTGGGCGGACTCAGTCGGCGGGGTCCCCCCGGGCTCCCTGTCTGCCGTGGCCTCCCGAAGCTCCAGCGTCGCCCCGGTGTCCAGGGCTGTAACTGTCCCGCGTCCCCGGCAACCGGGAAGAAATGTGGCTCCGAGTTCCCAGGACCCTCCACTGACAGCCAGAGACCCGCCCGCCCGGCCTGCACTTGGGGCTGCGAGACAGCAGGCGGAGGCGCTCAAACGGGGAGCTTCTAGGAGGGAAGAGGGGAGACGGACGTGGGCCAGACACCCAGCGGGGCGGGGAGTGCTGCAAACATCCCTGTCACACAATGAAGATGTCGAGAGAGACCAACTCTGTGAAATGAGGGTGCCCGGCGGACACCCGGGCCCTGGGGACATGGGCGCCGAGCCTGTCAGCACGCGGGACCTTGCAGGGACTTCGGTGACGGCGGGGACAGACCACGCGGTGCGTGGCGCCTGCCGCTGTGGTCGCAGTGGCGATGGCGATGGCGCTGTCCGCCGCCGACCGCGGCGCTCGCACCGGAAGGCGCCTGATGCCCGCCACCAGGGCGGCGTTACAGGCGGGGCTGACGCTCAGAGAGGTTAGTACGCCCCCAAAGTTCCCACGGCTGGCACCAGACGCCCGACTCACATCTGAGCCCCAGGCCACGCTTCTGTGCCATCCCACACTCACTGGGACTCCCGGCCAAACCTCTGGGTTCTGGCAAACTCCGTGGCTGGGGGCCGTGTGCACGTTTGGGGGGGGGGGACCCCAGCTCTCCCCTCACTATCGTGGAGGCGGCCCTCTCCTCCCTTCTTCTGGGGTTCTGCAACCGTCTACCTGGTGTTTCTGCCCAGACAGACAAGCAGGCGACAGGGGACCCTGTCCCCACCAGGCCGGGAAGGGCGCACGGCCAAGGCCAAGGCCTGGGCAGCCACAGTCCCTCCGCTCCACGCCCGTCTTGGGACAGTTTCAGGCCTGGGACCAGAGCTGGACAGTCGTCCTGGCCTGGGGCTGGATGCGCATTCGATCCCTCTTCCTGTGAGGTGGCCGTCTGTCTGGGGCGAACGTCGCAGGGACCAGTGTCCTCCCTCCCCCTCGGCCACCTGTTCTGGGGCGGCCGAGAGGCGGGGGACGAAACGGCGGGCCCAGAGACGGCGGCTCTGAGACGCGGGCTGCCCTCCCGCGGCGGCACCGGGCCGACACGTCTCTGTCGTTCTCTTTCATCTGCTCGGGCTAATCTGGGTCGGGGTTTTTTTAGTAGCGAGAGTCCCCTGGACCAGCAGTTGTACTGGAGCAATGCCAACGGCAGGAGCGGGGACAAAATCGCCAGAGACACAGACCCTAGGTCTTGGGCTGGAGGTGAGGAAGACGCTGGCACACAGGGGACCGCTCATACGGGCCGGTATGTGGGGGCGTCGCCAGTCCCCAGACTGCAGCTCCGCGTCCCGAGCTCCCCAGTCCAGCCCGCCCGGGTCGGCAAAAGGCTTTCGGCTGATAACGTCCTTCTGCCCGTCGGGGGACGTCTGTAGTGTCTCTGGGATCGCTTTGTCAGGAGACACTTGTAGGGTCCCCGAAGCCACAGAGGACGGGGGGCCGTGTCACCGCTCCGGCCGGCGCTTCGCAGGAGGCGGTGGGGCTCTGGGACTCGTTCCCGCACTCCCGAGCCTCGCCGGCTGAGCCTGGCGGCAAGGCCTGTGTGTCCCCGGGCGCCGGGGCTGCCGGCCGCCGTCCGGGAGCGGCTCGGTTCTGCAGGCCGCTGCTCGGCGTGGCGGGCGAGCGCCATGTGCTGAGCACCTGCGCTTCCCTGAGCGCTGGGCAGGAGCCATGTGTCTCGGGGAGGGAGAGAAGGAGGCCAGATTCGTGAGACTTTTGATGTTGTTGAGCCTGTCATTCGAGTACGTTTTTTTTTGTGTACACATAACATAATAACTGGGTTAATACCAGCATGTTGAGAGATAAACTAATAACCAAATATGTCCGTTAATTTTCTAAAGTGTTTGTAGCACAAACATGGTTGTAATTGAAAACAACCTCACCGAACAGGAAAAAATGATTTTTATGCCCCAAGCGAAACACACACAGACACACAAAAAATAAAAGGCCCGCGCACATCTGGTCCACAGCCCCCACAAGCGCATCTGGGCTGACCTGGAAATTGAGTGTGTCGTGCGTGAGCCGTTGATTAAAACACATTAAAGTCTCTAGCCCTCATGGAAAGGTAGAACATGCTCCACAACAGAAGGGATTTTATAAGAATATGAAGAAAGTGGAACAAACTGTTTCTCTGAATTCTGTGATCCACAGCGAGAGTAATCCCGAGTTCGGGGCTGGTGGCCTGCCCATGGCCCCTGCCGTCTCGGAGCTGCCCGGTGCTGGGGCCGGTGGAAGGTTATTCCTCACCGAGCCATTTCTCCCTGTGTGTCGTCCTGGCCGTGCCCGGTCCATACTCTTCCTTCTGTGCCAGTGTTTGAATCCGGGGTCACAGTCCCCACGAAGCTGGCCCCAGGCCTTGACTCAGCTCCTTCTCCCCAAGCGGACCGGCCTCAGCTCCAGAAACCGCAGCTCAGTCCAAGAGTTGGCAGCTCAGACCAAAGAAATCTGAGATCCCCCGGCCTGGACCGCCGCCCGGAGACATGGCCCTCTGAGGAGGCCTGTGACAGCATCTGCCCCGGGCGGGCGCCCTCGCACACACATACGGAGGGACCTGAAGAGCAGAGGACACGCGGCGGGGGGCGGGGGGGCCGAGGCAGCGACAGGAATCGCTCTGGAAGACGCCTTTCTCTGTTGACCTCGTTGATGGATACCCACCCGGCACCGGGACCGAGGGCCCAGGAGACCGGCCGGGAGGGCACGGAAGCACGCCGGGGTCCTTCGGGACGTCCTGGCCCTGTCACGTTCATAACTTTCCAGTTCCAGACCCATACCCTGGCTCCCTGACACCTCGTCTCTGCCCCCACCAGCAATAAAACAGCAGGATCGCTGTCCCGTGGCGCCTCAGGACGCGCGGTCAGCCACGGGTCTCGTTTCTCAGCCCACGGTTCATCTGCGTTCTCAGACCACGGAACGTCAGAGGCCGGGAAGTCCGAGTACCGACACGACTTCCGGGGCGCAGGGGGAAGGAGGGCTGTCCCCGGGCCCTGCTGCGGGAACGGCTTCGTGCCGGGCTGGCCGGCGACGTGCTGCCTGCCGCCTCCCGTCCGCCTGCCCGGGGCGGCGTGCCAGGGTGAGTGCGACGTAATTTTATTTTTTAAGTCCAGAAAATTCATTTGATGGTCACAAATGATCTCTTCAATCGCCTTGGCAAAAGGGAAACGTTAAAGTGACGAGAACAGCGCCCGGCCGGACGCGGCCGCAGCCGGAAGTCATTCTCCGGTCCTGCCTCCCGCTGACATGCGGAGATGATTTTAATGAAAGGCCCTTGACAAGGTAGCGCAGTCATTCAAAATTACTGGCTCAGGAAAATCTCCATAAAGACGCTTTAAAGAGTTCAGAAATCCCAGTAGTTCTCGGCATCAAGAGGGCGAGCCATAAACCGGTGAACGGAGCGGGGCTGTAAAGGGCCCTTGCTTTTCTGGCTTGACATTTCATGGATTCCGAGCGGGCCCAGCTCAGCGGCGAGGCATCAATCACAGGACAGATCCGAACACCGTAAAACGCGACGGTCGGGGCCTTTTAGGCTCCGGAGTTAAATTAATAGTAACCCGTGAGTGTTCGAATAGTATGAGTTACTGCTAACGTGATAATTATAGCGTGAAAGAGTAATTTTTAGAGCAGAGGAGCAGCAAAAACTAATTGCCAGATTGAATATAATAGCTGTGAATTAATAGATCAATTGAACTCGCGATGACTATTTTAACGGTGAGACAGAAGCATCTTTTGTGTTAAAACAATAGTCCAAACGCATAAAAAACGCTCTTTGACGATGACTAAGAATAATTCCTTGTAACTTTCAGCTAAGTGGCAATCCCCACTCGGGTCGTCGTCATTCTTCCTCCGACCAGAAGTCGCCTCCTCGTCTTCTCTGCTCCTGTGACCTCGACCTTGCTGTGTGCATTTTGGGTAAAAATCTCTCTCATACCGGGATCTAGGCACCTGGAAGGTGAGAGCTTTGTTTCATGAGGTCTCGGCATCCTCAGTTTCCCCAAATGCACTGAAAGCCAACAATTGTGACTTGAGTTGACCTGAAGCCAGTCAGCTGAATGATTTAACCTGCATCAGAGCGAATCTGCAAATGTCGCCGAGATGCATGAAAGGCTGACGCGGCCACAGCCAGGACCTCGTCTGGGGTGTGAAATGGAAACTAAGAAACTAGAGTTTATGAAATGAATATGCGAGAGTCATTGAATTACTGTACATGGCTCACACTCACTCACTCAATTCAATTTCATATGATAAAATTCACGGATTTAGGAGTTAACTGTATATCAGTTGGCCTGACTGTTATTCTTGTAGCGTTTTCTCTGCTGGCTTGCCCATGGGGCTGTGCACCAGCCTTCTGCGTGCCGGTGACCCCGTCCACGCCCGTTCACCGGGGCTTTCCGAGACCACCTACTGCGTTAGCATGCACGGCCGTGCACAACCTCAGCCCGGGTTGGGGGCCGAAGTCAGAGAAGCTCCGAGAAAACAGTGTATTTTCACTCTTCCAAAAAACCTATCTGTAATTTTTTTTTATTGCATTTACTTTTAAATTGTGATTTAAGAAATTTCGAGTGGATTTTTTTTTTGAGGAAAAGCACTCTCTATTTGTTAAGTTGATTATAAATTTGGAAACTCGCTTTCTGAAAACGGTCATTGTCGTTAACCTTAGTAAGTGTGGCCTGGAAGCGCACGCGCCGAGATGCTCGGTAACAGGGAACCGGTGACGGGGCGGGGCCGAGAGGACGGGGCGGGGCTCGTTGGTAGCGAGTCCCGGCTCCGCCTCTGGGTTTGGACCTGGAGATGAGAGACGCTGATGGCCAGAGGGGCAGTGGCCACGTGAGAGAGGGAGGCTGGCTGTCACCCGTCCTATTCTCCAGGTCACCTGAGCATGGGCGGGCCGTGACGGCGTCTGCGCACAGCCCCAACTGTATATCAGTTGGCCTGTTATTCTTGTAGCGTGACTGTATTCTTGTCTGGTCTGCCCGCATGCTGTCCTTTCTGTACCCAAACAATTAGGTCGGAGCAGAGAGGAGCCCTGCGTTTCATCTTTAGATCAAAACTGTTTACATTATGCAAGTGACCACGCACAGGCGGGTCGCGCCCCTCCGCCGTGCCCCGCCCTGAGGGACCGTGAGGACGGCCGCTCGGCTGCCTTCCCCTGAAGGGACCCCTTCGCGTCCCTCCCCGCGGCCTGCCGCCCTTCTGCGCTTCTCCGCGAGTCCGCGAGGGCGCAGCGCGCGCTCTGGGGGCACCGGCTGCGCTCCGCCTCTGCTCCGCCCGCGGCCTGGGCGCCACAGCGTTTCCGCGGACGGTGAAGGAAGCGCGAGGCGCGAGCCGGGACAGCGAGCGTCACGCGTGGCAGCCACGCCGCCCAGGCCCCTGCGTCGTCTGACCTCGAGCTGACGTCGCCCCGGAGAGACGCGCGGACAGCCCGACTGTGTGATTCTACCGCCAGCCAGTTGTTCAAAACACGCGTTTTTCATTTTTATAATTAATTTCAAAACATGTATTTTTACTCTGTATCTTGGTTGCGTTTCTGTTGTCCTGCTCTTGATACGTTTGGGGTAAAAGTTTAAAGTCTCACCTGGGTGAACAAACGTTGAACCAACCAGTGCACGTGGCGAAAATGCCAGGAGCAGAAGGCGATTGTAAAGTCCATAAGATGCAGCTACCTGAAGGTAAAAAAAAGACGCCAAAGCACTTAGCTAAGCACCCGGTCAGAGTGCCGGCTCGGTATTCTGTGATCCCAAATGTACTGCTTAGAATATGAAACCTCGTATTTCTGCTCGTGCGAGACACCTTTTCACGTGTTCCTGAAGGACCGACCACCTAGCAACGTCTCATAGGTCGACGATGACATAATCCTGATTGATCGGTGCAGATTATCACAGAGCGTGAGGATGCACCTCAAAAACATCCCCCGTCCTCACATCTAAAAAGGATTAACAGCTTGTTTAGAAAAATAAAATTTCCATGGTAACTAAGGATGTTACACACTGCACGTGTGGCAAGGCCACTTGTCACTCACTGGCGGGGCGCGTAGATGGGAAGAAGCAGAGGCCGGCTCCTCAGCAGGGCGCCCACGGGTCTGCGATAAATTCGGACGGTTTTACAAACGAGCTCACAGGGTTTCATTTTTCCTCGTACTAGTAAACAACGACTCAACTTCCAGCCCACAGGTTCTCTCCCGTGCACAGATAAAAGTAAGGAATGTGGTGTTTGGGCACTGTGAGAACATTCTGGAACCTGGGCAACATCCTGTCTTTGAAGCGTGTCTGCTTTTTCAGCCGTGACCCGTGGGGGGCACGTTAGCAGGGACTCAGGGCACTTCCTCAGCCATCTCGTTTTATGGCGAGAAGCGGGTAAACGTGGGTGAAGCCGGCCTGCAGAGTCGGGGGCTCCCAAGGTGGCCTGATTTCGAGGTTCATGTTCATTCCCTTCACCACGTGGCCTCGATTGTCACAGGCCGGAGAGAAAGAGAAGTTTTTTTCTCTGATGGCATTTTTTTTTTTTTTAAGTACAAAAGTTAAACACTATTAAGCCAGACGCAATGGGATGGACGTTTGGAAAATATGAGGCAGGTTCAAATGATTGGCAGCTTCGCAGCTTCCTCTGTCAGATGGTTTCCTGGGCAACGACTGGTCCAGGTTTTCCGGGCGCTATAAACACCATCATACAATCAGCCCAGTATCGGGAGCATTGGGCCCTCAGCATCGTTTACTCGGTGGCGCTTCTGCACCGCGGGATGATTTGCTGTGGTGTTTACGGGCCCAGTGAAGGGAAAGTTCTGAAAAGATTATAGGCCCTGAAAAAGGAAATATGGCCTGTTCGCTGGGAGAATGGAGAGCCCAGACGAAGCACTTTTGGAATTTCTTGCCTGCCACGGAGCAGTGATGGCTCCCCATAGACATGCTCAGTTGTTTTACGTCCTCCACAAAAGTCTTTGAGGGGTGGAATAAAGCTCCGGGTCCGCGACCAGCTGCCTTTCCCCACTCCAGGCCCGCGGGGCCGGCGGTGGGGACACCGTCTGCGGAGAAGGGCCCCAGCGCGCAGGCGCGGCGTCTCAGACGGACACCGGGACTCGACGAGGTCTCTCGGCCAAGCAGCCACTTCCCCCTCGTGTTAAAACCGTTTTCTGGAGCCTGGAACTTCACCAGGAGAATTAAACCCCGGTGTCATTCAGACCCGGGTCTGTCCTGATCGTCCCTACCGTCAAGCTGTCCATCGAGTCACCGTTTCGCATGGGGTAGCATTGCTGGTTTTCAAAGGGTCCTGCGGCCGAACTGCGTCCTGGTTTTCCACATTCGGTGACGCTCCTCCCCCAATAACGATGGGATCAAAGGTCACTGGTGATGGAGTTTTCAGCACCTTGCCATAGACTCTCTAAATCTGCATAGCTCTTCTCCAAATATCTGTCGCCTGCTCTGCTACAGACAGGCATTTGGTTTATCCCGTTTCCGCACACCCCAGGCTCCTGATTTCGGAGAAGCTCATCCTGCGGTGGGTGCTGAGTGAATGTGTGGCTGGGGTTGGTTGTTATTCGTTGTTTTAAGCCAACTCATCGTAACCATTTCCTTTTTGCATGATTTTCCTTTCTAGTAATGTACAATAATGCAATACGAAAGATGTGTGTTTACATAAGACAAAAACAGCTCTTTCGATAAGTACAAAATAATAATTTTAAGTGATAGGTTATTGTGTCACAACTTAATTAGCATTCTTTATTAATGATGCTCAAGATAATTTTATGTCTTACAATTCATAATTACCTTTGATGAATATATGTTTCTGGGTTAAACTCTTTAATAATGAAAGTATATATAATATTATTCTATAAATTATTCTCCTCTATGGTCAGAATTTTTCTTTTTCTTTTTCTAACATTTTAACTTTGTGCATTTTACATGTCGCAGAATGACAAGCCAAAAATTATTTCGGTTCATATTTACACTCATGAGCTTGCTCACAAACACGCATCCTGCGAGGCTGGACAGGAAGAGAAGAAAGGGAATTCTTTGAACCCAGCAGCGCGGTGGGCGCACCCAGCACGGCTGCGGCGCCGGGACCCGCGGGGAAGGTGCGCGTATGACGTTTGTGTCCCTGACCTGTTGGTCCCCATGATCCATACTTCCTGCTGCTCTTTGGCAGGTTGGGGGCTGACCCCTCCGCGCCAGGCTGTGACATACCCGTGGGGACTTCCCAGGGGGTGGGGCTGGAAAGGGGGCGGGGGCAGAAGACACCAGGCAGGGAGCTGAGACCCGTTTAATGCGTGAATGAAGGCAGGAAGTAGGGGGTGGCGGGAGACACGCCGGAGTGTAGGAAAACCGAGCTTTCGCCGGTCGAAAACGCCGGGGAGCCCCTCGTCTTGCTCAGCGAGGCTTTCTCCCCCTTCTCCTTTTCCTCCCCGTCCTCCTCCCTCTCTCTGTCCCCCTCGCGCACCCCCGCGACTCCCACAGGACCCTTCGGGCTGTGCTGTGTTAGCGTCACTTAGTCCTGCCCGGATGGCAGGTGCGAGAGCACAAGGCCCGCGGGCCGTGGAACGCAGGACAGGCGCTCGGGGGCGTGTGGGAAGCTTCGCGCGTGACGGTAGCGAAGGAGACAGTTTCCTGCTGTTTAGCCTCCGTTTCCCTGTGCTTCAAATAAAGCTGCGTTGAAGAATGTGTCTGTCCTCAGGCAAGCCTGAAGATAAAGCCCGCAGGACCACGGCAGGTGGCCACGCGACAGAATCACGCTCTTGCTGGGAGCCCTCCCTTGACACTTTTGCCGATGGTCTGGCTCTGTCCCCTTCCCCAAGACCCTCGCATCCCGGGCCCAGGCCCAGTGACGTATTCACCCGCCTCTCTCCATCGCAGGGCGCCCGCCCCTCTCCTGTGCGCGCGGGAATGAGCCAGCCGTCCCCCAGGACGTGAAGAGTTCCCCCCACGGGCGAGGGTGCGTCCCGCGCTGCCCCTTTGCAGGTGGCGCGGTCCTTCCTCCACCCGGGCCGTGGGGCGGGGGACCTGAGCGGCCACCGGTGACTCTGTGCCTCTCCCTCGACCACCGCGTTTCCCGCGAGAGCCACCTGTAGCTGGGGTTCTGTTCAGACCCCTTATCTGCTGTCACACTATATAATCTCTGAGAACGCCCTAATTTCTATCATGCGCTAAGCCTGTCCTCGCGGCTGAGACAGGCTTATCCCTCTGAACAGATGAGATTAGTCGATCATATTAAAGTCAAAGGGGGGATTATAATGCTTGTAATACACTGAGTCAAATTAAATGCGTTTTGTTTGCACATCAGAAGCCGTGCTGCTGGGCTCGCGCACCTCCACTGGGTACAGCACGAAGCCAGTAACACATGAGCGCGGAGGACGAAAACCCTCAAGCAGAGAATGGGAGCAAAGTACAGAGAGTCTTTTCCCCCTTCTGGTCTGTTCACCCTAGAAAACGGATTCGAATCCCGGCGCCTCCCCGCGTCCGTCCGCACCCGCGCGCCGCAGCGCTGCGCCCAGCCGTGGGCGGTCAGCGGGCCCCGCCCGGGTCCGCACGCCGCGCTCTGCTCCCGCCCGCCACGCAGGCGCCCGGGAGCGCTGCAGGTGCGCGATCGCGTTTTGAGCGGGCGGCTCTCTCGACACCATCAGCGGCCCGTGCGCAAACGCCCGTCCTCGGTGGCTCTGTCTCCGGCGCCTGACCCACACAGTGGCCCGATCGCTCGCTGCTGGCCGCCGAGCCGTCTGAAAGCGAGCATCTGCTTTCGGGTAAGTCAGTCGGCACAGCGGGGACCCCCTGGCACTTTGAGGACAGTGTCGCGGAGCGCGGGTGCCACCAAAGTCGCAATTTATCACGGCGCTAACGAACGACCTTCAGAGAGTGTGCAGCAGACGACCGCCGCGGACGGCTCGCGCGCACGCAGCGCGACTGGCGGAGCCCGGCTCCCCGGCTCCCCGGCTCCCCGGCTCGGCTCGGCTGAAACATGGAGGGCCTGCCCTTTCCACACCTTCTTCCCCAGCCCTCCGGGACTGACTGCATCGCAGAACGACGCCTCGGAACAAGACGGTGTCAAAACCCAGCTGGTTTAAACACGACTCCCTGTGAGCTGCCCAGGCTGTAACTGCAGAGTGGCGTCTCCCTGAGCAGCGCCCCCTCTTGCCGACGCGTTTGCCAATGTTTTGTTTGGCTTGATCTTATTTTTAATAATTTTTTACTTCTACTCCAAGAATAGTCTGCGTTCTCTCTAAAGAAAAAGAACAAAACACCTGAGTGGCCTCTCTTCGGGGTACAGTTATTTGCAGAGAGTCACGGCAGCACGAGCCCCACGGGGTGCTGGGCTGGGCCCCCAGAGGCCAAGGCCACCTCCTTGCACAGACAGGTTCGTGAAGGGGTTAACTCGGGGGATCCACCGCTGCTCAAAGGAACTAAAGCGGGGAGTGTCTGGATCATTTTGATGCAGAAATCTAGGAGAACAGCCACGGGAGTCAGGGACGAGGTCTGGAACTGCCAGCGGCCCCGCCCCGGGAGGGTCGTAAAGATGCCGCCAGCACTCAGAGCAGGTGATTTAGGGGAGGCGAGGGTCCCAGCACAGCTGGTATTTTAAAATCTGACACTATTTTCAGTATTTATTTTAAATTTTCATGCTTACATTGATTTAGAAAGGTCAAAGAATGTGCTCTTTCCTCCCTTCGCCCAGAGAAATAGGGTGACCCCCAAAGTATGGCAGGAGGAAAGTCGTCAGGGCTGGCTCTGAAAGGGGGAGGGAGCTGCCTGCTCCTCCCAAGTGGGCGGTGCCCGTGCCTGGAGCCGCCCCCAAAGCCCTCCCCCCTCCCATCCTGCAGACTCGCCCCCCCACCGCCCCCTCCCCCGCATCCCGCAGACTTGGCTGCAGAGTGCAGAGGGGGCTCACAACCGCGCCGACTGCGTGCATGCCGCTCCTCAAAACCCCTGAAATCCCATTTTCCCTTAAGAAAGTGGCCTTAGTCCTCCAGGCGCACGCGTGAGTAAGATGTCATCCTCTGTCTGGTTCTGGGGTGCCGCCCGCCAGTGCTGGGCAGGCAGCAGGACAATCGCCTCGCTGGAACGTGGCGCCGGCGGTGGCTGCGGTGGGTGCCACTCATGTCAGCGCCACACGCATGACAGGCTCAGAGACCTCCAGTGAGACCATGAATGCCAAGCGATTGAAAAGATTACGCGGGCTCCGTGTGTCTTGGGGTGTAAAGGCTGTGGTTCTGGGTGAGCGTCTTCCAGATCAATAGAAATATGTCATAACAACGAGTCACAGAGGAGCTCGCTCCACAGCCCTCTCCACGTGCCTGCCTCCTGGCCGCCCCGGCTGGCTGCGGACTTGCCGCTGTGGCCGACCACGGCTGCGTGGCCCGAGTCTCGGCCTTCCCTCATCCCCCATTCGGGCATTCGTGGTTGTGTGGCCAGCCTGGGTGGGCGACGGAGACCCACCTGTGTGCGTCACAGAAATGAGTGAGTTGTACGTTCCAGCGTGCAGTGCCTTCTGAGGCGCACACACACACACACACACACACACACACACACACACAAAGTGGTGTGAGCCCCGAGCCTACCAGCCCTACAGCGGAGGCTGGTATCAACCAGGAAGGCACCGTGTCCCAGGTGACTCGGTCCCAGGTGACTCAGGTACCCGCGTGTGGCCAGGTAACCCTCTGCACCCCCCAGGGACGTGGGACTCGGTTTTGCAGAGCGCGCGCCCCGCGGCTGTGCCCGCGGCTGCCCCCTCGACTTCCATCCGGGACCTGCGAGCGCGGACACCGGGACCCGGGATCCGTCTCAGGGCGGTTCACGCTGGTGGCTGGACCTCGTGCCATTCCCCAGGGAATCGTGCACCACCCACCTGCGCTGCTGGCCTCATGCGATGTTCACAGCTACTGGAACAAAAGAGAACGTGCGAGACTTCCGGAAAGCCCCGCCATCCCTGTGGAGACTAGTGCAATGGGCCCCGATGTTTCCCGGATGTGCGCGAAGTGGCGGGAACACGCTCTGGAAGGTTCCTGTAGGAGACATGCTCTGCTCCTTGGTAAAACCCTGGGTCCTGAGGTGACTGTGGTGTGACACGCACGTCCCCTCTTCCGCTGGCTTCTGTCACAGCGCCCACCCAGCCTACTGCTCGTCGCTCTCTGCAGTGGCTACAGTTCGAGTCCTGGTCACCAAAAATAACTAAAAAATGAAAGAACTGGGCTAGAGTGACACCGAGGGACAGAGCCGTAGTGGCGAAGCGCGATGGAAAGAAACCGCGTGCTTCATGGCAGAGGGAGGGGACGAGACCAACATCTGAGGCTGCGACCAGCTCTTCAGAGTGACGGGGCCGGGTCCTGGGAGGTGTCCTGTCCCGTCCCCCTCCTGAGGACCGGCCTGAGGACGGCAGCGGGGCCGCAGCGGCCCATTCACGCTCAGCAGTTGACACGAGTGACGAGCTGGGGGGGCACGCCTGGGGGCTTCTGTCGGACAGTCTGTGTGTGCTCTTTTGAAAGAAAAAACAAGTTGTGTCTCCAGGCAAGGATACGTCACTCCGCTGTTCCCTCTGGTGAAGCAGAAAAACACACTCAAGCACTAGGTTCGTGCGGACCCGGTCCACATCCGCTCAGAAGCGGAGCGGCAAACCCAGCAGGCTTCCACGTGAGATGCTGAGTCTCGGCACCCTCGCGCCGTGCCAGGGGAGGGCCAGGGGACGGGGAGGGGTGTCCATGCTGGCGACTCCTGTGGCGTGGGGTTCCTCGGGTCTCCGATGCCTGTGGAAGACGCTCTTGGGGCTCCAGGACTGCTGGTGCGCCTGGCATCTCGCTGGTCTCTTGGTGGGGACGTGGCCGGGCCTGTCCTTCTCCGTGTGCGCTGTCTCGTAACCACGCATGTCACCACGCGTGGCCTGAGCCGGTGCCTAACACTCCATTCTCTCTGCTCGGTAGAAACGCGGCGGGTCCCTCGCACCGCTGTGTCCAGAGGGCAGCGCGCCCCCGGGCAGTTTGGCGGCACCGGCATTTCTGAAAGTCACTGGCTCCATGCCAAGGCGCCCATGGACCCCTGCGCGGCACCGGGTCCGGCACAGACAGAGTGGCATCGTCCGGCCGGCTCGTCGTTGGCGAGGGCTGGTGCGCAGCCAGGGCCCACACACACGCGGCCGCAGCAGCCAGCAGGGACGGTGCCCGTGCGCCGCGCACGCCCTTCGCTTCCTCGCTCCGACGACTCTACGTCCCAACTCCCAAAGCCCCGTCATACAAACAGCCATGTCAGCAGATACCCGCTGTGCCTCTGCGCTTAAGCGCGAACCTACCCTTCCCATGGGTGTCGGACCGGGAGGGCCATGTCACAGTTGGCACCAGCCCTCCGCTGTCGTGCTGGTGGCAGAGACAGCCAGCCCGGTCCTGCCTCACGCCCGCACCCCAACGACCCGCAGCTCGGGGATGGCACCGGCGCCCAGACTCCTGCTCTGCTGGCGCTGCGCGCCCTGCAACACCGGGGTGTACGCGGGGCTTCCCGCGCTGCTGGGAAGGGGGCAGGGGGCACCGGGAGGCGTCGTTTCTGCTTAAAGCAGAGACGCATGCTCTGCAGGGTGAGTCGGCATCTGTGGTGGCCACGTAGGAAGGCAGCCCCCTGTCCCCGGACTTGGGGGGCCGATGATGGGGGCACGGGCCGGGGATAATGACAGTCTCTTGCAACCTCAGGTCAGCCGCACAGGAGACCCGCTCCCCTGGGCGGTAAGTACAACACGGGGAGGACGGAGGTGGGGCACTCAAGGGAGCACAGTCTGTCCTGGGGGGCTCTGCGGAGCCCGCGCCCCGCCGACCGAGGGCCGCTGCCCTTGTCCCCCACTCGGAGGTTCAAGCTCCGGGGCTTCGCGGTAGGAGCCTGGTCACATGTGCCACGTCATGAAATTTTACTGCAAAATATCTGTTTTTTTCTTATTTGAAAAGACAAATTATTAGCATTTTTAAACAATTTCAATATGTTTAATGGCTGAAAGTTAAGCTCAAACTGTTCCTCTGGCTGAGTGAAGCGCGGGTCTGTAAACAGGGGCCTTAAGTTACCCCAAGAGGACACTCATTTTAAATTTTACTTGAAAGCGGGATGTACGTTTATTACAATTTCAAACAAAATGCTAATGCCATTAAACAAATGAGGTTTAGGCAAATTAACTGCATTTTAATATTCTGAAAGCCTATGATATAGGACATTGCGTTACGAGACATTGGCTAGAAGTATCAGTCGCAAGTGGGGTTTTCATTGCTGTGAATCTCAGGAGAATATTTGTAATTAGTATCATTTGCCTAATACTTCAGGTTAATTAGAATATTTAATTGAATAGCTGTAATCTTCAGAGATGACTATATTATGATCAAATTAGCACCATCGCGACGCATGCTGATCGCAGGGCGGCAGCCTGCCTCACGTCTGCTCGCTATTCGACCCTCTGGAGCGTTCAGCAACATAAGAAAAAATCTGTTTCTTACACTTTTGAATTTTAATGATCCATTTGAACTCTGCCATCAACATTTAATTATTCTAGGAAAAAAAAAAGTCCCAGCCATGACTCCCATATGGCACGTTGGCAAATACACTTGCCCACAGAGGCCCGCACCTCTCCCCAGCAGCCCACGACGATTTCACACAGACTTTCTCCCCCGAAAACGAGGCCTTTTTTCTTTAATAGTGTTTGCAAATACGGACCAGATGAAGCGTCGCAGAAGAGGTTACTAGGATACTGTTGAAACACTGTTGCCTGCAGACGAGCTGAGTGTCAGAACGTTACAGTGGGCTCGTCCTGGGTGTCCCCGCTGGACTCTGAGTTGTGCGCGGTTCTGGGGGGCCAGGTGTCTGATCAGCTGAGCCTCGATGTTTGGAAAGGCTTTTTCCGAAGACGTGGGGGGAGGGGGCAGGGCTGGGGCGGGGGGCTGTACAGAAATCTTCCCGCGACATTGAGATAGGGTCCCCGACACTCTTAAGCCGTAGGATCAAAAACACGGGTATTCGTACGTGTCCACACAGTGTGCCCGCCGTCTGCGCGTCAAACATTTCAGGCATTAAATGAGGATCTAGGAATTAAATCACCATTATGGAGCGTTTCAAGAGGTACGAAGGAAACGTGCTCAGGGAGGCGACCGCGGCTTGTCAGAACGTGGCTCGCAGTCGCCGCGACTCCCTCCGTAGCCGGGGGACGTGCTGCGAGCGCGCTCGGCGGCGACGTGACGGGGACAGGCGCGACCAGGCGGCACGCCGCTGATCCGCAGGCCTCGGAACCCCAGAAAGCGCGGGGGGTCCCGTGTCTCCCCGAGGCCGAGCGCGTCAGGTCGGTGCCGCATGGCAAGCGAAAAATGGAGTGGAGAAGGGGAGCAACGGCGGAGTCAGAGCAGCTGCTCCCGGCGTGAGCCGCCCCGAGGCGTCCGCCCCCCGCACGCAGCTCCCGTCGGCAGCACTAAACCTCCCGGTCGCAGGGGGCCCGCAGGAAAAACGGGGCGAGCAGGGGCGGAAGGGGCTGCCACCCCCCCTCCCCGCGGGAGCCGGCTCTCCTCTACACATTCCTTTTTTTTTTTGCCAGGACCGAACATCTTTACAGAATTCCAGAGAAACATCCAAAAAATACTAAACACCCGGAGGTGAGCATCTAAACCGGATGTCATCTTTTGCTTTGAAATGAACAGATGAACCCGTTTTACCTGTGCCCGGAAATACCGGAGCAGAGTTAATTACCAGCAAGTGTCATAATAGCGATTTTTGATTTGTTAACGAGAGCTAAAACGACATGCTGAGAATGCATAGTACTGGCAAAAACGGAGTGCCGCCGGCGCGCGAGCGGCTGGCGGGGTGATGGATACGAGTGTCGCGTTCGCAAGAACGAGGCAGCGTGCTGCTCAGCAAAGGTCTCGGCGCCGCGCTCGGCGGATCGTCAACGCGGGGGAAAAGGTAACAGTTACGAAACCTGGAAGGTCTTCAGTGAAAGGGCGAGAGCGGTGCGACGGGGGCGGAGGACGTCGTCCGGGACGCGAGCAGTCCGGCCGCGCGGCGAGGCGCGGCGAGCGCAGGTGCGGAGGCGAGGCGGGGCCCGGCCGCCCGCGGGGTCTGCGCCGGCTCGCGCGGGGCTCGCCGGCCGCGCCCGCTCACCGCCCACGGCGAGCAACGCTCGACTCCCACCAATCTTATTTTTAAATCTCTTCCAAATAGTGATTTAAAATCCATTTTTAAGCAGCAGTTTAAAAGCACCTTGAGAATTCCTTTTAATGGCTAGGTACTGCATAATTGAAGTTTTCTTGTGTAAAATCTTGAGAAATGGCTGAGTACGGAAATGCCGTGTGTCGTGAGCACGCGGAGCCTTCCGTTATTGTTCTCTATAAATTTGGCTTCAAATTGTTTTGTGCCCGAGCAGCTCTACCTCTGATGAGCTGGTGTTACATTTGTACAGACCTATCGAAGTATTCGGAGGTATCTTTTTAAAAATTGTTTCTACTCGAGTTCCGGGAGCATCTGCCGCGGCCCATTGCAGGCAGCCGCCCACCTCGCGGAGCGGCGTCGTGACACGCTGTCTTCTTGGAGGAGGTGCTCCCCACACATGCGGAATTCTTCCAGAATTAAAAAATCTGCTCCACTAATTGTGGAACAAATTTTCAACAACGCTCTTGGAGAATCCAGCTCTAAGTATTCTCCCATCTATTAAACAGATGGCAGATAAGATTGTAAACATATTTGCTTCATATTGAATAGATAGTTTCTGGCATAATACTAATTAACAAATTAAATGGCTGACTTTGCGCATCACATTAGAGTTAAAACCACTTTGTAAGTTTGTCTTGGGTAGTTATTTACTCTGACAATAGCATGCAGTGAAAAACTGGTAAATGTTCTCCCAGCAACATTATGCACAGAGTAGTTTTCTTCTTTAAAACTCCATATTTTATTATAATTCATTTGACTTTCATTACAGTCACTCGTTACGAAATGTATGTGCATTCAATCCATTTCCGAGGCTGCACATCCCCGCATCCTCTCGCTCTCGCCGCGATGATGGGTCTGGTGTGCGCGCGCGCGCGTGCGAGGCGCCACCGCGCCCCGCTCCTCCCGTTTCGGGGGCTGCTCGGGAAGGAGGACTCTGATCACACCGTCCGCCGTGCCGGCGACGCCGTCGGGGACGTTTCGGCCGTGCTTTCTTAAAGGAACACGGCGCCTCGCGCTGCGCTGCTCGCGGTGCCGTGGAGTCAGTCGCCGCCGACTCGGAGGGTGCCCGCCGCCTGCGAGAGGACCTTGTACCGGAGCTCCCGCGGCGCTGGCCCCCTCCCCAGTGGGCCCGTCTAGGGAACGGGAGCCAGGGGCGCCTCCCCTGTCACGGGGGCCCAGACTGTCAAATGGACTCACCGGGCTGGGCGAGTCACAGGTTAGCGCACCACTGGGACGCGATCACTCTGGATGGAGGGGGCACGTTTCGTTCTGGTGAAGAAATGGACAAATTACCTAGGAGGAACCGCGCGCCCCGGAGCCCACGTATTTTGTAGAAAATGACTTTCACACGGCTTGAAGTTCTTCACCCCGGTTTACATGCTAAGGCGTCGACATTATTTCCCCTTCTTCAATACCCTTTTATAACAAAAAAGAAAACATCCCCTAAGAGAAAACACTTTGAAAAGGCCACATCCCGAGACACCCACCAACTAAGGACACATATGGAGCAGTGCTATTTAGGCAAAAACTGCTTTTGTGAAGGAACCGTGCCAAACCACCCAAACCATGTCATTTCTGGAGGTTTTTGTGAGCCAGTTACAGCACCAGGCAATCGACCAGCCGTAGACTGTCCCCAGAAAGAAATTATACACATCGTTCGGCCAAAGTAATCAGTCACGTGACGGTGAGATGTGGGCACAGATCGTATTCAAGCCCCACTGAGTTACAGCCGCAGCCCTCGCAGAGGAGGATGGTGTCACCACGGCGTCAGCCCTCGGCCCACCGGGGCGGGCGGCACTCCCTCTGTCCCGAAGGGCGAACCCCAAATCAGCTGCCTGGTTTCACCCGCTCCGAGTTCTCAGAGCAAGCTCCGGGATGCCACCCGCAGGCGTTGGCGGTCACTGCCACGGTCGCACAGGCCAGAACTCAAATTCGGTACGTGTTTGCATCCTGACTGTACTTTCCAGGCCTGGCTTTACGGGTGGGTCTTTCCACACTCCGGAATGTTCTCGGTGGGAGGGTGATTTCCTGCCTGCTCTGCGTGTCCCTGGCTTGTGATGCGGCAGACCTGCCGGCTGGGAGCTTGCTACAGAAGGGACGTGGCAGACTGCGGAGCAATGCGACAATGGCCAGCCGGACACACCGCCCGAGCTTCCAGACGGTGCATATGAAACAATACGAAAGCGCCTCCGGCGGAGATCGATTGAGTTCGCATGTGCTTACTTTGCCCCCTTTCCCATGCTGAAAATTTCAGGGGACTCCGTGTGTGACGAGTGCCGTAAGCAACAGGCCTGGCACACGTGGACGTGAAGGTAACCTTTCTCCTCTGGTTTCCAGAAAATCTCCAGGAGTCGGGACCCATGGAGGACGGCAGAGTGAAGCCTGTGTGGCAGGGAAGGACCGGCAGTGGGCGTCCTGACCTTAGAGGGTGGAGACTGCGTCGCTGTGAGCGGGGCGGGACTCGGAGCCCGCCGCGTGGCTTAGATCCGCCGCCGCCGCCGGACGTGCCGGGAGCTCCGCGTGCAGGGTGGCCGGGCGTGAGGGCTCCAGTCCCGGGAACGCACCCGCGCACCCCGCCCCGCGCCCACCGACGGGGTGGAGAAGACGGCAAGTTCCGTGGGGCCAGCGCAGCCTTGCAGGACACGCACACAGTCGAGGTCCCTGTGTCTTCCCGCGTCTGTCAGTTGAGAGAGGTTTTCTAATAACATGCAGCTTGAGATTTGTTTTTAAGGGGAGAACCTGGTAAAGGAAGTGCGTTTGCGGAGGTGCAGGGTGGAGGGGGCGATCAGAGAGCTCGTTCCCACCTGCGGCGGTGGCACTGTGTCGAGTCGCTCTCGCAGTCAGGGTGCCTTAGGTGGGGCCCCGGCCAGGTGCCCATGGTGAACGTGCCCCGATCCGCGTCGACTCGCTGTTAGTGCTGGTTTTTAATCAGCCGCGACCATGTGGCATGTGGCGGTTGTGTAAGGACAGCAGAAGCTGTGTTGGGAGAAGCGTGCGCCCCCCCCAATCCACGGGGTGCTGGACGGCACGTCTCCCTGCATGGAGGGCGCGCCCCGTCTTCTAGGGCAACGAGGTTTGTCGTGGGGAGCATTTAGCATCCTAAGGACCAGAAGCACATTTTTATTCGACGATGATATGAGAAAAATATTATTTCCTCCCGTGAGTGTAGTTTCTTCCATTCCATTCACTGACTGCTCCCTTTCGGGGTAATCCACGGGAAACATGTCAGTCTCCACTTTCATGCCGTCAGAAAAAAATGGCAGAATGGTAAATTCTCCAAGTGAAAAGTTACTGTACGTAAAAACAGAAAGTATGAATATCATTTGTGCTGGCAAAGAAACCCCCATTGATTAAGTCAGATATCTGTTTATCATCTATCAGTCTATCTGTTCATCACCTAAGTGTAACACAGGGCAATTGTGATTACATTTCTGTTATTGTAAATCATTGCTTTGGCTTTACATCAAGCAAGAACAAAATACTACAAAAGGTCTGACAATTTGGAAAATGAAAAAAACCCACAAAGTTAGAAAGATTACTTTCGAATTCACAAAAATGTCTTCATTTTATTTTTTACAAAATGTCTTTAAATATGGACTCTCTGTGGTGCCCTGTATGTATTTGTTTCTGAAGAAGTCCCAAAAGGAACAGTGATATCCAGTAAAGGGATTTGCAACAACCATATTTTAAAATCATTTGCTAATGATTTTAAAAGAAAATAATAAAATAAAGATTCATTAATTAGCACAGAATTTAGAATTGTCTTTCAAATAATGTCACTATGTTTAAAGACAAAATGTTTTTTTTTTTAAAAAATAAAACAATTTCTTTCAAGATATGGTAGTGTGCTTGTAAGCCTATTAAATGTTCAAACATGATAAAGAGGCAGATAACATATTACCTTGGGGAAAATAATTGACAGCTAATCAAAACTTCAAGAGAAAATTCAAGTTAAATATGTCTGTCAGCCTAAGAAGGCATCTGCCTCCTCGGAAGATGCACTGGGCTTCCACTGTGGAAGTATCAGATGGCAGCTTGGAGCGGATGGTTAAAGATAATGGTTAAGAATCCTGGAGGCACAGAAATGATGTGCGATGCCTTCGAATGTAAAAGTCTCCCCCAGCAATCCGGGACGAAGCCCATCTGAGTCCAGGGAGACTGCGGGTGATGATGGGTCGTTTCTTATTTACAGGGAAGGGAGAGAAGAGACATATGATCACAGAGTCATCGTTTAAAAGATGGAATGACGAGTTCCGGACACAAAGGAGAACAGCAAAACAATTACTTTATCAATTCCACTGTAAAACAGAATAAGCTAAACTAAAGTAAAATAAATTAAATAAACCTTTAATATTATAGAGATCAATAAAAATAATTTGATTCATTTGGTTGGTGTGAAGATGTTTATTTGTTTAGACTGGAAATAACTATTTTCTTGAGTAAATCTACCAAGTAAACAGATTTCACTTTACCTTAGATAAGGCTGTTTCTGCCTGGATTAAACCGCCTTTTGTCCTTAATTATCTTCTACCATTTACTGTAATTCCATAATTTCGCATTAAGAAAAATGCAGTTAAATGTTTAAAAAATGAACGGAGATGATTTTCTCTTTAGTAGACAGAATCGAGGCAGTCCCCCAGAGACTCAGTTCAGGGTGCGGAGCGCGACCGCGAGGCCCTGAGTGGGACGCGGGCTCCTGGGGGTCTCGGGCAGCAGGGCTGCCGGGTAGGAGCATCTGCCCGGCCCGGGGACCCGGGGACAGCAGCGGGGTACGGTCCCACAGCGCTTCACGGGGCTCCTGCCTCTCCGTTGTCCATCGGGGCTCCTCATCCCCGACAGGTGGCCTTCCTGTCACCTGCCGAAGCCCGCACGCCCATTCCAGCGCAGCCCGTGTGCGTCTCCCCTCCTCCACCGTTACCTGTCGCGCAGGGCCCGCCACTGACGGTGTGTAATTTGTACAAAACACGTCACATCGTTTACTGCCTTCCATGCAGGCCACAGTGATATCGTCCACTTCATACAAATCCCGAAGGTGCGAATCCGCGGGAAGGGTCTTAACCATCTTTCAGCCGGTTGATGGTGTCGCTGCCGCGAGATGGCCTGGAGATGATGATTCATCAGGCACAGCTGCATAGGGGTCTGTACATAACCCTACACGAAGCGTAACTTTTTGTTTGATAAAGCGAGTGTTTTTCTAAATTAATGTCAAATGTTTTTTATTTCAAGGTTTTTTTCATATATATAAAGGCAAAGCAAAAGTTGTTGACTCATTAAAAAAAGATATCTACAAAGTTAAATAATGCCAGTTTTATATGTGGCATTAGAGGGCTTGCATGTAAAAAAATTCTTTATTTACAATAATAAATTAATATTTTTATTCGCTTCTTATATCAAACTTTCATAAGTTTATCCTATAGAAAGTGAAATTTGTGAGGTTATTGTGAATGTTATAAATAAGGAAAAATGTTAATCTTTAATATAAAATAATTTGCTTTAGTAGTCGTAATAAAAATGCAAATTTGTGTGGAAAAGCATAAAAATGATGTTTTTATTGAATTTTGAAACTTTTGAGGCATCACTGTGTCTCAAAGTGATGACTGTGCATGTGTAATTCACAACTGCACCGGGGAAGGCGTGGTTTTTTACCAACTGACAGAAGTTTTGCTTCAAAAATTTAATAATATTTCATCTTACACAAAATAGCGGAACTGTAGAATATTGGTGAAGAAACTAGCGTTGGGCATAAAGAGTATTTCAGCACCATGGAGGCGTTTCCTGACTTCACTGCCCACCATCAGCCAGACATCACAGCGGTGCCAGCATCGATGGCCTCATTTGGGGATCAATCTTAAGTGTCCTACAATAAAATCAAATATTTTCTAGATAACTCTTCTATGTTTTTCTGGTATAAAACTTGCAAAGGGAAAGACATAAAAAAAATTCCCATAAATCAAGGTAGAAACTGAACAAATTAAATGCCAAGAACTCAAAGACCATCTAAGAGTTGATTTTGAAATTAAGTAATTATGTTTGAAATTTGTAAATTTAAAATTAATACCTTCTAGTGCACCTTCTATCGCCAAATAAAATCGTGTTTATTCTGAATGCAAAGAATGACATCGAATAAGCTAATAATTTTATATTACCTGATTTAGAAAAACTTACCAAAAAATTATTAATAGAGTACCTTAATTTCAGAGTTTTTATTATACATTATTGTATGTATTATGTTATTATTATTATATTTTGTTATATTTATGAGGGTTTTCCTCTTGAACAAAAGAGAAAATATAGTATTTGAGAAAATACAGAGACAGAAATATGTAAATATCTTAATGTAAAACAATGGAATTGAGTGTCTTCCATTTAGTAGAATTCTTTTGAGCTTTCTGACTATCTCAGTATGTATACTCTTTCAAAAGCAATTATATGAAAAATTCAGAGAACTAAGAGTTTTTTAAACCTTCAGGATAATATGTAAAGACAGATATGCCTTAGAAATTGATTACATCATGGACATGTCCCAAGAATGTAATTATAATGCTTATGCTTATTTAATGTGTAAATAATTAATATAAAAATAATTTCAAACAGTTTGTTTTAGTGTATACAGACATACGTTATTTACATGTTTCAGAGAAATTTTAGTTTTAAAATAGTCTTGAATGCAACTATTTTATAGATTTTATCAATAAAATTAAACCAAACTGTCAGTCGATAAATAAACACTTTAGTTATATAATTTTAGTTGTTTTTATCATTTCCTTTTACTCTGAAAAATGTTCCTGCTTGGATGATAAATTTCATGGTCATGTTCCTTTATGCTAGACCCTGTCCCAACAATATATTTAAAAGAAAGCACCTGGACCTCTGCTTTCAATTAGGATCTAGGGAGAAACAAGAAACTTGCTTCCACTCTAAGCATGAAAATAATTTGTATAAGCTACAAAACCGTAGTTTTTAACGTTCATCAGAGCGCCGAAGATGCCTGGGAAACAACAGAGACGAGCATCCAGAAAATAATCAGCCCTTTCTAAGCAAGTGAATCGCGACATCTTTTTTCACTTTTCGTAGAGCAATGAGAAGAAAATCCTCCATATTTAGGGAGTAAGGGGAACTTTTACAGAATTCTTTTTGGCATTTACAGCCGGCCGGAGCTTGAAGTCCTAGTAACCCCGAGTTAACTGCTTCCCAAAGGCCAGGGGCCTGGCGGCGGGAGACCCCGAAAGCGCGCGAGGCTGCCCGGCTGCTGCGGCATCAGAAGGCGCTCTCGAGGGTCGGGCAGTGGCCACGGGGCCACGAGGGACGCAGAAGTCCTCAGAGCCTCGTCATGCCCCAGAAGCGGGTTCCCGACCCTTCACCCAGAACGTCTTCTGCAACGGCGTTGACCAAATTCAACTAACGCTGCGACCGCGAACACTGTGGTCCAGCCGCAGAGGAGGCGGACTGACACCTCGCCCGCGGGACACGAGGCCACGCGCGCGGGGTGCGCGTCGACTTCAGTCTCCGCTGTCGTGTTATACGCAATGCACGTCACGCGTTAAAAAAGGAAACGCTGCACGGGGAAGCGGGGCAATGGTACCCACGCTCAGGAGAAGCGACGGTGGGCAGGAGAGGACAGAAAAGTTCAGGCAGAGGGTCACAGACGGGGACTCTAAGCGTCCTGCGGCGGAGTAGGAAAGCGGGCACGTGCGAAAAGGTGAGAAACAATCATCAGAAGGCGGAGCGATGTACGTTATCCGAACCGAAGCGCAGGAAGGGGCGACGCCCGCGACGTAACGATGGCGCAAACCCCGGCCGTGACGATAGGACCGAGGGTTTGAGGTCGTGAGACGATGCCCGTTAACACAGAGGTAATTGGGAGCCCAGAACAGAGTGAATACGGTGGAAGGAAGCATGAAAAAATTAATGGCGATCATTCTTTAACATCGAGGAAAGAAATTAACCCACTGATCCAGAAAAATCAATGAAACTCAATCAAATACAAAAATACAAAATTTCAATAGATCTATGTCTCAGCATATAATATCCAAACTGCTGAAACACAAAGAAAAACTAATAGTCTGACAACCAAAGTGAAGGATAATACAAAAAGAAACTAGTTTCCCATTAGAAAAAAAAAATGAAGGCAAGAAGATAGCAGCTTATGAAATTTAAATGTCAAAAGACTAAACGAAATATAAAAAAGGAAAATCACAAACCAGAATTCTACATCCAGTAAGTTTTCTTCAACAAACAGGTAACAGCGTAACTTCTTCAGCTCTGGGGAAGTCACGCCAGGTCCACAGGAATAGCGCAAGAACGGTAAATAAACATGAATTTCTTTTTTATTTTAATTTCTTTAAAAGTGCAATACTCTACAAAACAAAATGTTACACATTATAGGAAGTGGTACAGTTGCGAGTATAGATAAGTCAGAGACGTCGAGGATGCACATTGTAACGTCTAGAGAATGCCTCTCTGAGGTCAAGAAAGCAAAGGTGTCTGCTCTCGCCCCTTCTGTTTGAAAAGAAAAAGACAGGTGCATTGGAAAGAAAAACATGGAACCCTTTTAATTTGCAGATGCCATGAAATCTCAAAACAAAAAGTCATAAACCTTCCGCCTGAAATAGTTATGTGAATAGGGTAAGTCTCAGGATACGAGGTCAATATACAGTGTGATATTGCAACAATTTCCACATATTGCAATGATGAAAAGAAACTTAATTTTTGAAAATTACAGTTTATAAGAGAATTTTAAAAGTCAAGTATCTAGGAATAAATCCACAAAATGTTTCCCGAAATAAATGGTGAGATGCACCGTGTTCATGGCTTGGTAGGCACAGTATTATTAAGATGTTCATTCTCCCCAAATCGACCTGTAGATTTATCAAACCCACCAAAATCACAGCAGACTTTTTCAATAAATTGACAAGCGGATTCTAAAATTTACACGGAATTATGAGTGATCTAGAATAACCTGCACGAATGAAGAACAACACTAATGGATCACAATGGCCGACGTCAAGACTCGGTGGAAAGCTGAACTAATCAGAATAGCGTAACTACGGCTATAATCATCAATAAAAGATCGACAGAATAGACAGTCGTGAACCAGAGCCACCTGTGTACAGCCAACTGCGTTGTAATCAATGTGCCAAGATAAATCGAAGGGAAAAGGAAAACCTTTTGGCGTAAGTAAACAGATGCATGTTAAAAACGAGCTTAAGCCATGTCACTCCATGCACAGAAAGTAACTTATGATGGGCCTGAACATGCGAGGCAGACCCGTACATCTCCACCAGCTTGGGTAGGCAAATATTTCTCAGGAGAAAGCAAGCATTCATCATAAAAGGAGAGCTAGTTTAATCAAAAGACACCAATAAGAAAATGACTAAGCAAACTGTAGACTAAGAAAAATATTTGCAAAATATGTATTTTATTGAATGTACTTTCGCTAAAGGTAAACGAAACTATTCAATCAAAAATAGGAAGAAAACTCAAATTTTAAAAAATGGGTAATAAAAACTATATTGCAAAAGAGGGCATGAGAATGTCCATTAGGCTTATGAAATATGGTCAATATTGTTAGTCATCAGGAAAATGCAAGTGAGATACCATTTCACACCCACTAGGGTGGTGGAGAAGCCTGATACAACCGGTTTTGGTGAGGAGATGTGTTATGGGCTGGACCGTGTCCCATAAAATCCACGTGTGAAGCTCTAAGCCCCATAATCTCAGATGGCGACTGCCTCTGGAGGTGAGGCCATAGGAAGGCGCCACGGAGTTAACAGGAGGCCCTCAGGGTGTGTCCTTACCCCGCGAGGCCGGCGTCCTTATGAGGAGGGGGATGGGCTCACTCAGACACCAGGGATGTGCGCACACAGAGGAGGCCGCGGAGGGACACGGCAGAAGGCGGTGTCTGCAAGTGAGGAGAGAGACCTGGGGGGTGGGGACCAATCCCTGGACTTCGATCTTGGACTTCCAGCCTCCAAGTGTGACAACAACAACTTCCTGTGTCTGAGCCTCCCTAGCAAACACACAAGGCAACAGCGGTGGCAGTACGAAGTGGCCGGGCCACGTGGGAGACTCGCAGGCGTTTGTAAAGCTGACATCCAGCCAAGTCCCAGCAGCTCTACCCTTAGAAAACGCGCTCGTCCGCGGTGGGCGCACAGCCGTGTCGGGGCAGTGACCAGCCCTGGAGGCCCGGTGCCAGCAGCGGGCCGGGTGGGAAGGCGCACTTGGCCGCTGCCGGGGAGGCCGGACGGCTGAGGGACCGCAGGCCTAGGGGAAAGGCCGGGGACCGAGCCTCAGATGAGAGCCGCTCTGAGCGGGGGGAGTGGGGGGGGGTTGGCACAGGGGGACACGAGCGCGCGCAGGTCCACATTTCCGACTGACGGCGGAGGAGTCGCCAAGCCCCCCCACATGCTCTGCAGTCACGTGCATGCCCGTCAGAGGTGCCGACTGCTGGAAACGCCAGCGCTGGGGCAAAGTGCGACGAACCCCCGTGCATTCCACAAGGGGCGGGTGTGGCGGTCACGCCGTCGGCACCGGGAGTGGCGGCATCTCGCGGGACTGAGCCTGCGCTCGGTTCACGTTAGGCCGACAGATGGCCCGGGTTCTCTGCTGTCGGAGGAAAGGGTGGGGAGGAGGGCCACTCCCTGGAAAGGGCCCAGGGTCCCCCTAAGACGCTGGGGAGCCATTTCCCTGCTTGCGTCCAGATAACAAGTCCCCGCCGGGCTTCGTGTGCGCGACAGGGTCGCCCCGCCCGAGCAGTGGCCGCAGTGGCCCGGAAGCCCCGGGGCCTGCGGGGTCGCACCTGACCTCCGGCGCAGAGGCTGTGTGACCTCACCTATTCGCATGTGACTCCGGGATCTCTGATCCTAGAGAGGACTGCGAGGGGAAGTGGGCGGCGACCCTCCCCTCCCCCAGCCTCAGAGGCCATGCTGCTCACAGCGCGCGGTCTCGAAGGGTCCGTGGAGAGATGCCATCTCCCCCGGCGTGCCCGGAGCGGCCTTCCTGTTCGTGCCTCTCCTGGGAGCCCAGGTCGCAGCCCAGCCCCCACCCTCTCGCGCCACATCGACCGCTCCGACAGCTTCCCCGGACCCCAGGTGGCCCCGGACTGTGCTCAGGGCTGAGCCGCGGGGGGCCGGGCCGCGTGCGGCCTGGGGCGTGCGGTTGGGCAGGCCGGACTGCGGCGCAGATCAATGCAGCAGCGGGAGCCTTCGTCGCATCTGAGATGGTTCTGCAAGTCAGCGGCAGTCAGGGCAGATTAAGGAGGAGGAGACGTGGCACTCCGGAGCTGCGGAGCTGCGCAGAGGCCCCGCAGGGCGGGCTGGACGCCCGGGCCGCGTGCTCCCTCCCCACCCACAGCCATCCCGCACCTCCTCCGGAGCCTGAGCCGAGGACAGGCCGCGAGAAAGCCCGGCTGGCTGGCACCCTCCGGATCACAAAGGCAGCGGCCAGGAGGTGCGGGGCGCTTTGCAGCGCCCTCAGGGCACGATCCGTGCTCACGCGCGACCTCCTCTGCCTCGCCCTCTGCTAAGGACACGGCCAGCGCCCACGTCGCGGCGGCGCCGGCGCGGCTGCCGCGCGCAGGGCCTCGGAGGGCGCGCGCGTGCGCGTGCGCGCGCGCCATCGGCTTCTGCACATCTGTCTTTACACAGTTGGACTCCTTCGCGAGAGTCGCCCTAACTACCTTAACATATGTGGAGCCAAATTAAAATTACTTTATCAATCTTGCATTTTCAGCTTTCCCATCTTTGGGGTTATTTCCCACCCATGTGTTTCATTATTTCGGTGAAGTCATCTCATCTCCCAGCCCGAGAGAAACAAGCCAGCAGAGCCGCCTTAGGTGGACGGGGGCGGGGCGGGGGGCCGGGGGGAGGGCGCGCTAATTTATCAGCATTTCCATCTTTGGCCACGGTCTCATTTTAAGGCTTTGAGATAATTTTAATACTCAACCATTTTTCTCACTCTTTTGTAAAACAATAAATTTTCCCTGAATAGTTTTCTTTCAACAAATTTCTTATGAATTAAAGTGGGATTTGGGGATATAGTGGAAAAAAGAACATTCTCTTCTACATATAACAATCATCCTATCAAAGCAGTTACAATGCAATTGACAAATGCAATTTCTGAAAGTGTAAAATACAAATAACGCAAAAATGAAAACAAATGCCCAGATAGACTAAGGATGCCAACTCACCTTGCAAGGCTTCGAACGATTCATTTTACTATTTCTTAAGCAGCTTATCATTCGTGCTATGTAAATTCACCATTATCTTTTTTATTACTTTTTCTAACTTTACATGCAAGCCAGAGGTGTGCTTTGCTCCTATTATCCCCTTCATTGTATTAAAAAGCTGCCTGGATGATGATTAAAATATAAATAAAGCGGATACAAAGGTTGGTCAATACATGGACGCGTGAGAGTTGTGAGCAATGCCCAGCCACGTGGGCTTCCTTCCTGTGACGGTCGAGGTGCTCGAGCTTTCAGCCTATGCTAAGTGGCTCGGATCACGTGCTGGCTGGCCGGGCACCATTCGGGGACTAAATAAGAACTTTTACAATATTGAATTAATAAAAAAGAAAAACCAGGACATGAAATGTAAGAAGGGATATCATCCTTTCGGAGGAATGCATTTTAATTTGGCAGTAAATGACTTCTGGAACGTGTTCTTCAAAGGTGACCCAACCGCGTCAGAAAAAAGTGTCCTTCCTTCGTGTTTCTCTCATGACAAGTGAGTCACTCGTCCCCATTCGGCTGCAGTGATCCGAACTCAGGGACACACACTGGCACCTGCAGCAGAGGGCCATTGTCATCACCATGTCCTGTTCCAAGTGTGAAAATGCCCAGGGTCTTCATCTTCCCTCCGAAGGGGTCAACACGTAAGGTTTTTTCTGGTTTGTTACAGCTCAAGCAACGCGACCAAGCAGAGCCCTGTTCCTGCCGACCGGTGGCCTGGGCGCCTGACGGTCTAGGGCACGTGGCTGGAAGTGGAGCTGCAAGGCCATCGAACTGGCCGCGTGATGTCAGAACCGGCTGCAAAGCGGCCATTCCCGTCGACACTCCTGCTCGGAGGGCCGAGCGTTCCCTGGGATCCATCCTCACCAACAAGTAGTATCGTCAGACTTTTTAACTTTTGCCAATCTGGTGGGTGCAAATGGCATCTCATTATTGTTTTAATTTGCATTTCTCAGATTACTAATGAGGTTTAGCATCTGTTCGTGGGTTTATTTGCCATATTTTTTCCTCTGCTGTGAACCTATTAGGTTGTTTGCCTTTTTATTACTGATTTGGAGAAGTTTCTTTCTCTATGTATTTTGATTATTAATCCTTTGTTAGTGGAACGAGCTGCAAATCTGTACTCCTAGTTTGCGGCTCATCGTCTCACTGTTTTCCTTGTGTCATTTGAGACACAGAAGTTCAGAATTTAATGTAGTTGATTTTCTCGTTTTGTGTTCTGTTTTTTTTTTTTTTTCCTTTGAGTTAGCATTTCCTGTCCTTCGTTTCATAAAATTTCCCCCGCCTCAAGCTTGCAAAGTTATTGCACTTGGTGTTGTGGTTCATGTTGATGGTCTCAGTCCCCGAGGACTGATCACGTCCGTGGCGGGGAGGCCTGGGGTCCACCTCCCTCGCCCCCTGCGGCTCACTCAGCTCCCAACAGCAATTATTAAATGGTCCTTTCCCACTCGCTCCAACGTGACGCCGCCTGTCTCCTGGCTCAAAGAGCACTTCCCGAAACGTTACGAGCGATTTTTATAGATGTGCGCAGTGAGCCTTTGGCAAAGACGTGTGAATCTTGCATGAGGGGGTCTGCAGGGTGCGGGGCTCCGTCCCAGGAAGGCACAGGAGCAGATGGGCAAGGACACAGTGAGCTGATGCTGGCGGCCGATGGCTGTCAGACGCAGAAGTGGCCACTGCCTGTCAGGGCAGCACAGCCCTCACCTGGGAGATGCCTTCTCTCTTGGGCAGAAGTCACTGCACCTCTCCTAGGTGAAGGTGTGTGCATGGCATCAGTTTTTTATGAGCACATGTCTCATCTGACAGGGTCTGAGTCCTCATCAATGAGAGACAAACAAAGCCTGTGACCCACATGAGATGCCCGAGGCCTTTGTCACATGACCCCGGGAGCTAGAGCTGCTCAAGCTTGAGTGGCCTGGGAACCGCACGGCAGGCTGCGGAATCAGGTTCCGATCCTGCCCAGGCCTGGGCATCTGCATTTTTACAAGCGCATCCTGAGAACCAGCCGGCCAGCGGGACTTCGGGGAGTCGGGCGGTCAGCCGCCCTTTGGTCTGAAGCCCGTCCCTGCCGTTTTGTATTCTGATCCGCTGGCCTGTTTGCTGTCGCCGCGCCTGCACCAGGGTGCCTGGCTGCCACCGTGCATAGTAAATCCTGACACACAGCCTGGGAAACCCCTCGCACTTTTTTCCTTTCGACTGTTCTAAGAGGGACTTGGCAGCCGCCATTACTGAGTCACACAGAATAGTTTCACTGCCTAAAATGCCTTCTGTGCTCTGCGATTCGCCCTGCCCCCCAAACCTGCCGCCAGAAGCCGCCGTGGCGCCGGCGCCCCTGAGGGGAACCTCATGATTTAGGGGTCCCCGAGGACTGGG
Source organism: Rousettus aegyptiacus (assembly GCF_014176215.1). Classification (NCBI taxonomy): domain Eukaryota; kingdom Metazoa; phylum Chordata; class Mammalia; order Chiroptera; family Pteropodidae; genus Rousettus; species Rousettus aegyptiacus. The sequence continues at coordinate 93,386,494 of NW_023416287.1, forward strand.
CCGCCCCGGACTTTTTAGGTTTCAGTCCTGTGCCCTCCGAGCCTCCAGCGAGCCACAGTCCCCACCCAGCCCCCTCCAAGGCACCCTTCAGGCAACTCACACCTTTCACATGTCTTTAGAGCAAGTGTGTCGATCTCTCCAGACAGGCTGCTGAGATCTTCATACGGATTTTACCAGATCTATCGATCAAATTGACACCTTAATGTTAGTGGTCTTCAAGTCCCAAAGTATCTCTGTTTAAATGGACCTTTGATTTCTTCCATCCATTTTGAATTTTTTCACATACAAACGCTGTACACATTTTATCGGATTTACACCCCAGTATTCCATCTTTTGTCGATTCTTTTTATTTGAAATTGCAGTTCTTCGTTGCTGGTGTGAGGGAGACCGGTTCGGTTCGGCACGCTGCCCTTTACCTTGCAATTTAGACGCTGTTCTTGAGTTCCGTGTGCGCGCGTGAGACTCTCCGCGCCCCCAGCCTTCGCGGGCCTCCCTCACGTTACCGATTTGATTGCTCTTTGTAAGAACTATATTTTGTTTTCACTGATTTTCTGTATTGTCATCCTTTTTTCAATATCATTGTTTTCCTCTTTAACTTTTTTTTCTCTTTCTTTTCTTTCTTTTCATTTTAAATCATACTTTCTGTAACCTTCCAAGGTTTAGATTAGGATTTTGTCGCTCATTTTCTAACCTGAGCATTTAGTGCTATGCAGTCTCCTGGAAGCTCTGCTTTTACTGCAACTCGTCCATTTCGATGTTATATTTTCATTTGAATTGGTTACTTTAAAAAATTTTTCCTTGGAGAACTCTTTCATTGACGCGTTTTTATAGACGTGTTTTGCTTTTCTCCCAGTATTTGCACCTTTTCCAGCTCTCCGGTATTAATTTCCAGTTTCTACTGTGGTCTAAGAACATATTTTGCATGAGTTCTATTCTTTTTTAAAAATATCGAGGTGCGTTTACAACCCAGAATTTGGTCTAATTTGGTTAATATTCCGTGTTAACTTGAAAAGAAAGTGTACCATGCTATCGTTAGATAGAGTTTTCTATAAATTCCAACCAGATCAAACTGATTGATGGTGCTGTTCAAAAAAACTATATGCTTATTGATTTTCCGCCTGCTGAATGTATCAATTACTGAACGAGGGGCGTTCAAATCTCCACCTGTAACGCCGGGCTTTTCCGTTTCTCCCTTCGGTTCTGGCGAGTTTCGCCTCACCTACTCCGATGCTCTGTCGCGAGGTGCGCATGCGTCTAAGATTGCTGCGCCTTTTAGAGACTTTGCCCCTTCGCTGCGTCGCCACGGCTCTTTTTATCTCTGACAATTCTCCTTGCTCCACACGGCTCGTCCTGGAGTCGCCCTACTTCTGCCTTCCTTCGATGAGGAAGGCTTCGACCTTTCCAGTCTCCCCGTTCCATCCTCCCTACTGACTCTGGGCTCCCTTGGGTCCTCTGCAGTCTGCACCCTGCAACAGCTGCCACCCACGGTTCTACCCAGGAGCCCCGCGGGTACGAGCCCAGGTGTGCAGAGAAGGGCCAGGCCAATGTCTCGTGATGCTCGCAGCTCGCCCGTCCCGGCCCCTCCCAGTCAGGCGAGACAGGGAGGTGGGGCGCGCGGCAGAGCTGGCGGTTTGCCTTCCTCCAGGTGGGGCGAATCGCCAGCCTATTCACCTGGGCAGTAAGCCTGAGAAGCGCAGAACGCCCTGGGCCTGCCCTGTAATGAAGACTCTCCCTGCCCCCGCCGCGGTTTGGGGGGCCCAGCAGGTGAAGCCTGAGGTCCCAGGAGTCCCTCCCTCTCGCGCAGGTCCCCACCCAGCCTCCAGCAGTTTCTCGCATCATCGTCGCTGAGGTGCCCCGTGGCTTACACCCAGAGTGGCTTCTGCCCCAGGTCCGCAGACCTCTGCCGTCAGTTTGTGGGTTCGCCTGGCCCCCAGAACTTCAGGGTGGCAGGTTTCCCTGTGCCCTCCCTCAGTTCTCTGATGTGCTTATAAAAAAAAAAAATGTTGAGTATCGAGATTTTTTCTTATTATAAGACAGCAGTGACAATTTCCATGATCTTTAAGTGTCAGAGCTGAAACTGGAAGTCCCATATATTTTTACACAAAGAGAAAAAAGAAAAAAAAGAGAAGAAAGTATTCACTGCGGAAATTGAAAATAAATTACAAAGGACAGAGATAAAATACAGTAGATCAGGTTTTAGAAATGGCCATGGAGACGGCACCCAGCTGATAGGTTGAGGGATTAATTCTGAATAAAAGGAGGAATACTCCCTCATCGAAAGGGAATGCTGTAGATGAATCTAGAAGATTTGGGAGACTGCAGTTGGAATAGACTTGATATTTTCAAAGGAGGAGAAAATTAAGTAGTTTGAATTGCAATGAATTTAGTGAGTTGAGCAGAGCAGAAATTATTTGTAACAGAGCCTATAAAACAGAATCAGTTAAAATTAGTAATTTTTAAAATTCGTCGGTTAGCAGGGAGAGGCCAGCTGAAATTCGGGGACTTGGTTTTGTCCTGGAGCTCGGGGGTCCATGTCCTGACTTGCTGCATGAGGCTCAGAGCTGGGAGCTGGAGGGGGGGCCGGGTGATGGCGAATGAGCGGGCTGGGGCCGCACGACCGTGCTCCGGACCCCGCGGCTTAAAGGACAGGGACTGGCTTCTGGGCTCTGGAGCCTGGGGGCGCGAGTCCTGGGTGCCGCGGTTCGCTTCCTGGCGAGAGCCTCCTCCTGCCACAGATGGCGCCGTCCACCTGGGTCCACGCGGCCTCGCCTTTGCCCCTGTGCCCCTCCCCTCACAAGGACACCGGTCACATGGACTAGGTCGCACTCTTATGACCTCTTGCAACCTCGATTACCTCTTTGGTGGCCGCGTCTCCCGCACAGGCAGTCACACTGTGGGTCAGGGCGTCACCGCACGAATGCCGAGGGAGCATAATTCAGCCAGTGACACCGGGCAAGGCTGGTGGCATCAGAAGTTGGTGTCCATCATGGAGAGGGAATGGAGCCCCGGTGCAGGCTACTACTGGTTTCCACGGAGAGACAGGACCGGGGGTCCTCTCGGAGCCTGAGGGGCAACGTTAGAAGGGGGCATCAGCAGCGCCCCCCGGCCTGTGAGAGCAGCTGCCTCGGGGCTCAGATGCCTGATGACACGAGGCTTTTATTTAGGGAGCAGACGAATGCCTGCGCCCGGCCCGCCTGTTGGGCCGCTGACAGTTGTCTTACAGAAATAAAAAATGTTCCTCGTGGCACGGCTGCTTCTGTTGAAGGTTTCACCTTTTCTAGAAATGGATTTGGAAAAGTTCCCAGATCGTGCATCTGGCCCTCTAATTTACAGCCCGAGGACCAGAACGTGGGTAAACTGCTGTCTCTCTCCTGGCTCGGGCGGGAGCGCGGCGGACACGGACACGGGGCGCAGCGGGACCCGCTCTACGCGCCCCGCCCCCACTCCCCAGCCCGCTTCCGACGCGCCGGGCTGCGGTTCGGCCCACACACGTGCCCGTGGGAAAGGGCCTTTAGTCCTCACTGTGCAGAACAACAGTATTCTACCTACATCTGAAAAAAAAAATCATTGTGAGAAATAAGAATTACTTATCCGCATCCTCCAGTATTATTTCTCTGGCTGTAACTTCCTAGGAAGATGGGTAATGAGTCCTAAAATCTGTCCTAGGTTAAGGGAGAACCCCCAGGTCCCCCACTGACCATCAGTTCTCTATGTGATCCCACAGAAGCCTGTGGGTCACCAGCCGGAGGTCTAACCACAGGCGTTTTTGACCTTCAAGAGCCCAGCAGAGGTCATCCTTCCTTACCAGCATCTCGAGGGATATTTAAATACCGGAGCCTGGCCTCACCGCAGAGCAACCTGGGAGTGAGGCTCCAGCGGCTGTGCCCCTGGCATTCTCCTGGGGGTCCCCGAGGGCAGTGAGGCGGTGGCCTGGGCCCTGGGTCAGCGTCTTTGGAGGTTTCCTCCTGCCCACCCTCCAGGAGGTGGCCTCCTATGCAGGCTCCCCACGATTTCAAAGCAGAGGTTTCACTTATTGAAAAGTATAAACTATTTTTAGCAGCGAAGTGATTACACTTCCTGCACGCAATTCATATGCTAATCAAACTTTTACCTATTCATTACAGCGGAGTTTTTAATAGATGATGACACCCTTGCCTCGTTTTGGGTCCCCATGTGAACTTGAAAACGCTAAACCATGACTTCCTAAAATATTTAGACTGTCTACTAATGACAGTTGAGAAAATATTGCTTGCACAACTCACCTAGTTTGCATACAGAAATTCCTTCTGTATCTAACCACAAATTTCTTTGCCGAATTTACACTTTAATTCCTGCATTTTTAACTTAAACACTGCATCACCACTGCCTCGGCTATATCTAATTTAGTTAAATAATGTCTCCCCAGGATTTAACAGTAATGCCCCTGGCATTTAAAAATTGTCCCAAGTTGGAAGAGATATTTGCAGGCCAGTGAGACGAACTCCCTCACTTAGCACTCGGAGAAAAAGTCGTAGAGGCCAAGTGCGCCCTTCCCACCCAGACACCTCGTTTTCCCGCAGTAACTAGACATTTGGACCCCGCGACCTACATTCTAATCCTCCAGCTATTAGCGTATGACTTCACACAACTCACTCAGACTGTTCTAGTCCTCGGTGAAGTGCCCCGCGGGGAGGTGCGATGCGCGCCAGCTCCGAGTGCGGTAAAGAAATATTTAGGAGGAAGCCGGCGCTTGTCCCTGAAGCTGGCCACATTTTCGCCAGCACGGCGAGGGCCCTTCGTGGGCTTCGCGGACCCACGTCCGCGTTTGCGAGGCCTTTTCTCCACGCACGAAGGTCCCCGCGACTCTAGTACCCGTGGTGGTGACGTAGCGTTACTTCGTCAATCCGCAAGCATGGCTAACGGTCGCTACGCTGAAAATAAAAAGCATGGTTTCTCCTTGTAGGGCGTCGCACAGTACAGTGAGAAGCAGTGACATCAGCCAGCGCTGGGAGCTGGACACGGGGTGTCCACGCTGGGACACGGGAGGGTACCGAGGCCTCGGGGAAGGACGGGCGAGCCGGGGTCTGCGCCTGCGCGGCGGGCCGTGCTCAATTTCGCGCTCGGAGAAGTGGGGGGCATGCCCTCCACCTCGAGTGCGGCCGGTGGGTCTCCCCGCAGCCGGGTCTGCGGGCCTCTGCTCTCCCGACCCGGCCAGCGGCTCGCGTGACTCGCCTGCGGCCGGCAATCCAGGCCCTGGGCTGGCTCTAGGGGCAGGTGGGCCGGGGAGCCGGGGGCGGAAGCCACGGGCCCAGGAGCTCCCCTCTTCTGTTGTAAGAGGCCGACCCGAGCCTGCCCGACAGCCAGATTTGGGGCGCGCGCAGACTCACCGCCGAGTGGAGTGGCAGGAGTTGGGGGGCCTCTGCGGTGGGCACCAGACAGGCGAGCGGGCCGGGCGCGAGGCTGGGGGACAGGGAGAGGGGCCCGTGGGCGCGAGGAGGCCGAAAAGGCCGGCCCGGAACGCGGTAGGCCGCCTCGGTGACGTGCGGCGCAGGAACAACGCTGACGCGCACGGCCTTTTTTCTGGGCTAATGTGGAAACGCAGAACTTCTCACTCTCGCGAAGCTCTTCGGAGAGCTGATGAAGTCAGCAGGCAGCTCTGGACCCCAACCAAGGTGTAGGGGGGGCCGACGGCCCCGATCCCGCGCTCCCTGAGACACGCGGAGCGTTTTTACGGCGCTTGGGGTGCATTAGGAAGGCAAGCTACGGGGACCGAGCGTTATCCACTGGCGCCTGGGGATTTCGCCCTCAGCGTTCTCCGCTCGGGCTGTTCGTCTTAAATATCCTCGTTCGAACCCCACGCACGGAAGCCTCGAGCTGGCTTTTCCGGAAGGAAAAAAAAACCAAAACCCAACATCCCAATAATGCTTAATTTAGAGAAAATTGCGTTATGGATCAGCGTTCAGCAGCACACAGGCTGTTGGCGTGTGAGCCGCGCGCTTCCCCGCGCCGGCCGCAGAGCGCTGCGGCGTCCGCAAGGACAAAGCAGGGCGGCCGGCGCTGGGACTTCGCTATTTATACCCGGGACGCTGTGTCCGCGTCATTAGTTCCGGGCCTCTAGAAAGTGGGTCAAAATGGGGCTTTTGAAAAATACGACCTGACTAAGTATTCGGTGAAATCTTGCTGCGCTGTGAAGACTGTCTCAGCGGCGCGTGGGGGAGCGCGGCCTTTGCCCCGAGTCACCGCAGCCGCCTCCGGTCCCCCCCCCCCCACGGCAGCGCTGCTGCACCCTGATTGCGTGTCTGACATTTTAAATATAGAGCAGCTTCTACTTCACATACTTCGAAGAGCAAAGCGCTCCACGACCTAAGCTTCCTTTAGAGGAAAAAGCGGAAACTAAATGCATCAGCTTCACAGTGGAAGAGCAAAGCGCGGTGCCCCGTCCCCGGCTGCGTGTGGCACCGGGGGACGCGCGTGGGGCTAAGGCCGCTCTCCAGTAAGGGGGCTTCCGAACATCTTCCTTCCAAACCACAGAGACAAACAACGAGAAGCAGATCGAGGTGGGACAGGCGGCCCCGTTTCAGGAACATCGATCGCCTCGTGTTCTCTGCTTCTTTTTGTGCAGAATGGACCGCAGTCAAGCTCGCGAGTCCCCGAGCCTGGCCGCCCCTCAGCCGTGCGCCCGCCTGGGCTGGCTGTCAGGCGCACCCCAGACCCGGGCGCCGACACTCCACCCCGACACAGCGGCCGGTCCTGTGCCCAGCACAGCCCGCCAAGCGCTGCCCCTCGCGGCCGCTCCCGCCGCCCCGACCGTCTGTCTACGAAACTGACAAGTGTCGGTCATTTCCTCTGTACAGTGCGAAGCCTGAGTATCTGCGGCTTCCTCCTGCTCAAAAACACGGGCGGTCTCGTAAAAGCCTTACACGGAGGGGGGGTGGGGAACAGAAGGTGAGCGCCTCCGACTAAGTCGTAAATTTGACCTCGCTTTCATTTTTAGAGTCCCGCCCGGCGAGCGACCGCCTTCCTCCCGCGGCGACAGGCGTGTGGGTTTGGAAGCCGGGGCGCGTCGGAGCGGACCTTTTGATGACTGTCGCGGTTTGCCGCTGGGTTTCCAACAGTCGTTTGCTGCGACTTCCCTGATTAGCATGCATCAGACAAGTTAAGGGACCTGAATGCAAACCTGGCCTTCCTAAGCTGTCAACTTCCTGCCCTTCGATAAATGGTCCAGAGCCGCGGCCGGACGTGGCGACGCAGCGTGCTCAGGCACTAAAACCAGCGCGGGCATGACATCATCCAGATCGCACTGTAATGCCGGCGAGGTAATCATTAGCATTTAAACATGCATAAAATTTAATTAACCTACTTACCAGTTTGCTTAGAACTTTTGAAGGGCTACCTAGAGTCCTCTCTCAGCTTTTTATTGCAGAGTTTTGGAAAGCTCACAAAAGAGAGAAGTTCACTGGGATTTTTCTCCCTAAAGCTGATGGGCCGTGACAGATGAGCAGATGACCCGACTTAATTATTATTGAATCCGTTATTACTGCTTTGTTGTCACCCAGCTCAGCCGGGGTAAAATGATGACAGTAGGTACCTCATTAAAACAGCTGTTTCAATTATGTAGCGGCAAATATTTGAAAAGCGAGCCTTCCAAGTTTGAGGCCATTAACAAAGTTTGTTTGCGCTGGTTGTGCCAAGATGATCTGACCGAAAAAGGGGGTGTGGGAGGGAGGGGAGACACCGATCCCCAGGGTGGTTCTCAAGGAGGCTGGCCCTGGAGAGCAGCCCGGCTTGGCCTCCAGGTGGAACTCGACGGGGTCATGGTGGGAGGCTGAGAGCCTGTCCCCAGAACCCCGTGCTGGTCCCCAGCACCCCACACTCGTCCTCAGCACCCCGCGCTCGTCCCCGGCACCCCACGCTCGTCCCCGGCACCCCACGCTCGTCCCCGGCACCCCACGCTTGTCCTCAGCACCCCACGCTCGTCCCCAGCACCCCGCGCTCGTCCCCAGCACCCCACACTCTCCATGCCCAGGCTAAACCTGCACACACTCAGCCGAGAGAGGAAAGGGCTGTTGGCTTCGCTTCTTTCCAGCTAGGAATCAGGGTGTCGGCCAGCGTGTCCTGCAGCCTGAGCCCACCGGGTGTGGGGGCTTGCTTACGTATTTATCACAACCAAGAACCCCCCACATCCCCATTCGGGGAGAGCTGTCCTCACCCCAGAGCTCCTGGCGTGACCCTGAGCAGATGTCACCATCCTTCTTTGACATGTGTCTGCCACGAGCATGTCCCTGGGCAGGGCAAGGCGCCATCATTCACACACGGGTCTGGTTCTTTTCCTAATGTTGCTGTGTGGCTAAGAATCTATTAAATTCACCAAACTGTGTGAGGGGGGTCTCCTGTGCCGTGACTGGGGCTCACCTCTGCTCCATGGTAAGCAGCGTGGCTTTTGCATACGGTGCTCAGGGTTGTACAGTGAGAATTCAGCTGTGAGGTGCTCCCCGCCGCCCCCGGTCCCAAGCGATCCTTGTTCTTGAAGTGCTTGCGCCAAAAGGTCACGTAACTCGAGGCTAGGCCTGGTGAACTGTGCCTCTAAGGTGACCCTCTGAGGCTGTGGGTCACAGGCCCCGGGCCAGCCAGTTAGTTTCCAGCTGGGAAAATTCGGGTCCACAAATCATCAGGCGGCACGCTTCACCCCAAACTCATTCCCACGTAAGGACACGTCAGCTTCGAGGGTGGGGCGGAGCGGGGACGTGTAGACGGCTCGGTGCCAGCCTCGTCACTTCCTCTGCGGCCGGCAGCCCGTTTTCCAGGGAGAGATCTGGGTCAGTGACAGCGGGTGGCTGAGGGGGAAGGGAGCGTATTAAGACACGAAGTCCTAGGGGAGATCGCGGTACGATTGGCTGGAATTTGACTGAGACTAAACTGTCCCGTTGACGCCCCTGCCTGAGAACGAGACGCACCTGGGCCGCGCACGCGCATGCGGGCCACCGTCGTGTGATGACGCCGTTTGCAGCGCGCGGCTGACGGGTGAGAGGGGCCACCACTTTAAAACATGGAAATAAATAGAGCAGCTTGTATTCTACGTGTCAATCCATCGGCATGAGCAGCTCTAAGGTCAAAGCTGGTCCCCTCGTGGAGACCCCTCGGCTGGAGAAAGGCAAGGCCCGTGTTCCGGAAGTGGGCGGTGCTCAGTGTTTGAACCATCTAAGCAGAAATGGTAGAAAGGGAAAGTCATGGTGTAGTTCCCAAAATTAAAATTCAAACAGAAAATTTTAAATTCAGCTACTGAACAGTGAAGAATGTACCATTTTGCTGTCTTCATAGAGAAAACATACGCATTGGCCTCTATAGTAATTGAACTTTTTCTTAGGATAAAGCCCTTTCCTACCTTCTTTTTCTCTCTTCCACTGTGGCAAAGATGCTTATATTTCTTATCGTCATCATTGTAAACGCCTAAATATACAGCGAAGGATACAGAGGGAGGAATTCTGCATAGGACCTAATTAGCACTCAGAAGTGTCATAAAAGTGAATTACTTTGAGAAACTCAAAGCTGTTGGCTTCCCTTTAAGCAAGTGGAGTGGGGACTTGGTGGCTTTCTGGTCGGGGGCATGCCTCCGCAGGCAGAAAAGGGGCCCTTTTAAGTGCCTTCACCCACCCGACCCCTTGAGCCCTGGGCTCGGGGAGACTTCACTACCGCAGGCTCGGCATGGCCTCTCCACGTCCCCCACCCGTGGCCACCAGCAGGGAGTCTGGAATCTAATCTTTCCTGGATATATTTTAATTTTAAACAAAATTCCCCTTGCAGTTTACCATTTTAAGAATTAAAGTGACATGAAAAGCAAAGCGGCCGAGCTTTCCTCTCACCGGGATTTAATTAGCGATACATTTTGGTACAGAAGGTCTGAAACTGCCCGGCCCTTCAAGCGCTAGTGCTTAGAGCACTAACTCAGCCCTCGCGGTAGCAGTGTGTGTGCGGCGGCGGCGCCAGCAGCGGGGACCGGCGCGGCTCTGCCTCGCCCGCGTCCCCAAAACAGCCTCACAAACAGGCGTCGTCGGCCGCAATAGCGGGGCGCGACTAGGGCACGAGTGGCTTTCGGTTTCAGCTCCGAAGTGACGTTTTGACGACTTAGGGCATGATGCGAGGTTCTAGCGGGGCCCCCGGCACCCCTGGACTCCGGGAGCCCCTTCAGAAACCTCCTGGTCTGAGAGCGCCTTCGAAGTGAGCGAGGATGAGGACCCGCCGCCGGCTGGACCGCGCGGGCCACGCGGCCGTCCGCCCCGCGTCAGGCCCCCAGAGCCCAAGGCCAGGCGGTTCCGCGCATGCGGAGGCCATGGATGCGGGGCCAGCCACCCGGAGGAGGGGGCGTGGGCCTCGCTCTCACGCTCTGCTGCCTCCTGGTCCGCGGTCCACCCCTCACCCACCCCCATTCCCCCCGCGCCCGCACGCGACTCGCGCCAGCTTCACCTCTGCCCCTCTCCCGAGGGTCCCTGCCTCTTGCGTTCTTTGCTTGGCTTCTGCAGAAGAGAGGTCAGATCCGTTCAGGCGACAGCGCTTCCAGGAGGGGAGAAGCCTCGGCCCTGTTCTCCTTTGAGGCTCTCGCTCCCAGTGTCTTTGTTCTCTTCCCAGTCTTTGTGGCCAGGTCCCCGTTGAATGGGATGGACTTGATGGGTGACAACATACCTCTGCATCAGGAGCCACTTTAGGTAGAAGAGGCTCCACGTTATTAGGTACGCAGGCGGCCATCGTAGGCCCAGGGCAGGAGGAAAGATAGAGAAAAAACCGAAAGCATCGTCATGGAGCACAAAAATGACCACGAATGACTTCAAAAGCGGCTAAGCGACTGAGCTCTGCTTTGTCGGAGGCGAATTTTATTTTTTGAGGTCAAGGAACTGTGAACGTGAGATCTCTGTAGAACATTTCCGGAGACTCGGAGGTTGTAAGGATCTGCGAAGTCCCCCATCTACATCGTGACCCTATGGACTCGCCCATGGGGACAGGCAGGGAACGCCCCGCCTGCCCTTTGCGCTTACCCACGTCATCGACTTGCAAGCACGCGAAGCTCAGGGGCAGCTCCGGGCCATGAGCCATGCCAACGCAAGTCTTCCGGAATGTCGCCAGGGCCCACGTGAGGGCAAGTTGGCGAGGTCCCCGCGGCTCCAGCTGTCGCCGTGGGCAGGTCGTCACGTCAGCGCCTCCTCGTCCCTGCCCAGGGGCCGGGTGCTTTCCTCCTCCTGTGGTCCCCCTTCCTCCACATGGAATGCCACTAATAGCACTGCGAGGACGGCACGCACTGGGGGTGTCCAGGACGAACGATGGCGGAGAGAATCCGACATGCGAGGTGACAGCCAGGGTCAGGACTGCGCATGCGCCGTCTCAGATCTCACAGGGTCAGCGGCACGGCTGCAGCAGGCGGGACCCAAACCCACCTTGACAGAGGCCTGGCACCTGCGCCCCGCCCACTGACGGGAGGTGCGACGCACAGCTGCAGGCCATGGGCACCTGGCACAGCTGGGGGCCCGGAAGTCCCGCGGTCCCCGGGGCTGGTCAAGGCCACGCGGCCGGCAGACCGCGAGAGTTTCCCTTCTGCCTCCAGTCAGGACCGCCTCCATTTTGACTTTAAGTGTTTTTTATTTGACGGCTATTAATGGTCACAGGGTCTTCCACAGGTACAGAGACCATTTTTCCAGAGACCCAGTTCCGAGGCACACAGACGGCAGGAGGAGCCCCCACTCACCTCTCCCCGTGGAGGGACACAAGCCGACCCACCCACAGGGTCACGTGCGCACGCCCTGTCTGGGGATGGAGCTCATGCCTCCATCTCCACGGGGAGGCGGGAGTGGCAGGTGGCCTCAGTCCCTCAGACCAGCCAGCGCCCTGCAAGGAAGCCGAGTTCTGCAGATTAATGCAAATGGCTGAATCTGTCGACTGGGATCAGATAATCCTCTAAGAGTTTATTCCCGCCACGTGACTTAATGGTTCCCATGATGGGATGATCATTTATTCATACCCCCTTCAATAGAATTTGGACCCCAGCCTTGTTGGTAAGAATGGGTTTACCACTTCTCCGGCTACCTCGAAACCTAGATGGGACTTAGAAAATAATGCGATATTCGTAAACTCCGCTGAGACATGGCAGCGAGCAAGAACGGGATAATATTCTCGTGTGGCTATGTTATAACCGCATCCGGAATGCTCTTGGGGGCGTCGTGTTCAGCAAAGGGATCATTTGGTGGGGTGCTCCGTCTCCGGGATTCAGTCGTTTCTGTCGTTTTTTCCATAATCAAACATTCCTTGATAAGAAGATGCTCATTAAAGAGTGTGTTTTTTCCCCCCAGTAGAAGTAGAGAAAAAATAAGCAGCGTTAGGAAAAATATACTGAGTCAAACCACCGGTGTCAACAGCAATGAACACATCAGAGCACGCAGCCCTTACCTTCAGAGGCTGAGGTCACGGGGCGGGCCGACTCGCCCGCGCCCCCTCCAAGCTGCGCGGCCCCACCTCCGGGTGCCCGGCCTGCCCGCTCCGCCCCCGCGCGCCCCTCCCCGCCTCCCGCTTACTCATTTCTTTAATTACTATGTTAATACCGCTCCAATTCTCAAAGGGACACTGCAGCTCACTTTTCAAAAATCGTATAAAGCACTCCCACGGGAGGGAAGAGAGAGAAAAGAAACAGCGCATGTGACCTTTGAGAGCTAGGGGTCAAACGAGGTTCTCAAAACCGGATCCCAACTCCAGTGTCGACCGGAGGTCTCGCCACTCCAAGGCCCCGTGCTTCGGGGCGGGCTTCCTCTTCCTCCCTCTGCGGGCGAGCCACCCGCTGTCCGCCGGGGCCGTGGAGAAACCCGCTCTCCCATCTCACATGCCCCAAGTGGAGAGACGACAAGTAATCCAGGGAGCAGCAAATAAGGAGACCTGGGGGTGCAGACACCTGGGGTCGGGATCCCGAATCTAAATGATACGGACGTTCTGAGCTCTCATTTGCAAAGACTAGCTGCAATTTGGGGGACATATTAAATTTGAAAACATCTGTGACCCATATTTAATTTAGTCGGTAGATTACAAAGTGTCCTGACTGGCCAGCTGCATTTGGAGGACCCTGGTGATCGAGCAGACGTGCCTGCCACCGCTTGCCTACACTGGCCTCTGGTTTGGGGACACTGGCACTGACACTTAGGCTAAGAGCCGGGTCGCTCCCGCTGTCTGCTCAGCAGGGCGGGTCAGGGTCCCCTCCGAGTCCTGCCTGCTCTTTCCCTGGCTCTTCTCAAGCCTGGGCCTCCTGCAGTCACATGGGTGTTTTTGGCTCGAGGACACCAGAATCGTCCTCAGTCGCCCATGTGGAAATGCCGGGCTCCAGCTGCAAACATGCACGGTCACCATGCAGTCCGAGGAGAGCCGCCCGGGCCCCTGCTTTTGGCCCTTCGCCGCCCAGCCCCCACGCCCGGCCACGTGTCCTCACCAGGGACTCTGCCACCCGCAGCACATGCAACCTTGGCACGTAATCAATATTCAGAATGTCACTGCACACTCAACTCTGAGGTGCCTGATTTAGCCGAGCACCCATGACGTCCGCTAAACTCGTGGGTGAGCCGCCCCTGCTTTGATGGGGGAAAGAGGGAGCAGACGAGGGGACCGGCAGCGAGCTCTCCGCAGGGCCATCATGGTGTCCCATGCAGGGGTCCACAGCAGAGAGGTGGTTAGCATCACAGCATTTGCCAGGACCCCAAACGGCCCAGGCATGGGGACGTGTGACCTGTGACCCACGTGACCAGCCACGAGCAGTCACCTCGCAGGAGCCCCTGCATCTGGAGAAGGACACGGGACATTTAAATTCCTGAAACTGCTCACGGAGCAGCGCCATACCCACGAGCAGGCGGGGCGCTGCCGTGAGGCCCCGGGCTGGGTGGCGGCCCTGCACGCTGCACGGGGACCCCGCACGCGTGTCCTGCACCCCCCCCACCACCACGCACTCCTGGGGCTTCACCCCCTCTGGCCCTCAACAAACATTGTGGACGCTGGCTGCAATTAGGGAGGCTACCTGAGAGGTGACAACCCGGGCCGCTTGCCACCAGCGGCAGCCCGCCCCTGCCCCCGCCCCCGCCCCCGCCCGCGCCCGCTGCGGAGCAAGCGCGGGGAGCCCTGCAAGCTCTCCGCAGGCCGTGCGGCGCGGCGTCCGTTTCTCCGCCTCTCGCTCCACTTGTACTTCGGCGCGGCTGCCCGCCCCACGCCACTGGGGCGCCTGCCGGGGTCCTCACCGTGGCCCAGGCCGTGGCGGGAAGCCCGCACAGCGGTGTATGAGGCACGGTGCGACCCAGGCGGCTGGAGATAAACGCCCCGGCCCCAAGGACAGGGCCCGCCCGAGGCCTCGCTGGTCGCCCTGCAATGCGGGTCGCACCTGCTGAAATGACAAGCCGGCTCAAACGTCGGTGGCCGAGACGGCCGCGCGGGTTGGTCGTACCCACCTCTGTACTCGCCCAGGCCGCGGCGGCGTGAGGGAGGACCAGGTGCCGGCGTCGCGCCCCAAAGAGACGGGCACTGCCGTGCGGCACATTACAGAACCCTATTAATAATTAAACTGTCTGTCACTTACCAACAACATACATTCCAAATTAAATTTAAGCAAAAGGGAGAAAGAGATCATTTGGGACTGAATTAGTGGGCTTCAGAGAGAAATAAATAATAATCAAACATCTGTGTTCTAAATAGTGCAGGCTTTATCAGACAAACAACTGTTACCGTCTCGCTGTATAGAATTGTTTGGGGAAAACGCGGTTCTTGGGAAGCTGAGTCTCGCCCGGGGCGGGGGCGAGGGGGAGGTGCGGACAAGCACGTTAGCAAGGCCGAGGCCAGGGCAGGCGGCCGCCTCCCTCCCGCTACCTGCTTCTTCGTTGGCAAAAGAGAAGGTGGCCTCCCTCAGCCGCCCCGTCCGGCGACAGTGCGGCTCCCAGGACACGGCGTGCCCGGTGCCGAGAGGCGAATTGCGAGACCCCGGCCGCACCGGCTCCGCTGCAGCGCTGTCGGGCGTGAAGGTTACGGAGGAGGATTTTTTTTTTTTTTTTTTTTTTTGCAGCAAAGGCAGAGAGGAAAGACGGAGCATTAATAAACAAATGGGTAAAGAGGGACAGATTAGCACCGCCCGACTGTGCCGAGGTTCGGGGAGGACGCGACTCGCGCTCCGCGGCGGTCGGGGAGGGCCCGGGCTTAACGGCCGCGCGCGGCTCGCGTTCGCTAATTAACCTGGTGTAATACTTCATAAAAGGGAGCGTCTTTGTCAGTCCCATCCCGGTGACATTTACTGCTCGGTCGCTCATAAATCTCGCTGGCTGCTCGAGACCGTGGGAGTAAATAACGCGATGAGCTGTTCCGGTCGGCGGCCGTCGCTCGCGTCTCCAGGTGCCTCCCCAGCAGCCCGCGGTGCGTTTCCGTCTCTGCTGCTGGGTCCTCGCGGAGGGAAGGGCGCTGGTGACTCCCTGGAAACTCGCGACCGGCCGCGCCTCGCTCTTAATCCCCAGCACTTTGCAAGCTGCAGCCGCGGGCCCTGGCGGGGACGCGCAGTGGTCACTGGGCTGTGGGGCACCTTCGGACCCGGGCGTCTGCCTGCCTTCTCCTTAGGGGACTGTGTTCCAACACCTTGTCCCAGCTGCAACACTTGTTCTACAAGAGCCCGGTTTTGTCTGACACAATATGGAACGACATTTGTCATCCGTTATCAGGGGTGATATATTTGTTAGCCCCGCAGAGAAACATCTGGTGTGCCTTAATCTCCGGCGTGCAGGCCAATATTCATGGGGTACAGCTGCGTGGAAGCAGCCATTAGACGTGCTGTCCAGTCTGACGCGAAGGCTCGCTGGCAGGCAGGCAGAGACACACTGATAGTCTCTCCCTTTTACATATTTATTCATGTCAAATATGTCCGGAAATCCATACATTACCTCTCCTTTTATGCATTGTTGTTCTGTGGTGACAAGCTATCGACATCTAAATGAGAAATTTATGTTACATATTAAATATGGACATCTGAATGATTATCAAATCTATAGAAGCCAAGCCTGCCCAATCACCCCTAAATAATGGATGAGAGGTAGATGGGACTCGATGTGCTCTGCGCGAGGCCTTGGTGACTTGGCCGTGCACTTTGTCACGGCAGCACTGTCATTGTTTGCTTCTGTCCCCCTGAGTGGCAGCGCTCAGTAAAATCTGCACGCGATAGGGAGAATAACCTCGGTCAAGAGAGAGACTAAGGGGAGGGATTGTTTCCCCCGGTCCCGGGCGGGGACCCGTTGGTGTCCGTCCGCCCGGCGAGCGCGTCCACATGCCACGGTGACGGAAGCTTTTGGAGCCCATGCGGGGAACCCCGGGAGCCGTGCGGGTGGGGACCTCTGACCACAGCCCCCTGGGGCCGGGGCCGGCACTTCCACCACATGGAGGCATCTGGTTTTTCTGGGTCCTTAGCTGGACGTACACGTAACCATCGTTCAGCTTCCCGTGTGCACGTGAGCGTGAGCACAGGACGCGGTAAGTGGAGCAGAGGGAAACAAACAAAACGTTCGGGCTAGTTATGTTTACGCTCAGAGTCGTGGCCACCGAACCACACAGAGTCCATTCGATTGAAGTCGTGATTCCTGAATGACCGACTTAAGTGATTGTCAACAGCCATGCGGTTTGGGCTCAGACCCTGGAACACTTTTCTTCCCGCTGCACTGGGTCGTAGAAGCAGGAGGGGCCTCATGGGAGAGGAAGGGGCGTACAGGGGGAGGCGACAGGTCGGTCACCGAAGAGGGATCCCTACGACCCCACCCTATCGGCTAAAAAAAGTAACTAAGCCTTAAAATATGCCATCGAGGTCTATGTACTTGGAAATAATTAAGTAAATATTATCCATCCTTTTTTATTACTGCTATATACCTTCTATTATCCTAGATTTACTCGGTGTAGCAAGTGAATTGGACCCTGACGGCACAGTCACCTCTCAGTAGTGCCTGAGATGCTGTCCCACGCCTCGTGACAAGCGTGTAGAATATACTGCATGGAGCATGACGTCTTTGTGAGGCCCGAGACACATCACGATGCCATAATGACACACTTGTGTGGCAACCGCCGTCCCCATACCCGGAGCGCGCCCAGCCCTGGCCCTGCGCCACCAACGTCTTCACGCCGAGGCCCCTGGAGGTCCTTCTAAAGGAAAATCTAAGCTTTTGCGTCAACAGAGGAGCTGTAAACAAATACAAAGATCTCTGCGACTTAAGCTCTCTGACTTCTCTGTGTTTCTAATAAAGTTTCACTCTTTGAAACCTACAGGCGGCAAGAGAAGTTGATGTTCATACCATTGCTCTGGGCGTCTTTCTTACACCTGAAAACCACAGGTGTTTCCAGAAGCCGGGGCAGGTAGACGAACCGTTTTCCCCAGAAACGCCCGCAAACGCCCTCTCATTTTCTCCCCGTTGCTGCAGTAACCAGAGTTTGCAGACCACACAGCACTCTGAGTCTCCCCCGACGGAGCCCCCTGGAAAAAACGGGGCTCGCAGGCGCCTTTGCCACACTGTGGTGGCACTAAAGATCCTGGGACTGTCTGCGAGTTGGGGAAGGTGGCAGCTGTCCCCCACGGGGACCACGAGACGAAAGCAGGCAGGCTCAGAGCAGAGCAGGGACAGGCAGGAAACTCCTGTTTGTCTTAGGTTAAATCTATTCTGATGACTCAGACCCTTCTAGAGAAGAACATAACGGTCCCCAGGGCGGGGCCGCGGCAGCCCGTTAGTCCAGAGGCGCTGACGTGATCCGGTCCTTGGCACGTGTACGGTGCCACCGTCAAAGTCTTTTTCTCTGGGAATTTTCCATCCAGACAGGGGACCCTCACAGCCCTTGCCTGGGTAAAGCTGCCCTTAATAGGTTGACTTCGGGTTTGATTGCCTCAGGTTCCCTGCCCGCCTCACCCGTGGGCTGCAAAGGCGTGGTACCTCATCTCGCGACATTCCACCCTGTCTCAGCGGGTGGAGAAGGCGAGGAAAGCGTGAGCATTTCCAGGGCGGAGAAATCGAGCTCAGTGGACCTCTGCAGTTCGAGTTATTGTTTTGAAGGAAATGACGTGATACAAGACCTCGAAGGCGAGTTCCCATGACACGAGTTTGTCTGATAACAGCCTCGCGGGGGGCAGCTGCCCGCCGAGCGCGATGTGCCTGCAGCCCCTGGACTGGGGCTGGTAAGGATCCTACTTTTTTAATGAACGTTTAGTTAATATTAATGTTACTCCTGTAATTCATTAAACGTCTTCCTAGAAAGTGGCTAAGCATACAGACTGTGAAATTCCCCTTGGAAGTTTGAAAATCATATAATAGCTACAAGTTCAGAGAACACATTGCGCGGAACAGATCTGCGTGGTCAGTTTCGTCGGCACGCACATTCGTTCCTTTAAATTGCAGACGACTTTTGCTCATCCGAAAAGACCAACTTCAATGTCAGTCAAATTTAACTTTGTCATTGTTTCCTTTGAATAGATACTGTGCGCTTTGTAATATGCATCCGGCAACTACATGAACCGACGTAGTTTAGGTAACGCGATGAGCCGGCCTATCGCTGTAGATCTCCGCGATAATGAGGACCCATTAAGAGCATCAGTTGTACGAGCGCATTCTCGCGCCTTTGTTTCACATTAGTGTCCTTTTAATGTCTTTGGAGTGAGTTTACACACGACTGTAGTTCGGCACATGGGCAATTATTTTCAAACAGCAGGAAGTGTTGGAAGGCTGGAGTCCAGGCCCTGTGAGGTGCTTCTAAAGCTCCCACCTCTGACAGATGATGGGCTGGCAACTCAGGACCGTCCCCACGTGCCACCAAGATCTTCCGGAGTCGACACCGAACAGGGCCGTGACTCCCGCCACCCCAGCCATCACTGTCCTCACGGGGGCTTCAGTATTGGGGAAATTATTCGCCTTCGTTGCATACATTTTTGTTTATAAAATACTAATTACCTCTTTTATTGTTTGAAGAGATTAAAAGTTAATAGGAGAAACTAAATAAACAACGCCATTCTGCACAAACTATATAAGCTGGTAATTAATTTCTGGCCTCCTCTGAGCTAATTAACTCATATAAAGAAATGAAGTTAATGAACCATAATTCTAGTCATACAAGTGTAGACACAAGCAGTTTGACTTAATGAATTAATAAGATATTTCCTTTCTTAGAGGCTTTTCAATTGTGTCCCTAATCCGAAGGTCCCTTTAAAGTTCCTTTCTGGTTAAAATATTTAATAAATGGCGGGCGACCTGGCGAGGGGCGTTAGCACGGGGCGTGGCCGCGCGTGGGCCTCTGGCTCTCCGTCGCTCGCCGTGGCCCGTGGGTAAGCGGGCGTGCCCGGGCGTGCCCGTCGGAGGCCGTGCACACGCACGAGGCCACTCACGTCGCCGCGCCTGCCCGCTACCTCTGACGCCCTGAGGTGAGCTAAGGAAGGCCCCTGCGAGCCGCCCATGGCCCGCCACCCCGGGTGCGTCAGAGCCGCTTCGACCCTCCAGCAACGGTTCTTGTTTTTTACATCTGCGCCTTCTGGGAAGACTGACCTGAACTCTGTACTAACAAAGCTCTGATCGGTTGAAAACTTTTTTTTTTTTTTTGCCTTTTTCACGTTGGATGCTTTCTCGTGTGGCAGTGAAAGGGGTGAACGGCCTGTTTCGTTGGCATGAAAACAGCACGTTTTCTAAATAGAGACACCGCCATGTTACAGAAAGGTGTATCCTCGGTTTAAAATAACGTCGGAAGGAAATCATCCGTCTATAGCTCTGCTTTTTTGTTAACTTGCTTCCTGGAACTCCGGAGTGTCACGTCCCATCGCCGGGCGTCTGCACGTGTCCCGCGCGTGACAGGGGCATGTCCCCGTGACGCAAACGTGCGTGGCCCCGCGTTGCCGAGAGCCGGCGGGAGGCCCATGGCGCAGCCGGCGCGGAGGGGCGGTGGGAGCGGGCGTTCCCCAGGTGCCAGAGCCTGTGTCTGCGCAAACGGGGCGGTGGCCGAGACACGGGCCGGGCGGGCGTCACGTGGCCCAACGGTCCCATCGGAAGGAGTTCGACGCTGTCCCCATCCTGTTCGTGCCGACCCGAGCCGGAGATGTTCAGAGGTTAAGCTGTCCAAGGTCGCGCAGCCGGTCCGGGGGAGACAGGTTAGGACCGCTGTCCTCTCCTGCCCACCACGGTTCCTTACGGGCGCCCAGGCGGCAGGACTTGGTGACTCTGTCTCCCCGGGCTCAGAGCCTGTGCCCGCGTCCGCCACAAGACATGAGCAGAGCCAGCCTCCTTGACAAGGAGCCAGGGCGACGCCCACGCGCGTCCCCCTCGCCCTCCCACCTAGGAAGTGATGAAGTCGTGGCAATGACAGGAAGACCAGAGGCGACCTGACCCAGGTGAGCGCGCGCGCCGCGGGCACAGCCCAGCGCAGGCGCAGGACGTCGGGCGAAGCGCGAAGGGCGCGCGGGGGGCGGCGGCGCAGCGCCCCCTGCTCCTCCCCGTCCGCTGCGGGGAGACCGCGGCAAGCAAGGGGGCCTACCGGAGCCTCTGCGTCGCACCGGAAGCTGGCTCGTCGTGGAACCGGGAGGGGGTGAAACGTCATGCGCCGGGCCTTGGCGGGGGGGGGGGGGGGGGGAGGGCGGGTGGCAGGCTTCCCGTGCCCGCCCTGCTCCGTCGCTGCTCTGCTCGCCGGGCGGTCGCCTCCATCGTGATCACGGGTCCGTTGGCTTCGCGTGGCGCCCCCAGGGAACTCTAGGGCAGGGACTGTTTGGTGTCCAGAGCTTGGCAAGGGAGTGGTCCCCGTGCTGAGCTGAGCTCTCCCTGGAGGGGGAGCAGTGTCACCCGGAGCAGGTGATGAATCGGCGGAGGAAACAAATGAACGAGAACCTGGGCACCGGAAGGTGAAAACGCGTGATGGCCCCGACCCTGCTCCTAGTGCTGCCTGAGCCTGGGCCCCGCTCTGAAGAACATGGCCAAGGGCAGGGTGGCCGATGGCCGGGACGCAGGACACGCTGTCCTGTGCTGGTGACCCGCACCTGCGCCAAGGTAACCAAAACCCTATGCACGCATACCTACACGTGAAAACAGGGGCGCAAAACTGAGGCATCACGGGAGAAGACATTTTAAGCCCATTGAAATTATTTTTGAGATTTCTTAGGGAACTTTAAGAAAAACTTGAACTTGGTCCACACTGACTTTTAGCGTATTGTCGGAAGACAGATGGGTAGATCGAGAGAGAGGGAAGAGAGAGAGTGAGCAATCGGGGGCCCGAAGTAACTGGAGTGACATGCTGGGGGGCCGTCCCTCCTGTCCTGTCGTTGGGAACACGCATCAGGCCAGGGCGCATGGCCTCCTGCGCAGACCTTTGCCCGCCGTGGCCACCAGGTGGGTTCGTTCCCCACCCCCCAGCCGAGAGTGAGGCTGACACAGGCTCAGAAGCGTATTTCATCTTGATTTAGTAAATTTCATTTATCCGTTTCCATTATTTACTCAGATGCTAAGAATGCATCTTTCCTTGGCCATTCGCTCCTTATTGATGAGGTGGCCATGCGTGGGGACCCAAGGCCTCCGAGATGGTCTGTCTCTGGCTTTTGATCGACTGTCTACCGAGTTAAAACTTATAACGGCCTCTTCTACGACAGGACAGCACTTGTTATTAATGAAAAGCGTAGCTGTCAGGTACTGGAAAGCAATCTAATTAAACAGCAAGATTTCCATAAAATGAGTTTGAATCAATGGGTCGATCCCGAGACCACTTAAGGGGATGTAAGCACGATGAAGCGGGAGTCAGCGGAGAGGGCCGTGCGGCGCAGGCGCGGCGGTCTGGGTGCGTCCCGGGCCACCCCAACGGCTGTCATCAAAAGCCACGTCTTTTCCCCGCAGACTCCAGAGGGGGCAGACGACATCTCAGGCAAAGGCACAGCGCGGGCTCCGCCAGACCGAGCACGGCGCGGGGGCGGTCCCGCGTCCGGACTCCCGGCCCCTCCCGCGGAGCAGGCTGCCCCGCCGGTCAGCTGTCGGCGGTGTCCGCGGAGAAGCCTCGGCCTTGGGCCCGCCGAGACGTGGACACGGTCTGAACCCAGGAACCGAGCCGTCTGATTGGAGGGCGGCGGCGGGGACAGGCCGGGCAGGGAGGGAGGCGGGGCCGGCTCCAGGGCGGCTGCCGCTTCGGGGTGGAGCCCCGCACTCCCCGGCTTGTGGCTCCGCATCCTTCCTTCCAACGCCCGGCACGCAAACGTCCACGCTTGGGAGGCGGAGGGGCGGCCCGGGAGCCGGCCGGGAGCCCGCCCTGGCGGAGCGGGGACACGGCCCGGGCGCCTCCCTCCGGGGCGCGCCCAGGACCCTTGCGTCCGCCGCGCCATGAGCACCACGGTCCCCAAAGCGCCGCTCTGGGTCCATGGCTCTTTCCTCTCGCACAGTCTCCCTGACGAGTCCAGGTAAACCTCGGGTCTCACGGCCACTGTCCAGCCCAGGGCTCCTGGCTCTGTGTCACCTCGGGCGAATGTCCGGCCCGTACCCCAGACCACGCGTCCTAAATCGTACGGGTTCGCCGCTCGCGCCGCGCAAGCCGCCTTGTCTGAGCGTCTTCAGGGCTCAGTGAATCGTGTCACCACACTTCACTCCCACGCCAGAAACCAGAGACTGTTCCAGATTGTTCTAGAATGTTCTCACGTTGCACACTCGGCCCCCAGCGGACAGTCCACCGCCCCCCCCCCCCCGTCTCCGCAGAGCTATGTCGCGAGTATGGGAACACGCGCTGTCGTTTGAGCCATGAAACCCGGCGGCGACGAGCCGGGAATCCTTCCACTGCGAGGCAAACCATGGGCAGCGGCGCCACGAGGGGCAGGGGAGCTCGGCCGCGTCACGCTGACCGCCGGCGGCTGCCTGCGTGTCCCCGCCTGAAGCGCCGGGCGCCGCTCGTCACGCAGCCAACGGACGCGTCCTCGAGTCTTCAAAGCGAAACACGCGCGGGGCCGCCGTTCGGGCGCCAGCGCCGCTCGCCGCAGGCCCTGGTCCTCGGCGGTGCCGCCCCTGCGCGGTTCTGTCGCGAGCGGCGCGCGTCCCCTGCACCGAGCTGCTGCCGTCTGAGCGGCCGCGGCGGCCGGGCTCGCGCATCCCGCTCCTCGCGGTGTCGCCGCGTGCATTCGGGGTCCGCACTCGTGGAGGAGACGCTGCTGGGACCGAAGGCGGGGGCCGTGATGAGGCGGCCCGCGGCCTGGTTTCATTCGTGTTCCTGTCACTCGCTCCGATCTGTTCTAAAAATAGGGGACTTGTCAGGACGCAGGGTAACGACAGAGTTTTGGGGAAGGAAGAAGGGCGCCCGCCCAGGCGGAATGCTGCCGAGATGCGCAGCGCGCGCCGTCCGCCGCCCCCACCCCTCCTCTCCGGCGGCCCGCTGCGCGCGAGCCGCTGTCCCCACGAGCCGCTGGCCCCACGAGCCACTGGCCCCGCGAGCCGCTGTCCCCGTGTCCACGCAGCGTCCACGCCGAACCGCGCCCTTCGGCCCGCCGGGCGTTCTATGCTGGGACACTTCGAAAGTCATATTTGTTCTGTTAATAGTACTGTACACACACGGATTTGTTTGTCCCTCTAGGAAAGGCGAATCATGACTCAAATTAGAGTAACAATGAATCAATTAAAGGAAAAAATAAATTCCTAAGCAGATAAGAAGAGGCTTAGGCACATCATGATTAAACCATATGTCCGGCCGGCCCCTCGTAAGCCCTGTAATCCGGCCGGGGGAGGGGCCGGGCCTGCGTGACAGGCACCCCTCCCCCTCTGCGGCGGCCTGGGCTCTCCCAGTCACTGCAAATGAAACCGGCCTCATCCTATGAATATTAAACTTCCTCTAACAAAGGAACTTCGGGTGTCGTCCTACGAACTTGCTCCATCTTTTCCGACTGGATACGTCCGCTCAGCACTCGCGACACACGTCCACGCTTCGCTGGCGCGGTCATTAACCCCGTTTTCCCGCACGTTGCCGCCACCCAGCTTTGCGCTGGTCCTAGCAGAAGAGACAGAGTCCAGAACAGTCTCTGCTGACGCGAAGCCCTTTTTGTAGTCAGAAAAAAACAGGCCTAAAATGGTCAAGAAATTTTTTATTGTTTTACCTCTAAACTTAGCTGGAAGCTAGAGAATAGCTCTTCTCTCTCCCAAGCTCTGACCCCCAAAATTAAAAACACATCTATGCCAGAAACAGATTGAGCGCCCACTGTGTGTAAGATGAGGTCACATAATTAAACCTGATGACTGCTGCTTAAAACTCATCAGTTGTTGCATAGTTGAATCTTTCAAGGTGTATTTAAACCAAATTAGATTCATCAAAAAAAAAAAAGTCAAATAAGTTTGAAATGTATATGAGGTTGCGTGGCATAAAAAAAATAATGAACACGTGGCAGAACACTTTTCTAACCAGTTAGAAAGTTTCAGTATCGTAGCAGGTTTAAATTTTGAAGGACAAAAAGAATTTTAAGAGACATGTAGATATTTTATGAATATGCATACGTTTATTTACTGATTTCCCTGTGCAGGCCGGGAGGCTGCTTGTTATAAGTCCTTATAGCTCGACCATGTGTGCGCTATAGTTGTAATTATTATTCCTAAACGCTTAGACTCGCTGTAAAAAAAAAAAAAACCTCTCTCACACTCCTCGTAGTTGTCTCTCCTTGTGTTTTCTCAGATGTTTCTGTTGGACGACTCACCCATGCGCACACGCACGCACACGCACGCACATTAGACGAGGAAACTGAGGACCGCCTCGCTGCTTCCCGTCGTCCCTGGAACACCCACCACCGTGCCTTCCGTGCTGGACGAACGCGGATGTTTTGGGGTTGAATTAAATTGATGATGCTTTGCGGTGTTTCTGGCATCGCTGACCTAAGTCGCTTAGTATGCATCACACTCTTCTGTTATTGGGCTGGCACCAATTTGTTGTTTACTGATTTACGCTAATTCGAACAGTTTATAATATGTCAGAATTTTTCCAGGGGTTATAGGAGACGTGCGTTTGGGAGGCTTGCACAGACACTGATAATTAGCACATTAGCCCTTGGGTTGTTTGCTATTTTCGTTTCTGCAAAAGGAAAAAAAAAAACACCTGGATATATTTTTTTAAACTGGGTATTTACACAAAAGGCAAACACAATTTTTAAACACCTGCAGAAACACACGTGCACACACTCGCAGATGCACGAACACACTCCTTTGCACGAATCGGTGAGCGCCTTATTTCTACACAGGAATGGAAATCATTTCTGCAGCTCCACACTGATAAAGGAGACCAATAACTTGACATCGCGCCAATTTCCAATTACAACGTCTGCCTCCCGTACTTATTAATAAATGACTGAGGGTTCATTTCTATGTTCTCCTTTATCAGGGCTCGCGCCCGCTGGCCAGTGACCACTCTCGGCCACTGGCTCTCACCACGAAGCTTCATCATGGGATTCTGCCTTGGCTCGATCGCCTCCATTGATTTATTAAATTAATATTCACATTGGGTCTTATAACAAGCCTCACAGTGCAATCATTAAGGAGGCAGCGTGGTCCCCTGGTTCCATCTCAGCGTTAGGAAAGGGACAGTATGACAAGGCACTGGGGGGATAAAAAACTTCATAAACAGGTGACAAGGCAACATGACACTAAAAATAACGTTGCGTTTGTTGATCTTTTGTTTACAGATTAACTTTACTGAGGAGGAAAAATAACTTTAATTTTGTGACCGGCACTTTTTTTGAGCGATCTTTCGGGTTTGTTCTTGAAAAATAGTATTTTCTCGCCCTGGGGATGTGTTTATCAGAGAAATGCAGTCACTCGTCTTCGGTCACCTCAGCTCCAAAGTCCAGTTCCTATTCTTACACCTGTGACCCTCGGTGTCATGCACCTTTCAAACCCGGATCGCCAGCGACAGCAAGCCTCTTACTCCCACATAGAAATTACAGCACTGAAAGTGAAAAAAGGTTTATAACTATGACACCAAAACTTTCATTTTAGCTTAATAAGGAATTCAACAGTGAAAAAATCTTTTGCAAAAGCAATTGTTATTTCATGAGTTTTCAAAATTTAAAAAAAAAAAAATTTTTTTTTGTAACCCTTTAAATACAAGTTCAAAACAGAAAGAAGCAGCCTGGATTTTCCTGTTAGGTCGGGCCAGTCTGGAACTCTCTTTGGAACAAGTGACACACCGGTCGTTCTTCTCGAGGCTTTCTCGTCTGTCGTTCCTTTGCCAAAGGAAATTTAAAAGAGGGGAAAAAAAGATTTTGAACTTTTATAGAAATTATTATTAAATTTCAGAATTTATAAATAAATACGAACCTTAACACTCACAGATATGTAGCCCCTTGTTCATACCTAAGAATTTTTAGCTTGAGCCCGTGTCTGCCGTCGACAGCCAGACCTTCGCCGCGGCTGGTCGTGGGAGCCAGAAGCACGACGCCCCTGCTCCTCTGCTGTCGAAGCCTCTCAGGCCCCTCCTGGCGTATTGCAAAAAGAAAAAGAAAAAAAGAAAAAGGAGAAGAAGAAATAACGAGACTCCTAACACTCGCCAAAAGCACGTGAGTCGCGCGGTGGGCGTCTTTCCTCGATCCGCGCGCTGTGTCTGCCGTGTCGGGAGCGTAGAAGGCCACAGCACAGGGCGCTCGCGGCCCGGACCGCACGCGGCGGCCACACCGTGTGCTCACGGCCGGACTCCAGGCGCTTACTGAAATAGACGGAAAGCCGGCCTAGGGAGGGCGGAAAGCAAGAGGAGGAGGAGAAAGGGGTGGGGGGGGAGGAGAAGGGAGCAGGGTGGTGGCGGGAGAGGCACTGAGGCTGTCTACACCGCCCGTCACCCGCCCTGACAGGGCTCACAACTCCACGTCAGAGCCGATAACGAGAATCGCAGCATAAAACTGCCCGACTTTTATTTCTGCCTTTCCGAGCTATTGGCTCCTTCACTAATAATCGGGATTTATTACTAGGCCCATCTGCTGCCTCTATAAGGTCAAAAGGTAAGCCACAGGCATGGCCGATGTCACCATCAAGGTGGCTGGGAGCAAATGGACCCTGACAAGTGTGCTTTTAAAAGCATATTGTAGCAAGAGCACTCTGGACATGAAAGTCAAGCTGATAAAGAAAATGAAACCTAAAATACTAAGAAGACGTCAAGTTTTAACCCATTAATCCAAGTGACAGCGTCCAGCTGTCAGTCTCGGATCTGAGCAGCAGTCGGAGGGAAGAACGGGTCCCCGCACCCCACGAATGCAGTCAGGTCCGCCTCTGAGCATCCTGCAGGCGCCCCCGGGATGCACGCCCATGGAGCATGGACGCGGAGTCAGTCTCAGATCTGAGCAGCAGTCGGAGGGAAGAACGGGTCCCCGCACCCCACGAATGCAGTCAGGTCCGCCTCTGAGCATCCTGCAGGCGCCCCCGGGATGCACGCCCACGGAGCATGGACGCGGAGGGCAGGGGACCAACGCCCGCCACCGTCCCAACGCCCCATCGGACCGGCAAGGATGCGCTCCCTGTCCGCTGCCTGCTGTGGGACCTCGCCTCCTGGAGGAAGCTCTGGATGTCGACTGGATGTTCTAGTTCTGGGAAATGTCACCAAGACTCAGAAATTCTTGAGAGTGAATTTCTTCCACATGTTCAAAAGTGTCAAAAGCATGCAGTCAAGGCCGAAGTCTCCGGAGGAACCTGAGTTCTTCATCTGTTTCCGGATAACTTCGTGTGCTCTTTATCTGCTTCCAGCCAGGAAACTCCTTCTCCCTTTTCCCTTGCAGCCGTGAGGAAGTGTGGCCGAGAGGCCGATAAAAGGTCCAGCCCCCTCTTTGCCAGAGACGTGAATTCACCTCACAGTTCGAGAACAAAGTAGAAATCAATGAAGAACGACTTGCTTTCTTTCAGTGAATGCTTTAAAGAGACTGTTCACCTCCATGCGGCACCCCCCAAAGCAAGCTGCAGGTGGCTAAGGGCCGATGTAGATTTTTCTCATTCCTCTACTCTCTGAGTCATTCATTGCCGGCATCATTTTCTTTTGTTTTTTCATTCTTCACAGGAGAGCTGAGCAGATAGGGATTTGTGGTGCAGATACAAAGACTGAACCCCACCCCTCGGGGTTCCCCTAGCCCCACCTTTATAGACCCTTAGGTGCTCCTCCCACCCAGAGGCAGCCTCTACTCGAGTGACATTGCTAGGGCATTTGCTCACCCATTTGCCCCTTGAATAGAGCTGGCTACGTCCCACCTTGTCAGAAGGCCGCAGAGAACGCGCTTCGGGCCTTGGGGCGAGGGCGCGTGGGGAGCGCTGGGCGAGCCGCGGTGCCGTGCTGCGCCCCCGCACACGTGGGATTAGTGTAGAGCATGCTCGGCCCAGCGCCTGGCACACCGCGGGCCGCCGCGAACGGCAGGCGTCCGGGGGGGCTGCTTCGGCCTGCAGGGCTCCCCGAGCCCGTCCTGATGGCGTGCGCCTCCTGGTCCTCGGCCCATCTCGTGTCACGCGGTCGGTACGCGCTCGTTCTGTCCCCACGTTCCCGTTCGCGGCTCCACTTCTTATCCCGCTTCCACGTGGACTTGTATCAAGAAAGATTCACGAAGCGAGTCCCATGAATTATTACGTCAGGGAAGAGCGGAGGGTCACTTCGCCGCCGCCTGGCCCGGGCCTCGACCCACAGCGCCACCGTCCGCTCGCGAACACGGGGCGCAGCTGCGGGCAGCCAGGGCGCGCCCGCCCCGGGCCGCGGGCTCCAGGGACGGCGGCCGGGTGTGTTCACCCGAAAATACGCAGACATAGAAGAGGTACGGTGAAAATACGGCGTAAAGGTGAAGCGTGCACGCGTGTGTGCATATGTGTAAGCACGTGTGTGCATATGTGCATGCATATGTGTGCGCGCGCACGTGTGTATGTGTACGTGTGTGCGTGCGTCCGTGTGCGCGTGTGCGTGTGTGTGCAGGTGCGCGGTGTGGGGCCAGGGCGAAGGCTACGCAGGGCAGTGCCCCCTGGAGGGGGAGTCCACGAGGAGGGGGAGGGGCACAGGGAGGGGACAAAAGGGGAGGGAAAGGGGGAGCGGAGGTGAAAGGGACCAGAGAAATCAGAGGTAATGAAAAGGAGGTTGGGGGGGAGCGGACGGGGCTGGGAAGAAAGAGCGATAAAGAAAACGGGGAACCGAAGCGAGTCGTGCACAAGCGTGTGCGCGCGCGCACGTCTCCAGAGCGGATCTCGATTTTCTCCACCGGATTCTCGTTTCCAGTTTCGTCGTTATGTGCTCTGGATTGACCGCTCCCCCTCCTGCGCTTGCTTCCGCCTCCCGTCATGAGTTTCAGATCTCTGTTCTTTTCTAATGTATGTATTTAACATTGCACATTAACATACACTTTTAACCTATCTCATTCTTTAAAATTAGAGCCTTAAAGGACACCGCACTGCTTCCCGCTCGGTGCAGGCACTTCGCAGCAAAGCCTTCGCCTTTCCTCCGGGCCTCCCGCGACATCGCTGTCACTGTGCATTCATCCATTTGTTATAATCCCCCGATACATTGTCACGATTATTGCTTTCAACAAACAATTAGCCTTGAGATTAATTTGCGGGAGGCTTGTGCATGTTTCTTTAGTGCGCTTCCTTCACACCACCTCCCTGCATTTCCTTCCTCCTTGCATAGTCCGATAGGAAGTCAGCTGTGATTCTCATCTCTGCTCCTTTAAAGGTAATTTTCTTATCTTTTCTTTTTTACTATTCTGACATTTTTCAAGACGTACTCTTGTCTTCGATTTACTGTAGTTTTAGTATGATCTATATTTATCCTGACTGGCCTCTTCTGAGCTACTCAGATCTGTGGTTTTGTGTCTGTCATTAATTTGGGAAAGTTCTGAGCCATAGTTACTTCAAATGTTTCTTCTGCTTTGTCCTCTCTCTTCTTTCTGGTATTCCAATCATGTGTATTTTACTCTTTTTTATAATATCCCGTAATGTAAAATTTTTCCATTCCGTTTTTCTTTTTTTTATTTGTATTTGCATTTGGGGAGGTTCTCCCTACCTATATTCAAATTTACTGATTCTGTCCTCAGGTGCACCTTCTGGTGAGCCTGTCAAAATTTTTTTCTCTTACAGTATTATTTTGATTGCTAACATTTCCTCGTGATTATCTATTAGAGTCCTAAAATTATTTTTGAAAATAGTCATCTCTGAGTTTTTATCTTGTAAAGTTGACACACACCTTAATGTGATTTAAAATGGCAGGAATGGTTTGTAGCTATTCAAACTTCTATTCATAGTCATTATTGGCATTCTCTTTATGTATCTTTTCATATCCAAAATATTTTGTTCTTTTCTCTGATTTCACATAAGCAAGGCCCACCGACTGCTGTATGATTAAATCTCAATTGTCCTGCAACTTTGTTCGATAGCTTTGACCTCGGCAAAAGCCCAATATTACAGTTCAAGGATCTTTGGCACCAAATCTTTGGTGTACTCATCTCTGAATGTGTTTCGATTGGGTAACTTCACACGGTACGGAACTCAAAGCTGGTGAGCTTGTTTGTCACAAGGGGTGGGGCAGGCAGAGTCGGAGGATGCCTGACAGCAGCCGGAGCGCCTGGGCGTGGACCGGGCTCCCCCAGCACCTCGCATGGAACTCTGTGGAGTGCACCACAGCCTCTCCCGTTCCAGAAAATTCTTGAGCTCGTAAGACTTCTTGAGGCTCTTGTTCCTACCTACAGCACAGGCTGGCAGGGATCAGGCTGGCCCAGCGGACATGCACAGCACCCTCTGGCCTGGGCAGCTACCTCCCTGGCCCCGAAGGCCCCCAAAGAACATGCTTTGCTGACTTTAAGTCTCCGGTTGGTCATTTTCATCTTTCTAAAAATATGCCATCATCGATGCCAAGAGAGGAGAGTGCAGATAAATTTGTTCAGTCTTTAAATTGTGAAAAAAAAAAGATTAAATCCCCAGTAAAATGAATTTTCAGACTTATAGTCTTTTTTCTGTAACAAATTATTTATGCACAATTAAAGAAGGACAGATTCACAGAATTGCTTGAATATTGGTTATTTTTGTTTGAATGATTTTAACTATTTATAAGTTTGGCCCTAACATATAAATAATTATATTAGCTATTTATATATAAATAATTATTTTAATGGTTTAGCTATTATTTAATTATCTTCTTATAGTAGTCTTTTTTCCTACTATTTCTCCTTATTCACACAATGCAAAGTACGTATCATCTGTTTTTCACAATTTTTTATTTCATTTTTACACATATGGGTTTATTGTGTTCACAGTAATAAGCTGTTTTTAAAAACTGAAAACATTTTACTAATTACTGAAAGAGGGAAATAAATACAGTACCAAGAAAATGTCATTTAAAATATTACATCTGTTTTCTATTTTTAAACCTTCATTACCTCCGATTCAACCCTCTCATTACAACTCACACTGCATATTAATTGTTGAACCAGATTTGTCAGAAACCGTCTTTTCTATAAAATTGCCCAAAAGATGGTTCCAAAAAAGGCTTGTACAACAGATGACCGCGATGCCGCCATCCGGGCAGATGCCCTGGATGACACACATTGCCCACATCACACACTCTTTCTCTCTAATCCATGGAATTCACCCTCATCTTTTGAATGTCTGTTTATAACACATTTTTTCTGGGATAATGAGATACAACAGACTTCTGCAGCCCTAAGACGATATTTGCACTTGTAATGATAATAGCCCAACAGACTCGATTTGATATTTGGGGATAAAAGCAAAGTTTCAAGCCTGAAAAAAGAAACAACATTTTTACGGTCGTTTGCCTTTTTAAAATTATTCATGTGTGATTTAGAAGACACATTTTTCCTAAATCCACACTGAGAAAGGAAGGGTTAGAAATTATCATTGTAAACGGTGGTAGAACCCAGAATCTTGGGTTAACATATATTAGAAACATGTATCAATAGTATGAGTTAGACAAACAAACATGTATCAATAATATGAGAGATTAGTGCTCAACATCCCCATCATGTAACAAAACGTAACAGAATGTAACAAAAATCTTCAGAGCCTCACACCTTGAGAAATGTAATAGAATATATAATATAACATACCATACCATAACATAACATAAAACAGGTATAATGTAACACAATGTAACCATCCAAAATTTGAGATAACAGAATGTCGAATGTGAGGTTGTGTGTTTAATCTCTAACTTTTATGGCAAATCAATTTCATTTTACTATGTTTCATAGTTTGTTTTCTTAATTTTCTAAAATCCTTTCTTGCAATAAAGAATCATTTGTTTCGATTTTCATGATATTCTTTATTTTATTTTCATTAACTTGAATTCACATAAAATTAAATTTTATCTTTTCCTAAAACACCTATAGTATTGTCTTATTTTCATATAAGTATCAGCATCCATCTTTCTACCTAAGTCTACACATAGAATGATATTTGAAATAATATTCACTAATGTTGATGAAGGTTATCTCTCATTATAATTTTATGCATTTAATTATATGTCTATGCCCTATTTGAATTGTTTATAAGCATATTCATGCATAATTTCTGCAAAAGCAATAGAATGGTTTTTCTTAAGAAAACAAGAGAAGACTGGAAACAATTATATAAATATGTAAACAATAGTTAATTCTAGATGGTAGAGGTTGGATGATTGTTATTTTCTTATTAATTTTTTACAATCTTTAATTTTAAAAAGTAAACAAAAAAACTACCGAGTATTCAGGCCCGTCAAGCCGACGTGGCCCTTTGATTGTGCCCTGCTCTGCAGCTGGTGGGTGTGATTTGAACCCAGAGCCCAGCAGAGACCAGAATCACTGCCAGAGAGAAGCCAAGCCTGGCGCCCTCACTCCTAGCCCTATCCAGGTGCAGCCGATTAGATTGATAGTTCAGAAGCTTCTGGATTCTGAGGCCAATTCTGGTCATAAACACGGCTCATAAAGGGAGCTCCCTGCGGAAGTCAGCGCGTCGTTAAGGTCCGCTGTCCTGCCCAGATCTGGTTTCAGGCCTGGATGCTTTAAACCCGGGTTTTGACTCATCATCCCGTTCCCCTTTGAGAAGACTGGTTTCGCGCCAGGCCAGACACTGGATGAACAAAGCGGGTGTCTGTGCTCACGGTCCTCACGGGGTCCCGGCTCTGGCGGCCCTGCAGGTGGGCTCTGGCCTGCTCAGACACCGACGGTGCCATTGGGCCTGGTACCTGCTGGATCCAGCACCGCCTCCAGGTGGTAGAGCTCAGCAGCCTGACGTGTTTGCGCTTGGACGTGGCGTTGTTCTCTGGTTCCTGTTGGGACTGAGATGGCTTTGCTGCTCCTGCCTCAGCCGTGATTCTCAGGGAGCTTAGCGCCGGGACGTCTCTGGGAGGGAGCTGGAAAGCTGAGGGGTGGCACCGGCCAGACCCGCCAGGATGCAGTCCGAGGGTGGCGGTGACTGACAGCATCACGCGGACAGCGCCACGTGTGACCCAGGAGAGGTCGTTAGGAAGCGGGATACACGCGACGAGGCAGAGCTGGTCTAGGGGAGCCCGAAGGCCGGCTCCGTGTCGCTTCTGGGCCGTCTCGCCCAGGTTAGGTGAGACCCCTGTTCCGTGTCTCAGGCACCCTTTGGTTCACGCACCCTTTGGTTCACGCTGCTGGCCACGACCGACATTTTAAAACATTCATCTCCTGTTATGTGTCCTTAATGTGAGGACTTAGCCAATTTCACGTGTCGCCTGGTCACCAGAGTCCTACGCCGCCAGTACAGATACCGTTCGTTAGAAATACGTTGAATCACAGGGCAAAAGGTGAATTAATGAAAATTATAACTGACACCTCACGAAAGTTCTAAGATGACGGTTTAGGAAATGCCACACTCCTGTAAGCAGGGAAGAAGGAAGCCGAGAGAACGAGGCAGCATGGCCCCTCCCCCCCACCGCCCCACCTCTCTACCCCCTGCGCCCCCGATGGGCTCATCCGGATCTCGGCGATTTTAAACTGCCGACCATCAGAGGCCTTCCCCTTAAGATATGTAATCAGCGCCCAACCAACTCTCTGCAGACATGTATTTTGGGAGCAGCGGCGCCTAAAATTGTGCCTCTTTGCCGGGCGCATGGAGAGGAGGCTTCAGCGTCAGCAGGAAGGTGGTGAGAAGCGCGAAACCTCGCGGGCGACCGCAGACTCACAGAGCCAGGACCGCAGTGGGACCCGTCTCCAGGCGGTCCGGGCGGTGGTGGCCTTTGAGAAACATGGCCTCGGCCACCACATCTGGGGTGGCCCGTCAAGCCCCTTGGTTGTAAGGACTTTGTTCCCCATCCTGGGCCATGCCTGGCACTTAGTGGTCCTTCTGTAGATATCGCTGGGGTGAATGATGCATCGTAGGTACTGGAATGTTGGGGTCCCTCACACAGCACTGGGGTGATGTGTTCTGTCCTCCCAGATGGCTCAGTGTTAAACACAAAGATGCAGAAGAAAACTTAGCTGCCGGGCAGGTGAACCCTGGTGGGGCCAAGTGACTTTGCAGCTGGCAGCAGGGAGCTGGCCTGCCTGCTTGACAGAGTCCTGGGCTATCACAGCAAAGGGGCGCCACGAACGGGGTGTCTCAGAACGAGAGACATCGCTCTCACGCCGGATGCACGGACCGAGGCGCCGGCAGGGCCTGCTCACCCCGAGGGCTGAGGCGCCCGCCACCTCTGGCCTTCGGGGCCCCACTGGAGTCGCTGTCCTGGGCTGTGGCTGCAGCATGCCAGCGTCCCCGCCTGTCCTCACGCGGCCCCCTCCCCCCAGCACGTCCATCCGGGGCTAGTCCTCTGTGAACACGCTGATCACTGAGGCAGGGCCAGGGCGCACGCATCTCACCTGCAAGGCCACATCCCCGGGGAAGGTCGCATCTGACGCCCTGGGAGCCGGACTCGGGAGCGGGCGGTGGCGGAGTTGGGGGGGGGAGGTGGGCGCCCCTCGCACCTGGACCGTGCGCCGCCCTGGCCGTGCCCTGCGCGGTGCTGCGGCCTGGGGCGCGGGCGCGCGCGGTGCACGCAGACACAGGCCCGGAGCGAGGCCCGCGGGCGCGCAGCCTGTTGCGTTCGCGGCCGGCGGGAGCGTCCTCTGCCTTGCCCAGGGCCACAGGTCTGCGACGCCAGTCGCGTCTCTGCACGGTGAGCGGCACAGACCACACTCACGCGCCCTGCAGAGCCCGCGGCGTCTGTTGATGCTTCTGCCCCGTCCCCCGCCCCCGCTGCGGACAGACCCCTCGGTGCCGCCGCTGCGCGCATGCGGATCCTCCGGGAAGCCTCGCGGCCCGCGCGCCGCTGCGGCGCTGCGTGTCCTGGGCCGTGCGCGTCGGCGGCTGCGTGGGCCTCGCTGCCCGGCCTCACGGAGCCTTTTCCCACGGCGAGTCGGGTAGATATTATAGGTGAGGCAAATGTATTTTACAGACTTTAAAACCAGGCAGCGGAACAAGAAATAAGATTTATGCCCAATTCCATCTTTCGGCCAAGCCTCGGCTGTCCTTCCCCATAAGGATCCTGCATTCTGCACGGATTCTGATGCAAATGGGCTCGTTTTGTCGTTAAATCAGGTGCAGGGAGAACACCCCGCCCCAACAGGGCACCGTGGGATGAGGAGGGGGCCGTGGCCAGCGGGGAGCCCCGAGAGGCCTCGGCCACCAGCCAACGCGCGAGCGTTTTTTTGACAGAGTTCCACCCTGTGAATGGAGTCAACCAAGTGGGGAGTGAAAAATTTATTTTCTGACAGGGGCGTCAGCACAATCATCAGGAGTCGATGACAACAAATCCATAGCTGGGTGGAAACCTGACGGGGCGGAAAGCCGGGGCCGCGGAGGCCGGTCCCGCCTGCCCGCCGCCCGCCCACCGCGCGGCGCGATGCCCCCGCCGTCCCCGGCCCAGCTGCGCCGCGGCCGCGCGTCTTCCCTCCTTTCCTGGGCTCGCACGAGAAACCCGACACGGCAGGAACAATGACGCGGTGTCAGTGAACCACAGAAATTACCGCTGCCTTCTCTGCAGAGCGGGCAGCGGCGGCGCGCGGGGCCCCGGAACCGGCCTGGCGCTGGGTGCCCGGGCGCACCCCTGCAACCCGCCGCCGCGCCGGCCGCGGTGGCGCATGCGGCCACCTGCCCTTTGCGGCGAGCACTGCCGGCTCCCGCGGCTCGCAGCGGCTGCGCGCGGCTGTCTGGAGCCACCAAAGACCAAAGCAGCCCCGTTTGAGACAAGGAGCCTCACGAGAATGAAGACGCTTTAACGCCGCTCGCTGTTCGCACGCTAACTGCACTCTGCGGACCCGAGCGCGAGGGCCCCATTTGCAGCACAGCATGGCGCAGGCGAGCTCCTCAACTGTAAAATGAAGCCGCGAGAGCACAGCGTGAGAGTGTATTAGCAACAGTTAGATCAGGGGGGCCTCAGCAAGCCGCGCACACGCGCAAGTGGGGAAATAATGTCTGTACAAATTGTTTTTGGTACATTAAGTACCTTTCACAGCCAAAATTAAAAAGAGGAGGAGAAGGAGGCACGAAACAGAAACGCGGCGGAGACCCAGAGCGGCGCGCGGGCGGCAGCCCGGCCGGTGCTCCCGCGAAGTAATTTCATGCAGAAATTTTTTATTGAAATGGTTTCTCTAGTTGACAGACGTAGTGTACGATGACAAATGACGATGTGCCGGGCGGCTTGTCAGCCTGTGCTGGGGGAAATCTCACGCACGGTCCCTCACAATATTAATAAGTGCGCGTCTCCTCCGACAGGAGGTGTTTCTAGCTCGTGAGCACAGCGGCCGGGCCGAGCCGGGTTCGCACACGCCGCCGAGCCCGCAGCTCCTCGCCGGCTCCGCCGCGCTGACAAGGAAACAGGGTTATGAAAAATGGCCCGAGTGCGCGCGGCCTGGCGAGCCGGAGGGACCGGCGCGTGTTACGGAAGCCTATGAATGTGATAAAAGAAAAACCGTAACCTCATTAGTGTCCCAAGGAAGACTGTCGCTTTTGAAAGGTGTCCAGGTCAGAGACGATCAGCTGTAGCCCAGGGTCGTACATTGGACGCAATGCGCCAGCTCAGCCGCCCGGACACAGCAGGGCTCGCCTCGCCCGGACGCCACTGCCACCCGGCTCCGGCGGTCGGTCCGGGCCATCGTGGGTCACCGTGACCTGCCTGCATGACCATAGGCAAGGGCGTCGGGCATTTGCCTCCGTGGGTTGTGGAACCCGGTGTCGCCCGTGACACATACATTTAAACAGAAACTGTCTTGGATCTATACACACGGTGGCAGAATCTCCCTAAGAAACATTCCAGTTTTGATGTGAGGCCAACGTGCGGTTTTCGCAGAGCTACAAGGTGAAAGTCAAGGTCAGCGTCCGCTGTGTGAAGATCAGGAAGGGACAGAGCAGCTGGGCAGTGGGAGGAAGACGCGGGTCCCCGCCTGGGAGTGGGTGAGGTTGGCGCAGAGTCCGCCGGCTCCCGTCGGCCGCCAGGAAACGAAGTCTGCACTCGGCTGTGACACCGAGTGGCCAGCAGGGCGGACCCAGCTGGGGCCCCGGCTCCCTCACGCTGCCACGTTAGCACCGGACCCGCCGTCTCCGGGGCCCAGGCCGGCTTCAGAATCGGGGGACGGGACATACCTTTCTGTGGATAAAGACACACAAGCCCCGTCACGTCTTTGCTGTCCAGTCATTGGTGGGGACATTTGCAACGTTCTCTCTCACACAGAACGGAAGCGTGGTCCTGGCATCGCTGGTGACCCCAGGCTGATGGGCTGCGATGCATGAGCACGGTGTTGCTAGCTGGAGACACACCTGTGCCCAGCAGGTCTGCACGTGGCCCTCGTGCCCTCCGCCCACCCCGAAGTCAGAGGCCGGGGCGCAGAGCCTCGCAGGACCTCACATGCACAGTGACCCCGGGCGGGAAACTCGGCTGCGACTGCTCATGGTGGGCGCCAGGGAGCAGCAGGCAACAGCTGAGCCAACCCCAAAGCCGACCAGGAAGGGGCACCCAGACGTGGGGACCAAACACTGCCCGTCTCCGTGGGGCACAGCCGGCCAGGACGCTGGAAGAACGAAGGGGAGTCTGCCCACCCATGGTCTTCTGCATCAGAATTTGCAAACATTTTAGGAAAAAATATCACCCACTCACAATAATTTAGCAACTCAGCCTAAGCCCTGAATTAACCAAAATACGTAAAGGCAACTAACTCATCACAGCTTCTCCCAGCTGAGTCGCCGCTCCGAACACATGCTTACATGAACCCAGTCGGAACATGCCCCCAAATATGATGAAATCTTAATATGAGATTTCTGAGTCCGTAAAGATGTCTTTTTTGATAAACAACAAGAAACGAAAGTCTGTTTGGAAAGACTATGGGATAAACATCAAGGCCGAAAAGAGCAGCGAGGCCAGGGTCTGCAGGAGCGGCCGGCCGGCCAGCGGCGCCGCTTGTGGCCCTGACGGCGCGCGGGCCCGTGACGCTTCTGTGATGAATCTTCCGTACATTCTCAAGGCGTTATTTTTAGCAGAGACACACGGGGTGGGGGAAGCACTGTTGAATCTTTGCTACAAAGGAGCTCCGAAATCGCCCACTTCGAAGACTCTCTCCTGCAGAAGCTGACATTTTCCCGTTTTTAGTTTTAACTATAATTACTAATTTTCTGATCTAACCTTGAAAGGAATCTGAAAACAATAGAAAAGGAGTTTGATGTGAACTGAAGTCCTTTTTAGAAGAGAGAGATTATTTTCCAAGGCTCCATGGCTCCGAGTGTCAGTCTTTCAAATACAACACTCTCATCTCAAACGTGGCTGCCACAGGCAGGATAATTCATCCAAGACGGAACTTTCTTAAAAAATTCTTAAGATGTTACTTAACAATGAACCTTCATGAAGGCCGTCACTGTGAGTGGATTCTGATGAGAAAGTTGGTAGCTTCTCGTGCCTTTTGTGTTTGTGCATGAGGATTTCAAAATACATTTCTCCCACATTAACTAACCTCAGCATCTGCAACTTTATCTTACTGTTGATATAAAATGGGAAATATCTTATTAACACATGGAAAATCAATAGGTTGACAAATAGCATCTTTTAATCCAAATAATGCTCAATTAAATCCATGCTCATATCAATAGTGTATTCTATAGAAACAAATAGTTTATTTTTAGAAATCATATTGACCAACTGACCAGTTAGCACATCGGCTTTATCTGCCTTGAGGATTCTTATTTTTCATGTATTTATTATGGATGAGTCTATGTTCCTTGGGCACAGAGAATCTCAAATGTGTGTTTGGAAGAGGCAGCACATAAAAAAGAATTTTTTAGAAATGGAATAAAAAAATAAAAAATAAAATTTGTCCTGTCTACATTATTTCTGATGAGGATTATTCCTTTGATATCAGCCCTCAAATTTTGCAGGTACTGAACATTTCATGCTCTGTCCTTATAAAAGCACGGATAAATCACTCGTAAGCAGAGGAATGAAACAGCCGCCCAGAGGAGCGTGAACTAACGTCTTGAACGCAGCTGCTCCGGGGCACAGCGATGCAGATGCGTGTGTGCGGTGGGCATCTCTGTGTGCGAGCGTCTGCTCGACCGCAAATCGCTTTAAAGAGGAGAATTTTACAGTGTCAATAAATTACGAAAAATGTTAACAGGAATCAATGTGTTTCTTAATGCAAGAACATTTATAAAACATATTGATATTTAAATGATTAGAATCTGTATTTTTAAAATTATATTATCTATTGTAATGTATCTATAATAGAAATGCATATGATTTCTGTCAGTTTTCTGGGATTTAAAAGTATTATGTCTTGTCAAAGTGCAATAGCTTATTTTCTAACTGGGCTAAGTCTGAGATTTAAAACAGGCACGATCATTTCAAATACCGCGCTTGTATTTTCAAGAGCAGAACAAAACAGGAGTCCCGGTCATTTTGAGAAGCTGCGAGAGTCCTCCCGCGCGCTTTAAACCCGCAAACGCGCCTCTCTGTCCACAAGTGTTCCAGCGCTTTAACGTTGCTTTTATTTACCATGACCCCAAAGCCAGGACGACTTCAGGCAACGGTCACCCTTCCATGGCGCAGTTCCTCAGGATCTCGACCACGTCCGCTCTGTCCGATGATGACATCGGGCCACGTGAACCAGCGCGTGGGACCCCAAGCAGCTGTTTTCAGTTCTGTGTGACAGTGGACGCGGAGCTGCGACGTCCCACAAGAACACACCTGTCGGCTCCTTACGAGCCCTCACGTAGCCCGGCTCTTTGGTCTGCAAACTGAGGCTCAAGAAACGCATTCGCAGAGATCCGGCTCATGGCTTTTGCTGGGTGTGGACAGCGGCTTTCTGAGGGCGAGACCAGCAGGGACCCTTCCTCACCGAGCCTGCAGCGCCTCCCAGGCCCTGGAGCGGGTGGGGGGAAGGGGGTGGGAGTGGAGGGGACCAGAGGCGGGCGCCCTCAGGGTCGCTCACACAGCCAGGGAGGGCTGTCCACGTGATGCCAGGCCGTGGTGGCCGTGATCCGGCTCCTGGAAGTGGGTCCTTTTCCCCTCTTAGCTAGACACTTAAGGCCAAAGTAGAGAAAGCTGCAAAGGCAGATTTGTGAATTTCTGGAAAATGTATCGGCCTTGGCAGGTCGGCCTACAGAGACTCTCCACCGCTGGGTTCCAAGGTTAACACTTTCCAAGTTCACGTGGAATCGTCTAGTTCCTCCATTGAAAACGGAGGCCCCAGCGTGGAGACCCTCTGCAGTCACTGGCAGACAAACCCGTCCCAGCCTGGGGTCTGGCTGGGAAGAGCTCTGGGTCCCCGCTGTGACCTCGAGGGAGCCCCTCCCGCACCTGGGGGCTGCTCACCCAGGGCCAGGGCGGGTCTGGCGGCGAGCAGACTGGCTGGGGGGCCCTGTGGGCCCCTACCTGCGGGGTGGGACCCTCGGGCAGCTTGCTAACCCACAGTGGCCCCGCACACTCTGCGCGCGTCGGCTGCGACGTTACTAAACTGGATTATTTCAAAGGCACTGCATTAGATGTTGGCGGGTGTCAGCGCCTTGTCCCCTACCTTTGCTCACCCAACAGCCTGTGCGCGTCTCCTGGGTCTAACCGATGCCGCCGCGCGCGACCCGCGGGTCGCGCGCGGCGAGACGTGCGCGGAAGTGGCCATGCTGCCTCCTGGCCGCTGTGGCGGCGCCGCGGCCGCTCTGCACGCCCGGCCCGCGCCCCGGGGCGCTTAACCCCGGGCACCCGCCTCCGCCTCCAAATCTCGGGTCTAAAGGTGTACTAGGTGGGTCGGTGTTGAATTTTTGCTTTGCGGCAAGAATTTCAAATGCCCGGTCTTTCTCAAATCCCCCCAGGGCGGTGTCACGTGGCTGCAGTCAGCTTTGTGACCCCGAAATAGTCTCCTTGGGCGCGGTGCTGGGGGAAGCGTGGCGCGTGCGCGGGGCGTCTCAGACCCTCGCACCCTATGCTGTTCGCGGGCTAAGTTCTCTCCGTTCACGCGCTCTGACCACCTGCAAAGTGGGGGGTCGCGAGGCTCCACCTAGCGACGCATTGCGTGGCCCCCCGCGTGGTGGGGGCAGGGCCGCAGCGCTCCGCCTGGCCGCAGGCGGCGACCTCGGGCCTGCGCTTTCGGCCGGGCTCCCAGCTTCCAAGGTCCTGTGTACAAAGCACC
Organism: Rousettus aegyptiacus; assembly: GCF_014176215.1. Taxonomy (NCBI): domain Eukaryota; kingdom Metazoa; phylum Chordata; class Mammalia; order Chiroptera; family Pteropodidae; genus Rousettus; species Rousettus aegyptiacus. The sequence continues at coordinate 93,428,063 of NW_023416287.1, forward strand.
TCCTCGTTGCTTTAACGCAGATGACTTCTTTTTTTAAGTCGTTGTTAATTTAACTCCCGTCGGTAATGAGATCCTGCCTCCTATGCAAGCCTGGGGACAGAGGGAGGGGTCGGGACTTCGATGGAAGCACAGCTTTTCCTAGGGACATGGGGACCTGCCCCACCAGGTGACCCTGCATCAGAGCTCGGCTGCTGGGTGCTCCCCTCCCCTCCCCTCCCGTCCACCGTGAGTTAGTGAGACTTCGTCTGTGTCCCCACTCATCCCTGGCTCCACAGACATCCAGACTTCCAGAACAGACTCTGCCTGGGCCCCCCGGTGAGAAGTCCGCATCCCAAGGGCTTCGCTCATTCCCACCGTAGCGAAACAGCACGAAATCACAGTCAAAAGGAAAAGTGAAATCTGGCCACTTACAATATTAATCGTAACGATGAAGCATCTCCTGAAAAGGGCCGTTGTCTGCCATTTGGGCAAGTGCAGAAGACGCACTGACGTGGATTTTAAAATCCTTGAAACGCGGTGCGGAACTGGCGGCACGTGCCAAACACTCGGGCTTTGCAACCGCAGAGCAGCGTCCGTCGGCCCTGGGCACACGGGGCTCCACCCGTGCACCCCACCTGGGGCGCCGCCGCAAAGCGCCGCAGCCCCGTCCCAGGGACCTTGCAGGGGACAGGAGGAGGCAGGATTTCAACGGTCTGAGGCACGTGGCCTTTCCCTCGCGCATTCCTTTGGGCTCTCTTCCCCAGTTCCCCCAAATGCCGATTGGTGACCAGAAGCTAAACGAGGCAGCAGCGAGGAGAGCCTGGCAGGAGGAGACGGAGTTACCACCCTGCCGACAGCCACCATCATGACCGTGACTACGTCTTTAAAGCTTCAGTTTTACCATTTTTTGTTCTTCTGGAAATAATGGCTCGTAGTAGATTTAATGTCTTCCCCATCAAAAAAAAATATATATATAGAAGAGAAAAACGGAAACAGAAGGAAAGCTATAACCCCATCCACAATGCGACACACAGTCACTGACGTTGGATCCAGAGATGGCCCGAGGCCGGCGACCGCAGGACAGCTTGCCAAAGGGCTGGTGTGGCACCGGGCAGAGCAGTGAGCCCGCCAGGGCAGGGACGGCCGGCCGGGACGGCCAGCAGCGATGGCCAGCAGGGACGGCCAGCTGGGACAGCCAGCCGGGACGGCCAGCAGCAACGGCCAGCAGGGACGGCCAGCCAGGATGGCCAGCACGCGCTGTCTGCAGGGCGGGCCGCCAGGATACTCTTTCCACCCAAATGAAGCTCGTAGAAGTCTTCACACTCTTGCTACTGATTTCCAAGTTCCGTGCTTCCTCCCCGGTGACCATCGTCACAGCTTTTAGATGTCCCTCCCGTCTGGAGGAAACGCAGAATGCATCTGCCTTAGACCCAGTTCCAAACAGGCAGCCCCTCCCTGGAGACCCAGCCCCTGGCCGTCACACCGCTGTCGAGGCTCCGGTCAGGGGCTGCGACAGCCCTCCGGGCAGGGTCTCCTGCGTGGTACCAGGATGCTGAAATAGCAGCATTGGACACATTTAAAACTTGCTGTTTGTGCAATCACTAAAAACTGCGCCATTAGCTGGATTTTCAGTCTGCATGAGTGCAGATCATTAAGTGTTATTACAGTATTAATTATTAGAAATGTCCTGTACTGCCCAAATTAAATTGGGACAGCCAACGACCTGAGAGTCCTAATACCACGGACGATTTCCCCGGAGCTCTGACTCACCGGGTAAGGTGTCTGTCTGCCCACGCCACCCATCGTCTTGCCCAGTGCCAGCCGAGGGTCCCAGAAGAAAAATCAGATATTAATCTTTCTTATGGCAACTTTGCCACAGAAACTCTCAGAAAAAAAGGGAGACGAGGAACGGATGTTGACGCCTAAGTGACAACCAGCGCCTGAACGCGGAGAGTGGGCGGGTTATAATCCAGTTTTAACGGGGGTGCACCTGGCCACGGCGGCGATTCACGGAACTTCTGCCTCTCGTGTTCTCTGCCGAAACGATCATCAAGGAAAGTGAAATGGGCGTCAATATTTAAGGCCAACTCATTCAAAATCGGGTGAATGTTTTTAAAACACCTTCTACTAAAGACCACCTGGCTGCTCCCCAGTCATCACCATCACAGCCACTGGATCTTAAAACGGCGCGCGGACCTGCCGCCCGCGCTGTTCCAGCCGCCGGCCGGGACAGCGTGGAAGCCCAGAACCCGCAGGCTGCGCCCCAGCCCCGCCACCGCCCAGGGAGCCCTCTTGGCCCTCCGCCTTCCCGGCAGCCCTTGCGAGGCCGGAGGCCACCTCCTCCCAGGTAGCGGTCCCTGGTGACGGCTCAGCCACCCACGCACGTGCGCCCAGCAGGTGACCCATTTCCACTGGAGCTGGTCTGCGGCCCTTTGAACGTCTTCGCTGAAAAGGACACCCAGGGAAAAAGTGTTTTTTAACAGTAAGGGCAGATATTTTCATAAGACATCGATTAGCAATGTGTAGAAATCACTCAGTCGAATGCAATAATTTGACTCTGACTTAAATGTGTGAATGTGCACGTTGCCACGCCCTCCACGCGGAGGCTCCCCTGGGGTGGCAGGGGGGACCTGGCGGGGGCGGGGAGGGGGGGGCGGGGGGGGGGGGGGGATGGAGCGACAGGTTTCTGAGGCGACACCAGCCCCGCCTCACACGGGGCTGCCAGGCATCTGCCTCACCATCTTCTCTCATCTGTAAAATAGTCTAAGCATCAAATAAGAAAACATGTATCAAAGATCCCATTTTATACTGCTCTTTGATAAATGTTGGGTTTTTTATTCCCCTCCTGCCCTTTCTCTTCTTAAAAGTGAAATTCGAGTCCAAGGTGAACTCATTTGTCAGTTTAATGGAGGTGGAAGTAATTGGCTACAATTTCTAGCTTCTTTCCACCAACGAGATCATCCCAGTTGAACACTCGGATGTTTAAAGGTATCCCTTAGATTGGATTTTTAAACTTTTATTGTTATTCACAAACTTTAACACACTTGCAAAGCTAGTTTTCCAAGCTTAACATAAAATATATAAAAATCGCTTAAAATATTAATATTAATTAGTGTTAAATTACTACATAGCTCCAGCTGGTGATCATTTAACTATCCAAGTCAGAAAAGGCTGGGCGGGATGCTGGGGGTGGGGAAGAGAGGGGGACAGAGGGGGACACGGAGAGGGGAGGACAGGCCCCAGGGCTGGTGGGGGGCATCTGGGAGATCCCAGCGGAGTCTTCTGTCTGACCTGAGAGTGACCAGTGCTTGACCCCAGGAGGCACTGGGCTGATCCTCCAGGACACCTGTGCTCTTACGGAGCCCGCTGGGCCAGGCGCCCAGGTACCCTGGGCACTAAGGCCACCTCTACCTCCGGTTCTGGGCTGAGGGTGACCAGCAGCCGACAAGTGCGGGCCGCCCACCCGTCAGTCTGGCCTTGTCTGCGGGCTGCCTCAAGGCCGCACATCAGGACTACCGTCGTGCAGGGGACGTGCCGGGCTCGGGGACCGCGGTCTCACTAGCCTCGTCACCATCTGTAGCCCGGCAGCCGGACACACTTCCTGCAGCGTTTAAAAGTATTTCTTGATCAGGGGGAAATTTTGTGTTAATATTTTCACTCCAATGTCTTCACTCTCGTCCCTCCAGCAAATCCAAACTTTTTTACACATTTACCGCGTCCCTGGGTTCTTCGGCTGCAGATTTCCAGACAAGAGCCAGAGCCAGTCTGCTGGGAGCCTCAGGCCCCGAGTGCTGCCTCCTCCTCGCGGGCAGCTCAGCGAGGTGCGGAGCGCAGCCCACACGGGCCGTTTAGATGCAAACGCCGTTAAGTGCTGTCTGCTCCTTTCTGCTTTTTCAAAAAATGGAGAAGAAATTAAACATAAAAACTGGTTAAGGCAGAGTTAAGATTACAAATTTAAGCACAAAAAAGTCAGTAAATGCAAATGCCGATGTTCTAATTGTAACATTAGCTCCAACACATTTCACATCCTGGCTGCATTGACTGTATGGTTAAAAGGCCTAATTAGAGACTCATGCTATTACCGGCGATATGGATGAACACTTGTTATGAGCCCATCTATTTCTTACAGCTTTACACCTTCAAGGAGTAAGCGCCTTGAAAGTAGGGAGCTTCGTTTAATTCACAGTGTGCGTGTCGATCCAACACAAATAAAAAAAACTCCGGGAAAACCCTCGCTGTGGCCAGGACTGGCGCAGTAGCACATTCGGCGACAGGAAGCCAGCGCCGAGCGGCAACGCCGGCTCATCCCTAAGGCGCCGGGTCTGTGCCCCGGCCGTCACTTACCAGACTCACTTCCATTCATTCAAAAATCTTTTCCAGAATAATTTTGCTTTCAGTTTTAACTTGTTTTTTTTGAGTTATTTCTTTATTTTAGAATGTATTGGGGAAAAAATTTAGAGCGCCAGTAATGGAATTAGAAAAATAAATAGAATTAGAAAAAATACGTCTGTGGTCCCACAGCCGAGAAAACCGCGCACTTTCTGTCCTTACTTTTCCTTCCTGTCCTCGTAAATAACGTGCATGGTTTTGCATAGTTGGAAAACAATAGTACAAATGTGTAGACGTTCGGCCTGCGTTGAGAGCTGCATGCGCATGCTTATTGTGGCGCGCCGTCCCGGGCCCAGCTGCTGCTCCGCCACTGCCCGTTTAACAGATACTTTAAACGGTGCCGCAGTGGACATCCTCTGCACCGCCACTCTGCGACAGATTTTTCCTGAGGTCTTTTTTGTGTGTTTAATACAGTCTCTGAGACTACTCAGGACCTCACTGTTTCTTCAGAGTAACAAGTAAGTGGAAAGTACATTTCTAGGGCAGTAATAATTACAGTAATAATTTACACGATAAGTGATCCATTTGAACAAAAGTTCCAAAATCCGAGAAGACACGTATGTATAGCTGTCATCATTTTTCAGATAGACTAGAATATCCTCTACTTGTTTATGATTCGTAATAGTTGATATACTAAAAATTTATGAAAAATTTGTTACAAATATGACAAAAACATAAAATTAGCAACTCCGATGATAAACACAATTAAATGAAGCAAAAAATAATAGCAAATAAAACATCTAAAAAATGTTCATTCTAACAAATAGTGAAAAATTGACAGCTAAAAAAATTAAGATAATGTTTTTTGCCCATCACATTCAAAAATAATCTAATACTTAATGAGTAGGGTTTAAGAAAACAGGCTTTTAAATTATTATGCATAAGCCAGTGATTCACTAGGTCTTTCTATAATAGACAGATAGATGATGATGATGATGACGATGATAGATAGTCAATAGATGATAAATGATAGATTTTTAAAAAATAGATGATGATAGATAATGATAGATGATAGATGAGAGACTAACGTGCCTGATGAGTGTAAAATGAAAAGTACACTTCAGAGATAATAACATAAATTATTTATGTTCTCGCGGAAAGTCATAAAGCATTGAAAACATATTTAGGACAGTTCTTAACGACGTGAGACAATGCTGGTTATATAACACTAATTGAAAAGAGTAGAGTGTAAGTAAAGATAAGTTTGCACAGGAAAAAACTAAAAGGAAAATTTTCAAATGGTAACTGTAGATATGTCATTCTAATGTAATTATAGATTTTTTTATATTTGTCACTTTTATGGAGTTTTTATATTTTCTAGAATTCTGCTTACCTGCCCTCTGCTGGGTCCACTGCGGTATCGTATCTCTGTCCTGGGTGACTGAGTCACCTCTGCGTCTCTGTCCTGGGTGACGGAGCCACCTCTGCGTCTCTGTCCTGGGTGACTGAGCCACCTCTGCGTCTCTGTCCTGGGTGACTGAGCCGCCTCTGCGTCTCTGTCCTGGGTGACGGAGCCGCCTCTGCGTCTCTGTCCTGGGTGACGGAGCCGCCTCTGCGTCTCTGTCCTGGGTGACTGAGCCGCCCCTGCTTGCCTCCTGCGGGCTTGTCCCCACCCCGCATCAGTCCCTGGCTTGGCACCAGACTGCTCTTTCGAGAACACGCGTGGGCCCACGGCGCGTCCCCACACCGCCTACTTCTGCTAGATGTGAAAACAGCATAATGTCACCACAGCAGCAGGGGCCAGAGTCCCCGGCAGAAGCTTCAGGCGCCCAAGGCCCCACCTGTCAGTCCACCCAGCTCTGTCCGCTGCCTGAGGTGTCCCAACCCCTTTGCTTCCTGGAACCCTGCACGTCCCGCCTCCCCGGGTGGGGGTCCTGCAGACCCCAGCTGAACTGGGACAAGCACAGAGGCCTCACCTCATGCCCCAGGTGGGCCAAACCTGAGACCCTCTCCTGCTGAAGGTCCCCGGTCCCGACCCTCTCCTCCCAGGGGTCAGGGACATGGTGGCCTAGGTTTCAGCACACTGTTTACTAACCAGATTCCAAGGTCCAGGGACTGTGGAAGGACCAGTTAAGGTCACAGTCACTTTCACATGACTGGGCCCCATGGTGCTGTCCAACCCAAGAGGATGCCCAGCACCATGACCTCAGACATGCATGGAGGGACACCTCTGAGGACAGACCTCGTCATCGGAGAGAGAAAATAATTAGGTGAGACTTGCGGGCGGCGTCAGAGGACAGCAGGGGACCCCCACGGTGGGACTGGGCTCCCACAGCCGGGGCTCAAACCCCGGCGCGTCCTCCCCTCTCGGAGCCTCCGCTCCTCCTCCAAGGGCACCAGGCCACCGCAGGCCGCAGGCCGCAGTCTGGATGGGCGAGGCCCCGGCGCTGCCTCCACTCCCTGGACCCGGTCGTCCCCATGGCAACCAGCGGGCTTTCCCATTGCGGGGCAGACGACGCGCTGCGCTCATGACCTGCTTCTGTGTGATCCCGCTAACTTGTCCCCACGGGAAAGAGTGCAGCCTCTAAGAATAGATACACTTGCTTCACTTCTGAAGAGTTACATGCGATTCTGAGTGACAACCCGCGGAACCCGTCTGTACGCAAACCGTTCGGAAGTTCACCTGGTGTCAGGAAACGCTCAGTGCGCTCGGAGGTAAGAATGAGCGAGACACCGGGTGTGAGCTGGAGACGCGCTCCGCTGAGGGCGGGCTCCCGGGGGACGCGCACGCCAGCCGGCACGGGTCACAGCCACTCGCCGCCGCGGGGGGCGGAGGGGGGCGCACTGGCTGGGTCCCCGCTGGCACGGGTCCCCACAAGAGAGAGAACGCCGCCGATGGCAGTCATCGTCCTGAAGTGACCCTTGAGTCTTGATACTGGTCGCAGCTATGAAACCACGTCACTTACCCCAGAGCTAAGACACGGACACGTGTGCGTGCCTGTGACGATGGCGAGAGCGCGGTTATGCGTCCGACGCATGCGCAAGCATCGGCGCACCTGCCTCACGCCCTCCGCGGCTGCACGCGTGGCTTCGTGCGCACGTCCACACGTGTCTGCCCGCGTGCGGGGCCCTGGGCCCGGCGGCAAGGACCAGCTCCGCGAGCGCCGGCATTTGCTGACTTCTGTGATATTGTCTCCACATAACCTAGAAGAAAAAGAAAAGAATGAAAAAGGAACACATTGCGGTCCCAGGGAAGAAACAAGTCCCCTGCAGCACACGCGTGCGGCTCCGCGGGTCGGGAAGAGCCACGGCAGGCCGCGGCGCTTCGGAAAGGCCCTTCTTACTCCCCTCCTGTCAGGCCCGGCTCCCAGCGGCGGTGAAATATCATCATGGGTTGCTGAGCGGCCCGCCGATGTCACGCCGGGGTCCACGCGGGCGGGAGGGCCCCAATGAGTTGTGGCGTTTTGGTTGGGGGTCGTGTTCAATCACCGAGCCCGCTTATGACGGATCAATGAACAGGAACTCATTAGAGGCCGACCAAAACTTGCCACCAGGGCCGGCGCCCACTCAGGTGCATGAAGGCTAAATTATATATCGCCCGCACTGTTGTTTCATTTCAGAAAACTGCAGAAGTCCAGGCAACATTTTGTCAGTAAAAAACAATAAAGAATATGAAAAGCCCATCTCCAGAGGACATTGGACATCGCAAAACAACCTACAGCTATTATCGGATATATCAAAACTGACAAGAAAAACTTTGGCTGCTGATTGAGCCATATCTCACGGGGACAGCACGGCTCCTCCGCTCTCGCCCTGGGTCGGGGCCGCTCACCCCGGAGGACCCGGCAGGGAGAGGAGCCGCTTAATTGAATCGGCGGCATTTGGGTGCTGGGAAAAAATGGTGACATTGCAAAACCGGTCGTCAGGTTTTCAGGAGCAGAGACGCTGGGCCGCGCGGCCTGAGGCAGGAGAGAGGTAGACTTGGCCCCCGGGCCTGTGGGAAACCGGGCGGGCTCCGCGGCTCCGCGGCTCGGCGGCTCCTGGCCGCGCTCTTCACCGGCCCTCACCTCCCAAGAAACTTGACGGACTGATACACGCAGTGGCTCCGATGTCGTCAAAGGGGCCAGTTTGTCTTGAAAACAGGGCAATGGCTCCTGCGCCTCCTCGCTCACGCTTGGCTCGTACCCCCGCGGCAGGAAGTCTGCCCGCTTTCCTATCGCCTCGGGTCGCTCTGGTACCGCAGCAGGAACCGCGTGTGCAGAAATGGTAGCCAGATTGGCCGGGGAAGCGACAACCCGGAGCTTCGCTTCTCCTGCGCTGCTCACGCGGAGGACACGAGCACGCGGCGCGGAGCAGGGGGCAGACCACGCCCAGGAGCGGCCGCCGGCGCGGCGCCGGAGCCCCGGGCTCCGCTCGGCGCCCCAGGCGGCCCCCGCGCCCCAGGCGGCCCCCGCACGCCCCAAGTGGTCCCCGCACCCCAGGTGGCCCCGCGCGCCCTGCTGCTGCACACCTGTGTCCCGCGCCCGGGCTGCGTTTACAGCATACGGGTCGCGGCTCTGGGAGACATCTAGGGCACTTCCTGGCACCCCGCCAGCAGGGCCACAGCGCCCCTTGAAAGCGACAAGCTTTCCTAACACCCCACGTCATGGGCGTAATCGATCCAGAAGAAAGGGTGCCCTACGCTGCCGTGATGGACACACGGCCACGGTGACAGGACTTCACCGGCCTGCGCCGTGAGTGCCTCCCCAAGGGCGCGCAAGGTCACCTGACCAGTCGACTCATAAGCCAACCCTGTTTAGCAGTCTTCCACTTTTCGGAAACTCTATGCTGTTGCATTGATAAAAAACGGAAGTTTTCAACGACTTCTAAAAGCCGAAACGATTTCCGCTTCATACGCTTTCATCAAAGGCTCCCGCCCGCGCTCCCCGAATCTGCTCCCAGTTTTCCAAGCACAGCACCGTCTTCCCCCCGCCCCCGGCCCCCGTCTCACTGGTGACAAAGTCTCCCGAGGTGTCAGGACCGGTTCAGTCTTCATTTTCTCTGACCACGCAGAGAGACACCCTCGGAGGATGAAGACCCCCCCAGTCCAGGGGTCAGAGAGAAGCAGGTCCGGGCGCTGGCGCTTTCCTCCTTGCCCCGCCCTTCCGGTGACCTCGAGGAGCAGGCGGTGCCGCCAGTCCGCTGCTGTCACCCTGCACGCCCCGCATGCGGCGCGTGTCTCCTTGTTTTGTTTTTAGATTTATGGAGCATTTATTTTCATGTTTTAAAATAATGAAAACCTCAGGAAGACATTCGGGGGGGAGGGTGGCTCATCCAACATAGAAATGGATTCCCTGTTCAAACGTTTCTGAAACCTGCGTGGCACCGGTCTCGGGCAGCGGCGGCGTCCGGCAGCACAGTGTCCCCAGCAGAGCGCGTGTGAAGGCCGCCTGCACGCGGCAGCATGCCTGTGTCCCCACGGAAGCCGCGCCCCCGCAGGGCGCCGCCTCCGCTCCCGCCCCCGCCTCGCGCGTTGGCGCCCGGCGGCCTCCAGGGACCTCCCTGCAAGTCGCCTGGTGCTTGCGCGTGTCGAGGCGGTGCAGTGACTGACGGTCTCGTCTCAGGCTTTCTGCGAGTCGGCGGGCAGCTCTGTGAGCACGGACGAGGACGCGGCGGCCGCTCGCCGGCGCCGGGTGGCTGATATCACAGGCGGGCGGCGGATGAAGGCAGAGTGACATCGCACTCGATATGCGGCCGGTCGGCAGCGGAAAATCATTCCATGTCACCGCCTATGGGAGTGTTTTATGACTGCCATGCGAATTCAGTGGTGCGATGTCACGGCCAGGTGGCTGGGCCCAACACTCTGCATTTGTAAAGAAAAGCGAACCCAGCCCACGGAGCCCCCAGCAAGGGGCCGGTGACCGCGAGACCCCCACAGAAGTGAGGAGAAATGGCCTCGACGGTCCGCATCTTGTTCTTAGAACAGGTGGGACCGGACCCGCCAGCCGGACTTGGGTCGTGGTCCTCCCACGCATGTCTGCCCCACGAGGAAGACACAGTGTGCTCAGCTCGCGAGTTTGGGGGACAGGAATCCCTTGTATTCTGAAACATGGCATCCACAGTATCGAAAAGGACAAGTCAACGAGTAATCGCAGATGTCACATATTAACATATCAGCGTGAGCATCCACGTGGTCCCCGTGGGAGCAGACCACGTATAGGGGGAGCAGGGTAACTTTGTTTCCCATTACAGTCTGCACCGGCTCACCTACCACGGCATGGATGCGATGAGGTTAAACAGTACCTAATTGATTTTAACGCACAAAACTTTTGGTTTTAAATGCATAACACTTTCATTGTGGACCCACATTAATTTTTTAAATAAAAGTAAGTCAACAAGTTGTTTTCAGTAGGAAGCCACTTTTAATCTCTTCTGCGAAATCTAAATCATTTAAACAAATAAAAAATATGAAACCCTTTTTCTTTTTCTGGTACCACTTGAAATTCATTCTCTATTCTCCCTCTCTTTCAACGCCAACACACATGCACACGTACACACAATATGTATTTTTTTAATAAAAAGAAATCAGTAGTCATTAGCTACATGAATTCAACGAGGAAATGTAAAACTGACAGCTCTTATTATCACCCAAGGCGAAATGACGTAGACCTGCATTTGCTCATCTGCTTAACTTAACATATCAAGTAGAGTGTCAAATGCAAGGACGGGCAGATCATTTCAGAGAGCTGTTATTACATGGCATTCGAAATCATACGCTATGTTCTGCAACACTCAGAGGGAGATAAAAATGAAAAATGAGGTTAATGAAAAGTTACTGCCTTACCCAAGACTGCAGAATCAGGCACTTTACATGAAAATAAAATCTTTTTAGAACACTAAAGCTTACGGAAAATAATAATTTCAGAGTGAATTGCCCTAATGGAACCCTCCCGATCGCATGTCCGTGAATAGTTTTCCCAGCTGAGGCAGAGGCTGCTGTTAGGGCCACACGTGGCTGCCGGCCCTGGCATCAGGAGTTGCTCTCACGATGGCTGTCACCGAGCAAGGTGGCACCGCCGACAAGCCGGACCCAAATCCCGTTCCAGCACCAGAACGAGGCGAGTGGTCCTTTCCCATTGTCCTCGGCGCTCAGCGTCCCACAGCGCGGGGTGGCCGTTCCGTAGCGCCCCGCTGACCGCCGTTTGCCGGCGTGAAGCCGGGAGCCCCCCGGGGATGGACGAGCCCCGCCTCGCGGGGGCGCGCCCCCCCCTCACGTGATGGATGTGTCGCCTCCCCATCTCCTCGCGCTCCCGGCTCAGGACGAAACGCAAAGGTGAAGCCTCTCCGGACTTATTCACTGGAACTCGACCTTGCACCGCGGTCTGCGACGTGTGTTCCCTGCCGTGGGAGTTGTCCACGCCCTCCGAGCCCTCCCAGTGAGCCCCACGGAACGTCTGTGTCTTCCTGGAACCTTCTGCCTCGGACTTTTAATGCCCCCTTAATCAGCTTGCCTTTCAAGCCTGATTGTACCCCACTTCTGCAAAGAAGCCCTTTTAACCCTAAACCCTTCATCTTCAGAGACTCCTCCTCGCTCACAGAAGGAGCCCGAGGTCCTGAGCTGGGCGCTCACTGCTCTGCGGCCCCAGTTCCGTTTCTCTCAGAATATGGCCGCATTCAGGTCCGCTCCCAGTCTCCCACGTGCACCCCTGTCCCGTGGGCTCCCTGAGCCCCGTGAACACCTGTCTCATCCTATGACAACAAAAAGGGGTCGCACTTAAGCGCCAGCATCTTAATGGGTCGCGTCCCCTTTCCGCTCTGCCTCTCCATTAGCGGAGATCTTATCCGCAGCCCGCCTGGTCCCGGTGCCGGCAGCGTCCTCCCGAGCTCACCGGGGCAGCCCCGCATTCACCTGGCAGACACTCTCCTGCGTCTCAGCGCCAGACGCTGCGGCCCGGGTGAGTGGCTCTCCGTTGGACGCTGCTGTCCGGTGCCAGGGTGCAGTGCCAGCTGCCACCCGCCGGAGCCTCAGAGGGTGGGTGTTGCTCTCCCGGAGCCACCACGCTCTGAGTGGCACCTGATGGACACGGCACACCGTGGGGACTTCCGTGGGCCGTGCGGAGCAGGTGGGGTGAGGAGGGCACGGGAAACCGGAGGGTCGAGGAGAGCGGGGCACGGGCTGGCAGCGGACACGCCGGAGCCGGCGGAGGACGGGGCCCGCGTGCCGTCCCTCGCGGGCGGGACCGGATCCCGGCGCCTCTGCCCCGCGGCGCGGCCCCGGGCGGCGCGTCCGCCTGCGCTGTGACCCGGCTGTGAGCGCCTGACTGGTCCGGGAGTCGCCCGCGTGTTCTCCCTTTCCCACTCGCTTTCGCTCCAGCTTCCGCGGCTTGAGTGCGCCTGAGTTTTGCGCAGCGTTACGGAGTCTAATCTACATGCAAGAACATTCGCTAATTTAAAGTGCAGAATTGTGAGTTTGGGCAGGCGGGAACAGCCGCGTGGCCGCCACCCCGTCACAGCGCAGTACTTCCGTCCGCACGCCGCCCCCGACGGCCCCGCGCCCCGCAGTCCGCCCTCCGCCCCTCGCTCGCGGCCGGGACCAGGCGGCACACGGTTCTTCTGGCTTCTCGCATCTAACACGACGCGGCCCGCGCTGCCGCGTGCCACGGGGTCTTCTTCTTTACTGCCCAATACTGTTCCTTTTATGGATATGCCACGACTTGTTTACCCACCCCCTAGCTGACAAACGCTTGGTTTGTTGCCAATTCCGGCTTTCGGTTTTTATTTAAATGTTTGTATTTCTCTCGGGTAAACACCTAAGAGTGGCATTTCTGCCTTAGGTGGAAAGACTTTGCAATTAATAACAAGACGCCAAGTCGTTTTCCCAAACGGCTGCTCCGTTTCGCGTCCCCACCGGCGGGCAGCCTGTGACAGTCCCAGCTGCCCCGCACCCTTGCCGACTCTTGGTCCGGTCAGTCTCTCCCTGCTGGCCACTCACAAGGTCACACTCTGCTGGCCACTCACAAGGTCACGCGCCGGTGGCACTGTGGTTCGGATCCGCGTTTCCCGCGTGTCTCGCGATGCTAAACGTCTTCTCACGCGAATACCAGCCAAATAGTCCACTTGTGTTTTATTAACCTTTTGTTTTTCTTGTTATTGAGTCGTCAGCATTCTTATTCAAGTGCTTCTTGAGATACATATTTGCAAATATTTCCCCCTAAACTTTGGTTTTGAGAAGTTTTGAGAAGTTTTTTATTTTAATAAAATAGAATTTATCAATTTTTTATTTAATAATTTGTGAATTTCATGTCTTATTTAAGAGATCTTTGTCTAATTTTCATCTCAAATATTTAATATTTTCTCCTGTTTTTTTCTAGAAATTTACGATTTAGCTCTGCATTAGGTTCACAATCTATTTTGAGCATTTTCATTTAACTTTTGTATAATGTGAATCAAATACGTAATATATTACATATCGCATGCATCACACATACTGTATAAATAACTTGTAATGCATTTACTATATACGATGTAGACACACGTCTCCTCCCTCGCAGACCCTGCCCTGAGGTCACTCCCGCTCCTGCTGGCCCATGACCGGGGCTCCCTTTGTGAGTACTGGATGCCGGTAAGTGGCTTCACCTTTCGTCTTTCCGGAAATGCAATCCCTCCACCCTCGGTCTCCAAGGACAGGAAGGCGGGGACGTCACCCGCCCGGGGATTTTGCAGGTGCCCGCCACGCCCTCGTGCTCCGGCCCAGGGTCAGCTGCGGGTCCAGTGTTCCCAGCTGTGCACGCCTCCCTTCTCCTGGGGCTGTTTTCAGAGTTTCTCTGCATGATGATGGCTCTGCGGTTTGACTCAGATATGGTTAAACACGTTCTTCTTCTAATATGTCCTCCTCGGAATTCACTGGGCCTCCCCAGTCCGAGGGTTTGATCATTGATCATTATCACACACGAGAACTTTCACAGCTGCTGTGGCTTCTTCCCCAATCCCTCTCCCGGCCATGCTGGGAATAGACTTGACCTACCCGCTCCCTGGCCATTGAGGACAGAGCTGAGGCCAACACATTTACGCTCACGAAATACGACCCTGGTTTCTGATGCTCTGGTTTTCTGTGAGACTTTTTTTCAAAGTTTTAGCTGTTAATAAAACATTTTCAAAAACTCACCCTTTATGAGGGACTGCCACCTCAAAATGTATTTTGGGAATAGAGGACTTTATGAGATAGTTAACCCTCTCCCTGCTGTTTCTGAAATGCTGCATGTCGTGGGACCCGGGGTGGCGACTCCCTTAGCTATTACACAGCCACGCGGGGGGCCGACGTCCTGCCCACGCCCCCTCCACGCTGTAGAATCTGAGGTCTCGGAAAACCCACTGCTCCTTTATCTTTTCTTAAATCGTGTGCAGTTTCAAACAGAGTTTTAAGATAACACCAAAGGGACAGAAGGCTACGAAACCGTCCCCTGGTTTTGAAGAGCCCCAACTCCTGAGAATTTTCTGGTGACAATGAGACATCTATGTCATTGATTTCCGAACAAAAATTCACCTCCTTCTGTACGGAGGGAGCGCCACCGCCTGAGACGGGACGACTTCGGATGGAGACGCTGCTGCCTGCTGCGAGGCACGGCCCTCCGAAGGCGCCGAGACTGTCCCGATGCAGAGATGGAGAAGCTGGGCTTTGAGGGGTTTCCGAGACGCCTCCGCGAAGCCTGCCAGGCGCCCGCTTTGAAAATCCCTCCCCACAGGGGACAGGCTTTCTGGCCTTCACAATACCTGTCGTTCCTTCCGGCTAAATTTGGGGAACGCGACCTGGAATTTGATTGCCAAATACATAGACGTTCGGGGGGAAAAATGAACTTGGGTTTTAGTTTTATTGCCCAGACAATTTTTAGCTGAAGAAAATAATAGAAATGAACAACAGACATAAAACTTTAGCCCGTGTAAATTAAACGGATCTGCTGCGTTAACTTCATAAAGCCATAATCGCCTCCTCCATAAAGCATTACATGCGCTGCCTCCGACCTGATTTATGGGCTGTGGGATCGATGGGAAAAAATTAATGCTCGAGAAACATATTAGAGACATTATTGAACAGATTTTAATTGAGATTTGATTTCAATGCCCCTTATCCACATGATTGATGGGTCCACCCTCGACGACGACCGCAGCCGAAAAGAGTCTTTAATATGACAATTAAGTATCTGTCTTTAGGTTTTATGCCGGCCCCTCCCCCACCCCGGGCACTTCATCAGTACAGTGTGGCTTTTGTGCAGATTAAATTGAGACTCAATTTTCTCTATTTTCCAGCACTTACTTATGTTTTATGACAAGCACTAAATCAATTTTATGCTATTATTGATTTTTTCTCGAATGGACACAAACCATTTCGCCTTTTGCCCTCCTTTTCTGCTTTCCTTCCCTCTCTTTCTCTCACTGTACGTTTGATATACGGCCGGCCAAGGGACGTTCGAACGCTCCCCGAGACTTCCACAGGTCGTGGCAATGCCTTCCGTTTTTACAACATCAGAACTGACAAACTTAACCTAGAATTCTATCAAAACTTATATATTGTTGTAAGGGGACCAAGGGTGAGAGAGGTCGGGGTTCTTTTTTCCTTTCCTCTCCAAAACAAAACAAACAGAACAAAAAGCCTCAAGGTTAATTCATCTCCCTGTACGTTCTGGCTAGGGTCTTTCTATAATATTGCCTAAATTTTTTGAACAGAAGCCTAAGCTATAATTTTTCTAACATCCTTGAAGTCTAATTAATATAGCAACAGAGGAGGAATCATTTCATGGCTCCCAGGGAAAGGGTATTATCTGCAAGGTGCAATAACTCCTTTGAGATGCCAGGCGACAGCTAGTTGTATGCAATGCAATTAAGAAGCTCCCGGTTCTTTGGGGCTTTATCCTCTATGACCTATGGCAAAAATTAACTGCTGCCTTGGGCAGGAGAAGTAAGAAAAGGTATATAATTTGTAATCAGATGGCATTTTTTCCGAGCAAAGAATTATACGTGAAGAAAAACAGCTAGCAGTCCAGGCTGCCGCAAAGGTCCTGCACTTCTGGGGTGAGTCGACTGCTTGTCTTTGAAAATAGAATCATATTTAAGAGCAAATGCCTGTTTTCTCTGCACGCAATTGCAAGAATCATACAAATAAGCACGATTGTTGCCCTCCATTCTATAATTAACGCATTTCAGGTATTTCATTCAAAAAGGTTAATAGCTCAGCTACACAAAAATATGAAGACAGCATGTCTTTTCTCTGACATCTATAAAAATATATGATAAGCAGCAGTAGAGTAACATTTGCCGCACAATTTTGAAAACGATAAAATTCTCAAATCTAAATGATGCAGAAATCGGTGCTCATTCTCGATATCTTTATATGTTGTAATAGTCCTTGACTTATAAACTGTGGAGGAAGAAAAAAAAACCATATATACTGTCCAGGAAGTCAGGTTTCTTGAATGTGTGTGGTTCTTTCTATCTTAAAGTAACCTCAAGAATATTACTGAGAAATATTCTAAAATGCTCTCTAGTTAATGGTAAGTCAGGGCACTGCTCATTGACATGTAGCTTTTAAAACATACTCTTTAAATGTTTTCATGGAGAAGACCCAAGGTTGATCGCAGTGCGAGCTTAGACACCACGTCACTGTCACATTGAAATGTGCTGAATGTTTAGTTCCGGGGGCTTGTTCTGGCGCACTGGGTCCGCAGGTCCCCGAGACGGGTGGCGGCACAGTGAGGGTGTCAGCGAGCTGGCAGCAGCAGGCGGCCATTGGGGGCGACCGGGATGCTAGGCCCCGCCCCCGCCCCCTCCTGGAAGACACGTCCCAGCCGCCCCGATGCTGACCTCCACGGGCACCCCGAGGCTCGGCGGGCTCCCCTTTCTCAGGAGTCCAGAGCGTGGGACACCTCATGAGAGGACTCTGGTGCGCAGGGTCCCTTTGAGGGGGCCACACATCCGGGCGCAGCGCAGACAACGTTGTGACAAGCATGGCAGAGCTCCGCCACCCTCCGTGTGTAAAGATCACACACAAATTGTCACAGGGAGCACGAGCAGAGGAAAAGCGGGCGGCAAGTCAGAAACGGCAATTCGCACGGGAGCCTCTGCGTGCGGCAGGGCCTTCCGGTCACCTGCGCCCAGCAGCCCCGCTGCGTGCAAACCCGCGTGCCCGCACGACCGCAGGAGAACGCACGCGGAGCTCAGGAAGGTCGCTCACAGCCACAGGCCGATCTCCCAGGCCTCCGGCGTCCGGGCGACCGTCGCGCCCACGCGGCACAGACTGACCACAACGCCGGGACCCGCGATGCCCTCCCTGCCCGTGGGCAGTCAGCTGCAAAAGCAGGCACTGCCTCCACTCTTCCGACTGTCGCGACTTTGCTATGACAGGAGCAGGCGCACGGTGGACTTCGGCAGTACTGCCCTCGATCGCAGAAATGCCCGCAGGCCACCTGCCGTCCAGCCCCGCGCCTGGCCTCTGCACGCAGGCTGGGCTCCGGACCGAGCGCCTTGCAGCCAGGTCGCCGCCAGTCAGCGCCAGGCAGGGGAAGCCCGCCGTGGCCTCAGAGCCACAGGGACACTGCGGGGCACGCACCACCTTCACCGGGCGGGGTCCCAGCCCGGAACGCAGGGATCCCACCCTTCCGCCTCCACCTCCCTCCCGACCTTTCCACCCCAATCCTGCGGATAAACTCAGTGAAAACAGGTGCGTAGTAGTTACTCTTAGCGCATGAGGTTTTAAAAATGGTAGGATGTATGTTGTCACAGAACTGTAGTCAGAATAATTTGGGGGGTTATTTAGCAATTTAAATATCTCACGCATGCCGATTTTTCATTGCATACACCCAAACGCAAAGATCGTGGTAAGTACACAGCAGGTACTTATACTGAAAGGTTTACACACCCGTTCCCCAAACATTATCGGGTTCTACAGTTCAGCAATTAAAAAACAAGCGCAAATGCCTGTCTCCACGCTGCTCCCACTCTGGCGAAGGGAGACAGATGACAAGCAAAACCACGAAGGAAGGTGTTTGAGTGCGCGATGGCGACGGCACTCGGGAAAGGAGGACTCGAGAGCGTGTGTGCTGGTCGTCAACGCGAGGGGTTCACCGGAGGAAGGAAATACGAGAGCAGCCTAAAGAAACACGCTCTCGTAAAGAAAGACCCAGGACTGAAAACTACGTCCTCAGTAAGCGCCCACTTACACTAGCATGTCATTGAGACTGGTCCGAAGTTAGGCTGGCGATTCCACACGGTACGTATGTTCTTCCGTTAACAACCTCACTTAAAAAACTTAAGCGTCGTGGAAACCAAGGCTATGTCTCCGTTTTCTCCATCCATGATCTAAGTGAGGTGGACGGCTGTGTCATTTGTGGATGAACCAGGTCACTTCTCCCCAGGGGACGGACCGAAATACGGGTTTGTGTCGAATCAGGAGAAAAACCTCAGGCCTTTGGAGTTGGCCTGAGTAGCTCGCTCCCTGTGTGACAACTCCCTGTGTGACAACTCCCTGTGTGACAACTCAGGACAGCCTCGGTCCTGACTTCAGTGTGGCATGGAGACGTCCCCAGCTCGCCAGGCACGGGAAGTATGGCTCCCTAACCTCCCCTGTGTCCGCCCAGCCGGGGGTCCCCTGTCCTCGCCCGCCCACATGCCCACCCTGCCGCACACGCATTCCCCAGGCCTGAAGCCAGATGTCTGGATGTTGCCCTCTACCCAGGGGGGAGCCCTTGCTGGGCTGGCGACCAGGGACAGAGGGATGTCACGCTGTCCCATGTGGACGTGCTTTGCTGGGCTTTGGCTACGGCCACCTGAAATCGCCCTCCGGCGCCCGCACAGGGTCCCTTGGCGGGACCGTCGTCCTACACATTTTTCAGGGTGTGGCGGAGTGGCTGCGGGCGGTGACAGGAAGGCGCGGGCCCCCAGCAGACCTGGCCCTCAGCTTAAGGGGTCGCTCTGGGGCCCGGCCCGTCGCCGGGCTTCCTGGGGCCGCACGAGGGGGGCAGAGCCCCTCGGTTCCCGGGAGTCGGAGCCGTGGAGAAAACACCTTCACTCAGCTCGGGAGAAGGGGGACCACCTTCGGCGCGCAGCTGGGATTGGAAGCTGTCTGCCTCAGCCGTTAGGAGGATGTGGAGAAATTACCTCCCGTCCCCGTAGAGGCATCCACCAGCCGCCCGGCCCGGCCTCTCCGTGCAGCGGTGAGATGCTCCCATCAGGTTTAATAGCCCCATGCTGGATTCGGGAGGCATTATGGATTGTACAGCAAGCATATTGTCATTAAATTAAATTTTCAGAACACTCCCCAGCTCATCACAAATACCACAGAGAGTAATCATAATCGGCTCTCAACACATGTGTAATTGCCTTCAGCTGGCGTTTTTTACAGTTGACATTGCTCAGCAGTGATAAGGTGATTGGCGATTTGAATACACAGCTTGTTTCATAGCTGCCGTAATTGAAATATGGTATGTGTGAATGGAAGATTACATTAAGACCTAGGATAATCACCTGACATGAGAGTAATTGAGTCTACAATCTGCCACTGGGTCTCTCAGGGAGGCTGAAATGAAAAGAAGCCATTAGAACGTCGCACCAGAGCTCCTGGCACCGCCCGCGCTGCGTGCCAGGCTGGCGGCCCGAGCTGCCGGCGCCCGCGCTGTCGAGGGCACCGGCGACGGCCAGACAGGGGAGCGGAGCGAGCCGGGGAGAGCAGAGCGCGGCCCCCGCCCCCGCGGCGGCCAGGCGGGTCCGGCGCTGCGGGTGCGGGGGTCCTATCTGCACGCTCTGTGGGTGCTGGCGACTCCTGAGCCAGGGGCCCGCAGACGCCGTGAGAGCCGGCTCTCCCCTGCCCGTCTCCCGGGTCCCCCTATCTCTGCGTCTCCAACCCTCGCTGGCCCCTCGCTCCCTGCCCCCCGTCTGCCTCCCTTGGGACGCGCACGCGGCTCCCTCCCCCTCAGCGTACCTGGTACAGCGTCACCTAAGATGGCTGACTGGAGGAACGCACGAAGCATTCTGGCCCTGGAGAACCTGGGGACCCCACACACGCGTGCACACTCGTACGCACATGCACACGCACAGTCACACGCACAGTCACACGCACATGCAGTCACACGCACAGACACGCACACACATGCACGCACTCACATTCACATGCAAACAGCCACACACAGTCACATGCACTCACACACATGTACACACATGCACATACACAGTCGCGCACAGTCACACGCACATGCAGTCACATGCACACACACGCACACACGCTCACATGCATATGCACAAAACACTTGCACGCACAGTCACACACCCAAAGTCACGTGCACACCCATGCACACCCACCCACCCACACACATTCACACACCTGTACACACAGTCACGTGCACACACCCCCCCACGCACTCACAAGCGCATGCGCACATGTGTTCTAGAGAGTGAAAGTCAGACGTCACTGCAGTCCACGCCTGGGAGAGAAAAACTGTTTTTTCAAGGGCCTGTGCTGGCCGCTCCGTGCTGGACCCGATCACCTTCTGGTGAAAACGTGCCTGCCGGCCTGGGCCCCAGTCTGCCCCACTCGGGGCAAGTGTGAGGGCCACCTGGCGGCGGGGCCCCCTGGGCTCCTCCATCCCCGTCTGCACCCTGCACCCCTAACTATGCTGAATTAGATGCCCGAAGGTGTTTCAGAAGACAGCGGTCATTTATCGTCACATATGAAGTTTAGCAGTGACGTTCCTTTAAATATTATTGACAAACAATGAGCACGCAGAAACTCCAAAAACTGGTTTATTTTTCTTAGCCAAAATGGGGGTGGGGGGACAGAAAACAAAAAAAAAATCTGGACTTTTTTCAAAATCCTCTCCTAACCCTACAGATAACTTTTTAAAATTGGAAATACTATCTTATGTAAAAAGCTGAGTTCAGCATTTAAAAACACTAAAACCTAAGAAACGAAGCATCAGCATGAGCATGGGGGCCACGTTCGGGCAGAATGTCGGCCTTGCAGTCGCCCTGGGAGACAGGCCAGGAGGGAGCAGGGGCCCCCACGCCGGGCCTCGCGTGGATCAGGGCTCCCCAGAGCACCAGCTGCCGGGAGCCGGGCGAAGCCGCCGGCGCAGAGCCGGGACCCGAAGCGGGAGGCGGAGCGATTTCCAGAGGCGGCAGCGGGACGGACGCACGCGGGACGCTTGCGGGACGCACGCGGGACGCACGCGGGACGCTCGCGCGCCCGGTCCGATTCTGAACTAGGCCCCGCGCGCAGAGCGCCGAGGGCGTGGGCGCGGGAGGGAGCACCAAGGTGACAAACCCCCAGGTCCCAGGGGAACCCTGGCATTCCCCTTGCGAAGGGGACATGGCCGAGGGCTCCCTGTCCGCACACGCATGTCCCCGAGGGCCCGCGGCGTGCAGCCGAGTGTTTACATGTTTGTTTATTTAGTGGTTTATGTCCCCCTGGTCTCCCCTGCCACCATTCTGTCCTGTACACGGAGGCGTGGAACGTAAACTTTTTGTGGAATTCATGAATGGATGATAAGGGGGGAGCGGACATGTTGACCCTGCAAACACTTACAGGGAAATTAATTCTCACTTCTTGCCAGAACAGACTTGGTCTAAATCTTACAGATTTTAAGTTCATGGCAAAGGAAAGCGAGTTTGCAGACCACCTACTGCGGCAGAGCGGAGAGCGGGCAGCACGTGCTGAGTGTGACAGTCTGACTGCGTGCCCCCTCCCCACTCTCGCAAATGCACCACGAGGCCCACCCCAACCCCCCCCCCCAAACCCGGGAGGCGGGTGACGCCACAGCCTGTGCACAGGTGAGTGGACTCGGCGACAGGGCTGTTCCATAACTGCCCAGGTGGCTCCGCGTGTGGACGGAAAGGGAGGATGTGAACCCAAAGCCCGCGCCCGCCTCGCCGGCTGCGGAGCCCGCGGCGGGCGCTCGCGGCGGGCACGGGAACAGCGTTTGTTCCCCGAATGTGCATCTAACGTCCGTCGTTTCGTTTAACCCTCAGCAGAAACGTGCGGGGCACAAATTTCCACAAAACTCAGGCGGAAACCGAGACGCAGAGGGCACGCTGACCAGCCCGGGGCGCACCGCGGCTGAGCAGGGGGCCGGCGCTCCGAGGGCGCGGCGCCCTGCGCCCCCCAGTAGCAGAGGGCGGTGCGCAGCAGCCGCGCGCCCCGGGCCGGGCCAGCCCGAGCCCCTGCGGGTGGAGCCGACCGCACGCCGTTCTCTGATGAGTTTCCTTCTGGAAGAAAATGTGAGCTCGGGTTGCGCATGCTCCACGACGCGCGGCTGTTGGTGGGTCCACAGCCCTTCACGTGACGCAGGTTCCGTGGCTCTGAAGACTTTTGTTTGCCAAACCAACGCTATTTATTTTAAAAATTGTGCAATTTTTTCCTTCCAATAAGCAAGGACATGCAATTGCTAGCGCTCTCTTACTATCAGCAAGAAGAGATGGAAGATCGCCATTATTTTGAGTTGTTGTCACTGCGATTGAAAACCATGATGTAACTGTCTCAGTGGGCTCTCCACGCCACGAAGGCGGCTCCCATCCTTTCTAGAAAAACCCAAGGAATCGCCGCCGCGCGCCCGTGCGTCGCCAGGGCCGTGGCGCTGGCCCCGATGGCCCCGGCCGCGTGGCAGTGCGGCAGCCGATTCGTCTTGGCGGTCACTCAGGCAGCCTCAAAGGCAGATGCACCGGGGCCTCGGCAGGACGAATGCCTGCCTGACACGGGCGCACACCTGCACGAGACGGCAGCAGGTGAGGAAGGCCCAAGGCCACCGGGACGCCAGCCCAGCCAGTGCTCATTTGTGGACTTGAGACGGTCACTCAACCCAGAGCCCGTTTGCCCAGGCACGCGGCAGACGCCTTGTCCAATGACGTGGCTGCTCCGGAGTCAGGTGGCCAAGACCTAGCACAGACTCGGCAGCCGAGGGGCTGAGCCTCCCCAACACACGCCCGGCTTCTCCAGATCCAATGAACACTGGCCCTGGCTTCTCAGATCCAGTGTCCTCTGCCACAAAGTGGGCGTGTGACTCAGGACCGTCCCACAGGGCCTGTGCGAGGACTGTGGGGGGGCCATGCAGTTAACGGATGGTGTCGGGAACGCAGGGGGTGGGTGAGGTCACGGAGTCCCTGATTCCCAGTGTCCTCGGAGTCAGGGGGGGGAGATGCTTGTTATTGGCTGGGGGTATTCTAAAAGGTGTCTGTCCCATCTCCTGCCACTACTGTGAGTCTACCTGGCAGATTAAAGGTTAAACTAATAGCGACCGCGGCACCCACAGTCCGTCCCTACATGCACCCCAGGCTCACAGAACAGCCGGACGCTTCCTACGGTTGGCTACAGTTTGTGATTTCTCTGTCTTCTTGGGTTAAAACCACCTTTCTGGAAGAACAAGAATGCCACCTGGATTCAGGCCTGGCTTATTGTCGCAGATCTGCTCATCACTCGCTGTGTGATATTAAGTCCTGTAACCTCTGTAAGGCTGTTCCTTCCACAAAAATCAGAGATGATTACACCTTCCTCATCTTCTCCCACATTTGTGGTAAAGATTAAAATGATGATAGATGATAGATGATGGTAGATGGTGGATAGATAGATAGATAGACAGACAGACAGATGATGTAGGTGATAGATGGGGGGGTAGATAGATAGGTGGATAGATGAGAGAGAGAGATGATAGGTAGACGGTCTCATGAAACCCCAGTGAAAACTCCTAACGCCTGCGTGAATGAGGACATGGTCCCCTCCGATGCTCATTGTCACTCCCGTGCTTCCTGTCACGCGGCTGTGTGTTTAGCTTAGACCAGGAAACTTCGGAAACCAGCACAGAATCACACGCAGCCAGGGGGCTGCTGTGCTGAGAAGCGGGTGAAAGCTGAGTGTGGCGCCCCCTCCCATCCGCAGCAGCCGCCCCGAGGTGCCTTTGACCTTGGGCTGAATCTGAGCTGGAGCACGGATGGGAGAGTCCCAGGTGAACCCAAAGACCGACATCCCTCCTTGACTGAGAAGTCAGCAGGGTTTTCCAGCAGCCCGGCCCGGCCCAGAGCAGTAACACGGCTGACTGTCCAGGCAGGTCGAGAAACTCATTAACTCAGGCCGCGCCAAAGACACGGTGTGCGAGGCCAAGACCACAGGCATCCGCACCCGGAACCGAGAGCCACCGAGGACAAACTGGGTGACCCCTGGGTTTCCGCTGCGAAATGGGGACCACGACCTCAGACTCATTCTGCATCCAGGCAGAAGCATAAAAGTAAAAGCTTGGGTTACCCTTCTTTTTAGAGAAATCTCTACCCCATATATTACTCTCTTAAATGCACTCTTCGAAAGCTGAAAGGCCCGAGTGCTTTTATCTGAGAAGCTGACAGTCACAACTTCTGTTTGACCATAAAGCAGCAAAGTTTTACAACATACAAAAATACAGTAGTGCTGTGTGACACTGTCAATATCATTTATGGCACAATTTTACACAGAAGAAGAGGTGTCATAAAAGAGAAATAACTCCTACCAACCGCCCTAAAATGTCTTACACCATAAATAATTTGGATCTCTGAAAGAGAACCAATAAACTCCTAGCAAATACAATTTTTCCCATTAAATAATCACCCTGACCTTTCCTGTAGTATCAACCCCTAAAAAAAAAAAAAAAAGAAAAGAAAAAAAGAAGCGCTAGTCTTGAAGAAACAGTAAAATTAGTTCATTTTTGAAGGTGAATTGTAGTCCCTTTTTCGGAGGGAAAACCATGTGTATTGTTAAGTGACCGAGATGACAGAGTGCCTTAAAATCGTGGCGTTTTGCTCTTTACATAATCAGTGGGCCACCGGGATGCCGACAGCCGCATTTTCACCTGTTGTCCACCAGGAAACTTATGGCCTTGCTCCCTCGCGCTGCCAAGCCCCCTCTTGACCTGTCCTGGTCACGTACGCACGTGCACGCGCGCGCACAAGGCACACGTGCCGCCGTCCCTCCTCCTGTCTCATGCTCAGCCGTTGGGTGGCCGAGCAGTGTGACTCAGCAGGTTCTTTCTGAAACACCAGAGTGTATGCTAGCAAAGTAGGACCCCTGGTTCACCTGAGCGCAGGCCCCGCCCCGTGACCACGCCCACATGCCCCGCCCCTAAGGCCCCACCCCACCCTGCTCTTGCAGGCTCCACCCATGTGGCCCACCCTCGCAGGCCCCACCCCTAAGGCTCCGCCCCCTGGTCCACCTTCGCCGGCCCCATCCCTAGTGCCGGGTCAGCCGGGGTGGACACAACACTGCCCAGCTTTGGTGCAGCCCCTCCGCTCCGCGGACGGGCGCCTCCCCAGGAAGGCGTGGCTGGCAGTGACAAGCCTCCTTTTCTGCCATAGTACCACGTGGGCGACACCCGGCCTCGCGTCTGAGGCCGCCTGTCCCGTGTGGCCGTCCCCAGGGCAGGGTCAGGCCAGATATCTGGAGCCCCCCCACTGTGCCCTTTGGGGTCTGACCTGTCTCTGCCCCTGCCTCTCCCCCCAGTGCAAGGGCAGGCACGGCCCGACGGGTGGGCCCGGGCGTGAACTGGACAGTGCTCTGTTTTCCTAGGGGGTCCCAGACGAGACAGGCATTCAGGGTCTGGCCACAAAGGTGTCCTTGATTCCCCCCCTCTGTGGGGCCTCGCTTTGGGGAAGACAGAGGACTTCTCTCGGCTGCCACACGGGGTGGCGACGAGCAGCCCCCTGAGTCACCCTGCGCACCAGGCAGACAGGAGTAACGGCATCACTGGCCGGGGAGCAAACGCGGCCCTCGCGGTTCGAGGGACGGGGACGCAGTGCACCGCGCCGTCCGCTGGTGTCAGCCGGACCGCGAGAGCACAGGGCGCGGGCGCTGGGCGCGCGGAGGCGACGGCCCGCGCGGACCCCACAGGCGCCCGCTGCTGCAGACTCTGCCCCAGGGTCAGCTCTGTGTCCCCAGAAGAGGGACGGCTGCCGAGCCCTGCCATGGAGAAGCTGCCTCTGCCTCTCCTGCTGGCCATGACCAGCCAGCGGGTGTCCGCGAGCCAGGAGCCTCTCTGCCCCGCCTGCCTTTCCATCTGCAGCCGTGCGTCCTGCTGGCAGGTCCTAGGGAAAGGCCAGCTGGGCAGAACGAGGTCACGGAGTCTGCAGACCCCACGGGCAGTGGAGAGCAGAGAACCCGAGGGCAGGACGGGCTGAGGCAGCGGGAGAGAAGCCGGCCCTCCGCGGGCGCGGGCCGCAGGCTTCGTTCATTCCGCCCAGCCTGCAGCGCAGCCTCGGAGCTGGGGCTGGTTCTGCTTCCCCCGTCAAGACGGGGACGCTAAGTCACAAAGAAACCAGCCCGCCCCCCGACCCCGCGGAGAGCGCGTGACTGCGGCAGAGTCACCCGCGCTCCCGGCGGGAAAGGCTGGTGACGGCGATGGGGCCGGAAGCGGCAAAGGGCTGAAAACAGTGCCGGGCGGTGGGGGAGGGTGTCAAAGGGACAGAGGACCCGATGGGAAGAGCCAGAACAGTGTAAGCGGCAAAATAAGCGAAGAAGTATTAGATTACGGCCCGGCGTGTGCGATGAACGCCCGTGGGTTCACAGGGCACAGATGATTAAGTCAGGGAGTGGGAGGGGGCAGATGGCGCTCCCTGGGGGACCCCAAATACCAGTGTGGACCCTCTGTCCTCGGGGGGCGGGCGGGGTTTCCTCACTGCTCGATCGGGGCGCCCCTGACTTCCCTCCAGAGACCACAGCCTGCAAAGGGGGTGAGCGTGACTTCACCGTGCAGATGCCTGAGACACGCCTCAGCCCCGAGGTCGAGGGCGACGAGTCGTGGTGACAGTGTGCACCCTCACATGACGCGATGGCACTTTACCTCCCCCGACCCGCAGCCCCTTTCCGACCGTGAGAAACACGGAGGGCAAATGCCCGTGGAAGGACACTCCGTAAACTGCCTGGCCCGTTCCCAAAACTGTCAACCGTGAGGAAAGGCGGACGAAGACGAAGGTGACAGCCAAGCTCTTGGAATGTGGAAACCTACGTTTTAAACAGAAGCCGAGGAGGAGGGTGGCAGGAACGGGGGTAGAAGGGGCAGGGGGGGCGTCCTCCCCGCAGCCGGCCGTCAGAAGAGAGAACCAGGGACCTCTGAGTCCATCGCTGCTTCTTTTTCATTCTCCTTTTAGGAAAACCGGCCACCTCTGGCTGACGCGCCTCCCTCCTCGAACTGAAGGACCTTCCGGCCTAACGCGGACACACTGGCATCACCCCCACCCTGTCCCCGTTCTGAGCTACAGTGTACGCCAGTCCCATGACGCCCCGTTCCCCAAGGGTCGCGCCGAGTGAATGACTCGTTATCTCAGAGCTGATGAAATGCAGAGGTCGAGCGGACACCCCTGGGCTGGAGCGGTTCTGCCACTTGTGGGTCAGAACCCAGTGGCGCCCGCCTGGTCCGATCGCCTGGGCTGGAGCGGTTCTGCCACTTGCGGGTCGGAGCCCAGTGGCGCCCGCCTGCCGGTCCGATCAGCTCAGCAAGGCCGGGCCGGCCGGCACCGGTGGCGGCGAGCGCCCAGCCTCCCACTGAATAAGATGAACTTACTCTTCCCGAACATTAGCTTCAGCACGTCCCCTCAAATTAGAAGAGACTAAAGACCCCAGAATGCCCCAAAGTTATCCTCCAAAGACACCGCTGCCGGTGACCGGCCCTAGATCAATCAGCACTGAAGGTCGCCTGTCCTGTTGGGCGATATTTGCTTGGTAACTAATAAAGACCAGCCTGCAGCTATTTATATTGGGTTATCATCTCTCCAGGGTGACGCTTAATCCATTTTGCAGTGTTTTCCCCAACAAGACAACATGAGTTTCTCAGTCTGAAAATGAATTAAGTGCACGGTTTCTAAATATGGGATCTGACATTGTTCTTGTTACAAAAGGCAATTTATTCCCCAAAAGGCTTACACTTCAAAGGTTATATAAAAAGGTTCAAATATCAATGCTATCCATTTTTCAATTACGAGGCTTCCTAACGCCACTAGCTTTTGGACAGATAAGCGGTCGTATCAGTTTTCTTAGTCAACGTCTTATAGGTTTCCAATT
This sequence comes from Rousettus aegyptiacus, assembly GCF_014176215.1. Classification (NCBI taxonomy): domain Eukaryota; kingdom Metazoa; phylum Chordata; class Mammalia; order Chiroptera; family Pteropodidae; genus Rousettus; species Rousettus aegyptiacus. The sequence goes on from NW_023416287.1 coordinate 93,456,399, forward strand.
CCACAGGACAGAGAAAGCAAATGTATTGTAATACATTTAGCTGCGTCGGAAACAGGACTGTGCAGTGTGCTCCGTCCCAGACGGCGGACGGCATCGCGTCGCGTCCTCGCGGGACATTTATGACGGGCCTGACACTGACGATGGCAGTTGCAGATACGGCTCCAAGTGTTTGCCCACAAACAGCCTCATACGCAAAAAACAAAACCGGGCGAGGGGCTGGAGAAAACGATGTCCAACGTATGGAGCCGAAGGCGCCGAGACAACGTCTCCTGAGAGATGATCTGCGGCACCGCGCTTTCCCGGGCGGGAAGGGGGAAGCCCTCGTCGCCCGTCGCGCCAGCAGATGAAGGGAGCGATGCCAGCCATAGGTTCTTTCTGACAGTTAAAAAGAAATCTTTAGCTTACGCGTGCGGGCGTATATGGTAAAAAGGAATAACGTCCCAATCCTCAGAAAAAAGATATTTTTTGCTGCCAACCCAAATGTGTCGGACGAGACCGCTCGCGGTTGCATAATACACACAGAATGTTCTAATTTATATATTTGCGCTGATCCTTCTCAGCAGCAAAATAAAAATTTTAAACTCGAACACGTCCCTTTCTCCTGGTAGGCGATACACGGGACCCCATCGGTTGCGGTGACCCAACGGGGCGAAGGCCTCCCGGGTGCAGATGGGACTCGGCGGGCGTGCCGAAGAGTGGTCACTTCCGAACACCACGGCTGCGTTTCCAGAATCTACTGCCGGTTAAACGGTCGGAGAGAACTGAGCGTGAGCTCTTGTTAGATCACCGCCCACTAGTGGCTTGAATAAATCTCTCAGAAAACAAGAATTTATAAACATAGTGTATATTATCAATCGATTCTTTTCAAGCACACAACATATTTATCCGTTTCTACATGCAACGGAATCTGAGGCCGATTGAAGCGAGAACGGCAAAGGTGCCGAGGGACGCATAAGGCTTTGACCCAAAAGGGGGGAGCAGCGGGACAGGGCGCGTCGGGGGGAGGCCAGGCCCTCCGAGCGGCCGCCCTGCCAGCTCGTCCTCCCGCAGGGAGGCCGGGCAGCCCGGGACTGGGCCCTGTGCCACGCCTTGTCCAGGAACCTGCTCCCCGGGCCCGCACACAGCGAGCCTCGCACGTCCCCCGCAGCCCCTCCCGACCAGCTCAATCGGCGTCTCCGTCTCCGCGGAAACCCCATTAATGGGCAACTTTCTCGTGGCTACACTGAGTCCCCAGAACCACCGGGTTTTTACTGGGTATTTACAAGACGCTCCAAAGACATTAATGGTGAAACAAATGCAATTAACTTCAACTAACATTTTGATGAGGAAAAGGCAAAAGTCTAACGACGGTTGTGCTCAGGTGGCAGTGCCGGTGCCCTGGCCCATACTCCCCCCGGACGAGGACGGTCCCGGCGACGAGGGCGACTCGTAGCCACATACACTCCCCGAGTCACACATTTCCCAGCGTTTCCGCACATCGCATGATTCTCACCGCCCTGCAGAGTCCACGAGGACGGCGCTCCCGTCATGCCCGTTTGACCCCTGAGAAAACCGAGCGATGGAAGGGCTGGCCTTTCGCAGCGCACGGGTTCAAGCGATGCATCAGAGGGAGTTATAGACCCTTTCCTGCGCACGCTCCGTGCCTAGAACTGTCTGAGGGACTGGGTACATGACTGGCCAGCGGAGGCGTGGCGGAGGGTCCTGGTTCGCGGGGAGGTGGGCTGGGCAGAATCAGCAGCCCAGACCGTGACCTTGTGATTTGCGTGTACCTGTCCCCCCTGAACCCCGGACTCCAGCTGCGGGCTCACACGCGCCCCCGTGCTTGCAGCCTTTGATGGTGCGCATGTAGCTGCGGGGGTGTGCACATCGCTGCCTGTCGCCTTTGTCACGAGCGCAAGTCCTCGAGCTCACCAAGAGCTGCCGTGAATCACTATTTCAAAGCAATAAACACAGGACGCCAGTGGCTCTGCGACAGCCGAGCTCCGTGGCCGCGAGCCGGCGGGCACGGAGCGGTCGTGCGTCTCAGCGTGCATTGCTCGGCCCTGACGGACACCCGGATCGGTCCATACACGCGCATTTGCATGTTCCTGGCTGCAGCGACAAAGCTGCTTTGGGCGGACGTCCCAGGGGACACAGAGCTCGTGGAGCAGCCTCTGAGCGGGCCGGGCCCCGAACGAAGCAAATCTCCCCGGTATTTGTGGCTTTATCTTAATTGATATCTCATATCACCATCTTCTATGAAAACAGTTACATTGTGACGGGGCGATCTTTTCCTTTAGACACTTAAAAAGAATATATTTTTAAAGGTCATTCTGGTTCTAGTGTAAAATTATGTAACCCACAGGCATCGTATTTTTAAATATTTGTTAAATGTTAACGCGCCGGTGTCTTTCCGGGTCAACACCGGCGCCGCGGACAGAGCGAAGAGCCCCGCACCTGACAACGCGGCCACCGCGTTTTCACTCCACCGGTGCCTAGGAAGAGGCGGGCGCCGGTCGGGCTTGGCTTTCTCCCTCCGTTCTCTGCTGGTAGTTAGCCCTGGGGTGGTGGGGGCGGGGGTGGGGGGGGAGATGGGGGGGGCGTTGGCCTAACCGTTGACAGTTTAGAAGCGAACCTGGATTTCAGAGACAGCAGCACATCGCGGCGCGCGGTAAAGCCTGGTCTCCCATTTACGACGGGAGCTTATGGACGCCTGGCGCCCCCGCGGCCCGGCCGATGCTCACCTCCGCGCACGCCTGGCGGCGGCTTCTAGCTATAGGGGCGGGGAGCGGGGAGCGTCTCAGTAGTCCTTGGGCCCTCAGGCCACTGTCTGCGCCCACAGAAGCCACCTTCACGCTCCGGCTTCATTACCTCAAGTGCGGCTGCCTACAGGCGGGAACTTGGCGCCAACCAAAACCAGGCGCACGGCAAGGGCGGCCGCCTCACAGGCTCACCTGGTCGGGCGGACGTCCTGTGGCCCGCACCGCCTGGCGTCCCGGAGTCGAGGACCGAGGGGTAAGGGAGCGGGTGGGCAGTGCCACGCGGCGCCCGCACAAGGCGCCCCCAGGAGCCGCCCCCTCCCCGCCTCCCCCGTCCTGCTTTCTGGGCACTTGCCAAGCACGCAACACTTGACCGTGTTTGACCCTCGCGGAAGTGACACCTCCCGCTCTCCGCGTGTGCAGACTGAAGGCAGAGAGGCCGCCGGCTGCGGGATCGGCCCGGAGCCGTGATTTTCGCGTCGCACGAGGGCCGGTGAGATGGCGTCGGCTCCTCAGGCCCTGCGCCTTCCTCTCTGCTGCGTTTACTGTCCCTTAAATAGTGTAGAAACACGGGAACTTGAGAAATCAGAAGGTTTCCGAGCGCGAAGGTCAAGCCAGAAGGCGCGGTGGGCGGAGCCCGGAGCACGAGCCCCCCAGCCGCGCGCCTCCGCCGACTTGCGACAGCCCCCGCGTCACCCCTGCGTCGCCCCCACTATTTGCCGGGCCACATGCCCCCAAACCCTTGCCATTAGCCTCATTCTGCCAGCTGCCACCGTGCAACACAGCCGGCTTTGTACTTAATCTGTAAAACCGTAAAAGCGGACAAAACCATGCCAGGAAATCTCGGCGACGATCGCCCAGCCAGCGAGGGAGGCGCGGCAGACGAAACGGAGCCGGAGGGCAGAAGGGACACTTCGGGCCCGCGGGAGCCTGCTCCGGGCCCGGCTCTCCTCCGGCTCTGTCCCTGTCCGGGTCCCCGCGCCCCGCGCCCCGCGCCCACTGTCCTGCGCTGCGGGAGGCGGGCCTGGGCCGCGGACGCCGCCCGCCGACGTCCGGGGAAGACGCTGCCCGATGTTTCCCAGTTCAAACGAGTCTTCCTCGCACCCGAACACCCCGGACACACGACCGCGGGGAGCAGTGTCTACCGCTCCCTCCGGTAACACCGGCTTCCTGGTTCGGCGTGGGGCGCGAACTGGGACCGCGGTGCGCGGTGGCCGCCGGCCCGGAAAGCCTGGTTTCCTACCGGGGCGCTGAGCCCGGGAGCCTCGGCACCTCGCGCTGGCGAGGGCGTGACGGGGGGCGCTTTCCTCAGGCACGGAGATGGCGCGGGGAGCCCCCGGTGCATCCTGTGCGTTCTCTAGAGAGGGGCGCGCCGCAGAGACGGGCCCCCAGCCCTGTGCCACTGCACCGACGTCACACGCGGCTCTGTGCCCGAGCGTCCGCCCGCGCTGACCGCAGCTCAGCAGCTGGCCCGGCGCTCCCCTCCCACGCCGGGGGCCGTCTCTCCCGGGTCTACGCTGCTCGGCTCTCTGCACCCCGCGTTGCTGGGAACGGCTCAGCTGTAGTCACACGTGTGTGCCACACGGACAAAAAGCACCTGACAGAGAGACCTGCAGACGAGGTCGCGGAGCCCACTTGTCCCCGTGCACACAGGTGCGCCCTGCAGCCCACGAGCCTGGTGCTCTCTGCAGCCCCGGGGGGCAGCACCTGTGCCCACAGGCTCAGGACCGTGGGGGACACGGTGGTGAGGGACGCCCCTCCACACGCTTCCCCCCTCGATGCCCGTGTGGGGCGCCAGCAGGCCACATCCGGCGTGTGCTCGGTGTACCGCACAGGGCGATGGCTCATAGTGAATTTACAGAGTGTGACGGGGACACCCTTATCCCTCCCCAGCCCCCACGCCCAGCCCAGGCACCTGCAGTTTAAATTACAAAGTCCTGACCTCTCTACCGATCAGAGAGATTGTGGGTTTGGAGTGACACGCACATCACCTGGCATCTGAGGGCCTGGCCCACAGGGGAGGTCCTCATGGTGGGAGGAAGCTCCCCGTCTGCTCCAACAGAGAAGCCAAAAGCAGTGTCAGGGCCAGTGGCCACCAGAGCTCGTTTCGAGGGCCGGAAAGTTTTCAGACCACCCTGGCAACGCGAAACACTGTGCAGCCAGCTCACACTCGGGCTTTTCGTAGCGATTTGCCTGAAGATGATGCTCGTAATGTGGAACGCATTTCACTGTCAAACCTGTGGGGCTCTTCCCTCAACTCTATTTTTTGTCCCAATGTTCGAACCTATTTCAAAAACTCTTTGTTTTTCATATAATGTTCCAAAGTTTATTAATTTAAATCTAAATTACAATAAAATGCCATAAGCACTGTACCTCCCCCAACCAACACATTTCCTGGTCTTGTACAAGCCAAATGAGTTCATCATAATTAATGCTATGGAACAAACCCTGCATAATAATAATTAACCACATATTGTTAAGTGCTATCAAAAATGCGTGCATTTAATTAGCTGGAAACGACATTCTCTGTGTATTACAGACTGAGCTGCTGGTTTGCGTGCGATGATCATCCTCCAGCAGGAAACAGTTTTGCTAACAGTCTTTTAATGTATTTATTAGTACTTCAATAATATTGAAGTGGCGCTCTAGCAATTTAGCTTAAATATTCCATTTCAATTAAGCATTTGACCTCTTTGAACTCTCTGGAATTCTCAAATTAGGGATTGGTTTGTAATTATGCCATTCGTGGGTACAGTATCACACGGTAACCCTGGGTTGCATTGCTTCGACGCCTAGCAGAGACACTCTGCGTGATGAAGGGTTGCCCACCAGTGGGCACCAGTTCCCTCCCAGGTGGGGACAAGTCTCGATGTCACTCAAGGTCACGAGAGACAAACAAACAGCTGACACGTGGGCGAGAGCTGAAATGGCCACTTGCGCTCCGCCCCGAGCCAGCCCCCCGACTTGCCTGGCCCCTCATCGAGCTTCCTCCCCACGTGTTTCCTTTCTGTGAAATGGGGCCACTCTGCCGGGCTCACCGGGGCTCCCACGCGCACCCGAAATCACATGCAAATGACTTCCTGCTAATTGGTGATAAGAACGACTTTAGTAAAACATGGGATTATGACAATCTATTATGGGAAGAATTATCATGATCCTCATTTTTATTCTAAAAAGAAAATGAAAGTTCATAAAGATATTCATGTTGGATTTGCATTTATATTGGTCTTTAAATGTCATGGTGGCACACACTACCTACAAATAAACAGCATAGCTGTGCGTTGAACTGTAATGCTGTGAATAAATAAGCATGCAAGAAAGTCTGTTGAATAAAAGTGGCAGTTCGTGATCATATGTTGTATTATCTTTTCCTAAAATACTGTGTTAGTTCCCATTACTCATCACCTGAATCAGGTACAGGCAGGGACTTGGGGCAGAGGAGCCCCCTACGAACAGAGCTGCGGAACTGGAAAATGACTTTTTGGCTCTCGAAGCATGATGGTGTGGTGAGTGTTGGGTGCCGATTATAGAGATTTTGGTTCAAAACAGAAAAAAAAACAGAAGGAAAAAAAGGAGCTCCAAGCAATTTCAAAATAGGGAAGTCGTTTGGCTTCCCGGTCCGGGATCAGTCCTTTATCACTTGGCTCCAAGCCACTGCTGTGTCTCGTGAAAGGTAACGCTCACTTTCTGCTGTGAGTTTCCTCAGCCTGAGTTTGGGGGTCTGACAGCCCTGGCTCTTCCTTGTGGACCAAGCCAAGTGTTTTCACTAATATAAAATTCTCGAAAACATGGGGGGTCTCCCATGTGTGTCCCAGGGACGTGCCCCTCAGGCCGGAGGCTCGCCCGCAGTCTTCCCTACGCGACCCCAGGCACCTTCTGGCTTCTGCTGAGGTGGCCGAGGAACGTTGCCGTAAGCTTACAGACATCCTCCGGCTTGATGAAGGGGGCTCCGTGCCACAGCGGTCTCTGCAAAGAGCCCCTGGCGGCCGAGGGCTCCACCCCGGACCCTTCTGGGGGGCGAGTGCGCCTCTGAGCACTCGCTCCCGCGAGCGAATCTTATTTCAGTGCGTCCTGCTGTCCAGATGGTGGGGAATTTCCCAAACCACAAGCCTCAGTCCCTTTTACTGGAGTCTTTCCTCGGTGCGTCTTTCTCTCCTTGCATTTACCACAAGCCGCAAGGGGAAGCAGGCCGCGCTGTGGGCACTTTGCTTGGAAGTGTCTTCTGCTAACCCGCCGATTCGTGCCTTCTGCTCGCCACCCACTGCCGGCCACGCGCCAGGCACCTCCGGGCCTCCCCTGGCTTCCTCGCGCCCTCCGCGACGCGCCCTCCACCGGCTCAGCTGCAAGCGACTTCAGCAGAGCTTGTGTTTCTGCTCACGTCCGCTCCCTGCACCCGGGCTTCCCGATGCGCCCCCGACACCCGTCCAGCCCCCCCACTGTGCTCCCCCAAATCCACCTCCGGATCCTGTTACAGCCGCACCCCACTATCAGGCAAAGGTCTCGTGTCCCCCAAGCAGTCTGCGTCTATAGAGTAAATGTGTATGTGGACCACACACATGGAAGCACGTCTTACATATTCTAGAATATATGGATCTATACAGAATATTCGCACATGAAGGCACGTGCGAGGAACTGGCCTGCGGGGCCAGAGGCAGCAGCCGGCCGGCCGCTGAGGTCGCCGGCAAAAGCTCGGACAAGAATCCTCCGTCTTTGCTCCTAAGGGATCCGGCGGGCAGGACGAGGCCGCTTCCCTCACAGGCCACGGGTCCAGCCACCAACCGCAACCACCGACACCCCCGCAGGGGCCCCGAGCTCACGTCCAAGCGAGGAACGGGACCTCCGCCTCCCCAAGGCGCACGCGCCCGCGCCTGGCTTCCTCGTCCTGACGCTGGACACGACTCTGCCTTTGCAAACGCCGGTACCCCAAGCCCCAGGAGGCTTCACCCTGCAGCCCAAGGGGAGGGACTTGGGGGGAAAGGGCTAAGGGACACGTGACTTACGGGGACAGCAAGACGGCGTGCAAAGGTGCGTCCTGGAGCATGGGACGGAGACACGGGAAGGAAGAAGCGGGAGAAACAGGGACCGGAAAATGACGTCAGACGCGAGGAGAACGAACGGGGGCGGGGCGGGGTGGGGGGGAGACGCGTTTTCCATTTCGTGTCATAAAAGGCGTCACTGACGTGAGTTTTTGCTCCATGACGAGGAGAAACACGTTGCTCTGGCCTCGTCGGTGACGCGCGGGTGGGGCGGGGCCTCGGCCTTCGGTCCGTGGCCGCCAGGCGCGAACCCCGTCATTCACCCCGCGGCGGGGCCGCTCCGCGCACGGGCAGCTGGCGCCGCGACACGCCACGCGGCCTCGCTTTCTTCCTGTGAGTTTCACAGTGGCTTCGCTGCCGCCAGCGACGACCAACCGCACGGGCCAAAGCCAATCCCAAGTCGTGCTGACCTTGAACTTTAGGTTCTTCCCAGGTCTCAGGTCAGCTCATTTTTCGTTGACTTTGTGCGTGGAAGAGCCGGTTTTAACCTGCCAAATGACGGTGTGTCCTTTGGAGTGTGACAGCGCCCGGGCCCTGGGGACCCGCGCTCCATGACACCCTCCTTTGTCCCCCACGGGGCCATCACCGCCGTGCTGTGGACTCTGCTCACCGTGTCCTGCAGCCGTGACAATGCAGGTTGATGTGCTCGGTGACTGCAGAAGGGCAGGAAGCGTCTCGTATGGCAGGGGCGACCACGTGACCACGGGGGCGTCTGTGCTCCCAAGCGGCGGCGCACACGCAGTAAGGGTCGGCAGCCGGCGGACGTGAGGGGCAGGCTCGGTCATTTTTCGTGCTTTATAGAGCCTTAAATTTTACCTAAGAAGAATATGTTGTAATAGGACATTTTTTAAAGGAACAAAACAAGGCCAGCAATGAGCAAGCCGTTGTCACTGTCCCACGTAAAGAATCGTGACTTGTGTATGTGCCGTCCGGCTCGCCCTCCCCGCCGCCCCTCCCCCGCCGATGCCTACAAATCGAGCTGTCACTTACTCAGCTGCAGCGTCGATCGAAATTCAAAGCTGCGTTTGTGCGAGAGGCCCTCGCCCCCAGCAGGCCTGGGATCCGCGCAGAGAACAGGCAGCGTGGCCGCTGGCGTCAGGAAGGACCTTCCAGGAGAAACCTGGATGGAGAGCTGTGTGCAAGGCCAGGACGGTGGCCGGCCCGGGGCTCCGACCCCTCCCCCACCGTGAGGCGTCGGCCGGAGAGCGGGGTTACCTGCCCCCAACTCACGCTGCGCAAGTCCTCGTGGCCACCTTCTCCGCCGCACCCGGGTCGCCTGCCCTGGCCCAGCCGTGCGTCCCTCCTCCGCTCCGTCCGGCTTCGACCGCTGGCCGGGGCGCCGTGCCCAGTCCACGCGGGGCTCCTGCGTCCTGGGGCCTGCCCTCGGACCCCGTGACCCCAGCGCGCTCTTCTGGGCTGGACGCTTGGTTGCCGGCTGCCAGAGTCGTCGAGCACCGTCTCGTCCCCTCCTTGTGGCTCCCTCCCCGCCACTCAGCACTCCGGCTTACGATTTGTCTCCTTCTCAGAACTTTTTGCAAACTGTCTTCTTAAAGACCGTTTCTGCAAATCCAACGGAATTTGCCCAGCGCACGGCGCCTGGATCCGTCCGGAATCGCCAACATGGCCCAGCAATGCCCTCGGCCTCTTCCGTGTCCGCGTCCGTGTCCCGAGTCGCCCGCGCTGTCCTGCTGCCTCCTGCCTGTGACAGCTTCTCCCCGCTCCTCACCGTCGCCCTTTCTTTGCCTGACGTCTGACATTCTGTGCGCAGTCTGTTTCCTCCTCTCCACGCCGACCCCAGAGGACCCCAGCGCGTGTTTCTATTTTGTGTTTTCTGTCTTGAATGAAACGCAGTTCGCGCTCAGTGACCGCTTCCCGGGCGCCCGGAAGCGTGGAGCATGTGGGGACCTCGCGGTTTCTTACCTGGCCATCCGAATGACATCCTGAGAGGGCGCTGTTCTCACCCCACTGTTCTGATCGGGAAGCGGGGGTTTCTGCTGGGAGCAGAGGTTTCCCGGGGCGCACTGCGCGTTGAGCATCCTCGCCAGGTGTCCCGCCCCTGACGCATGCGCGCACGCCGAGGCCTCGCCCACACCACGGGGCAAGGGTGCACCTGCAGACCGACCCCCGCTTTCTCCGCTCCGGCCGCCTGGTCTCCAGCGTGGCACCTCAATTTATTCACGCATGGAGCACCACCGCCCCCCCCAAAAGTCCCTATTTCCTTTTCTTCCAGCCCTCAGCAAGATGCTGTCTTTCTGCTTCTCAAAGGAGTGCATACCTAGCTGAATATTGCCTTCGTAGAAACTCCCTGATCCTGGCCATCGGAGAGCGACGGCCGGTCCGCCGCCTTCCTGAGCTGCTCTAAGCCTTGTCCAGCGCCGCGCTCCTTCGGCTGCGCACGTGCTGTTCGTTGACGTCCTCTCGTTCCCTGCCAAGCTGTGAACTTTCTCTAAGGCTCAGCCTATCTGCTCCGCTCCGACCCCCGCAGCGTCCAGCACACAGAGGGGACCGCCATTTCTAAATCGGCGACTCGGGACAAGCGCAGAGCCCCCCTCACCGCCCGGTGCCCTCTCTGCTCTTGGGGAATCGTAGATAATTTAGTTTTACTGCGTTTTAAAGAGCGTAAAACAAGCTTACACATACATGTAAACGGAGCTAACCACACACAGAGAACAACCACGAGGTCGACAGAGCATCCTGCCGCCTCTGGACCTCACGCGGACAGCCCGGCCGTGGGGGCCCGCGGGAGGAGCCCGCAAACCAGAGCAGGCGGGTAGTGCGGCCTGGCGGCCTCCACCGTGCCGCGTGATCACCTCGACGCATCAAGGGGGAGACCGGCGGGAACGGCGCGGTGCCCGGGCCCCCTTCCTCCGCCGCGGGTGGCAACGCGCATGTCCGCCTGCGCGTCCCCGCCGCTCGCCGGCCGGAGGGGTGGGGACTCTTCGTCGGCACTGCTGGCCGCCAGCGCACGCAGTGCACTTACGGTTTCTTGGCACGAACCTTTACTTGGGAAAACTGCGAGTTTCGAGACCAAAGGCAATCGGGATGCCAAGAATAGCCCCAAAATGTACATCAGAAATAGCCCATCGGGACTGGGGAAGAGGAAAGTGTGCAAGGCTGGGAGAGGCGACACCAGCCCCAACCCCAAAGACCGGTCCTCGGACACCCTGCCGCCCACTGGGTCTGCAGGACTGGCCACGCTGCGGGGGCCACGCCTGGGGCGGGGGTGGGGGTGCGTGGCGAGGGGGCAGGTCACCGAGGCGATGGAAGCGCAGCGCTCGCCTGAAAACGCCTGCCCTATAGCCTGCGAGAAACTCCACTCTCCTCCTGGCTCTTTCTTTTTGTGTTTAAATCTCTCCATCTCTTTGATAAAGGCGAACCATTTAAACCCCCTGATTTTCAGTTTCCTTTTCTGTAAAGTAGAACAATAGCGATGCTGTTTGTTTTATATATAGATGCTACAAGGTCGTTTTTTAGTTTAAATTAACCAGTCCCCATAAAACTACTTTGCAACTCATCAAGAACCACACAAACACTGCCTGCCGCCCGGCTCATGCTGCCGAAGTCCCCCGATCTCTCTCGAAAATGCGGCTTCGTGCACCCCTGCGTGTACGAACAGGAAACAGCACATTAATATAAAAGCGAACTTTGATTTGTAGACACCAAACCTTAGACACACTCTCAGTGTGCGTGCTGAATGCAAACGTACACCCCCCCCCCAATATTCCCCTATAACCGTACGATATGAGAACGTTCATTTTCCGAGTAAAGAGAAAAACTGAGTCACTTGTCTGTGTAGCTGACGTCCATGACACAAGAACTAGAAGTGTGAGAATGACCCCAAAAATGCTAAGCCCAGGCGACTGTATTTTCATACAAACAACCCATGTTGGACCAGTATATGTTTTAAAGATGATCGAGAGATACGATGAAGCCACCGAAGATACATTCCTGCTTTCTTTCATCTAAAGATACTTGCAACTAAGTAGATAAATTATTATTTTAATTCCAATAATCATTATTCTTTCTTAAATGTGTGTAAACACCGACTTTTAAAACTACTTTCCACCTGGATAAGTGGCCGTGTTACCTGTTTTGAGCTCCGAGGTATGGCTGAGATGTCATGAGTGAAGGGACAGCCCGAGCCCCATGACACTTGGCATGAGTCGGGCATTATTGCTTTGTGTGCTTCGGGGGACTGTTCGGTGTCTTTGGGTGAAGATATGGCTTCACTGTGGATGGTCACCGGACTGAACACTAAAAGCGCAGTTTAGAATTAAGGTCACTGTGACATCGCCCGCACAGATGGAAGTCCCCGCCGCTCCCACGCACACCCCGCCTCTGTCTCGCACCCCGAGCTCCGGCTGGGCCCACCCCAGGCCAGCTCTTCCCAGGCAGCTGTTACTTGATCTCAGGTGAATGCCGTTGCCTGTCACTACGCAAGGCTCAGGTGAGCACACAGAACGCCACCGGCAGCACATGTGACACGTGACAGTGTGGGCGGGTGTCCAGGAAATCAGGCCGGAGGAGGAAAGCAAGTGTCAAAGGTCATATGGTGGACGGCTCCGGTTACATAAAACTCAGAGGGACGGAAGTGCGGGGGGGCCACAGTGTCCCAGCGGCCGGGCAGGGGTGGGGGAGGGACGGACGCACGTGTGCCCCGGGGCGGAGGGGCGCCCTGCGCGCCCTGTGTCTGGACCGCGCCAGTGTTCCCGACCTGGCTGTGACGCTGGCTGCGGTGTGCCAGAGGCCACCCCTGGGAGAAGCCGCGTGCAGGCGCACGGGTGCCCCGTGCTCTGTCTTACAACTGCCTGTGAATCTACAATGACCTCAAAATAAAAAGTTCACTTAAAAATTTCTAGACAAAGAATGAAATGTGGGTCAATTCATCCAAGATTCATGTGCTGTAAGTCAGTTTGGAGACCAGCGAGCCGTCGACACACCAGTCCGCGGCTGCGAGCCCCGCCCCGGAGGCTGGTGGGCAGGACGGCTCCTGCTGACGCCCAGGCTGCCAAGCGATCTGTCACCAAGCTCGTCGCCGTTAAGAATGCACCAAACGTGTGACATTGCGACCTTTACCAAAGCTGCCAAATGACACCTTGCATTGTATGTAAAATGACAAATTTCTAGTTTGGGTATTTCATAAATATGAAGGATATTTTTATATATGTTTTTTAAATGTATGGCTTAGTTTCTGTCTTCCAAGGCATTTTAAATTCAGTCTGTTGCTTCTCTTAGTACCACTGATGGGGGGATTTACTTTCAGGACTGGGCAGAGCATGGGGCAGATACGCAGAGGGCTGAGGCCTCTGCCTGGGGCCTGGGGCATCTGCGGGCGTCTGCGGGCATCTACGGCCACTCGAGGATGCCTTTCCTTCTGTCTGCCTGAGGTGTGCCTGCTCCCGATATGCGAGTGGCCCCTTCACACCGGGCCCAGTGCTCAGCCAGTCCTGCCCGAGGCCCTCCCCCACGTGCACCTAACAAAGTAAACTGAGGCAGGAAAAGGCGAGCGTTGAGCAGGGAGGTGGGCTGGGACAGGCCTGTCACCGAGCGGGCGGGCCTTATGGCAGAGTGCACAGCCAGCCGAATGCCCCGAGGGTCTTCGTAAGGGCCTCCGGTGTCACCGGCCGTTTTGGCTGCCCGGAGGTTCTGTCTGGGTTGTCACTGATTCTGTTTAACACTTACGAAGCTCCAAATACTGAATAAATTGTCACAGACACCCTGTGCGTTACATACTGTGTCCTCAGGAAAACTTATGTCACTGCGTGTCCCTGGAGGGGACGCCCTTGGCCAGCTGCCCGGAGGGGAGGGGACAGAGGGCACCAGGGCACCGCATCGAGGCCCGGGGGCCTGGCCCTGCCCCTGGCTGCAGCCAGCCGTCCCCGGGGGCCCCACCCAGGGGGCTCAGCGAGGCCCTGTGCCCCACAGGGTATCAGCAACTACACTTGTCCTTGTCTCCGAGCTCACGGTGACCTCGCTGCCCATGTGGTTCTGCAGCCCTGCCCAGAATGTGGCTGGCCTTCCCGGGGGACCCACTGAGGCAGGCACAGCCCAGAAGACATGTCCAGGGCCTAGAAGGACAGCCCTTTGCTGAGGCCACCTCTGAGACAGGGCGCTGCTGTTCTTGTTGACAGTGCCCCTTGCCCCGTCTTGGGACGCAACAGCCTCCTAGGAAGGCCTGATCCCCACATCACAGGGAGTGGCCATCCTCCTGGTAGAACTCCGCCGACAGCCACCTCTTCCGAGGCTCACGTGGGGCATGGCATCCAGACAGGGACATGCGCACAGCCGGGAGAGGGACCGAGGCCTTACCGCCCACTGAGCCCGAGGGTCTCGCTTGGCCCTGGGGCCCAGCCAGGCCAGGCCACCAGCATCACACAGGCGTGAGTCCCTGCTTTATCTTCTCATCCTGGCAAAGGATCCGGACGCGTGTTCCGGACCGTGAGGTGGCAGTGTGCGATGTCTTGTGGGAACAAGAGGGACGTGGGCCTTTAAGTGACATTTTCCAACACTGCAGAACCAATCTGAGCCGTCTGTGGTGACACAATGGGAATTTCTCTTCCAAGCGCGAGGGGGCCAGGAAACGGCCGCTTACTCTCAGTGTGCTCTCCGCGTTTGCTCCGCGTATTTCTTTAATGTTTTTTATTGTTTTTCTTCAAAGACAGTTCAGTTTAATAGAAATGTTTTACAATTCTGAATGTATAATATTGTTTCTAAGAGGGAATTAGAAAGAACTGATGTATACCAATAAAAACGGCATATTGGGGATTTATTTTTAATTCTCAAAGAAGAAATAATAACAGAACGATGCCCTTGTTAGGGGAGTTGCGCAGGAAGCGAAGTTAAAACGAGGGAAATAAAAACTCGGCGGTGACCGAACGTGCTGTGATGTGTGTTTTCCCGTTTGAGAGAGGCGAGGTGATGGGGTTTCTGTCCATGAAACCGAATGTTTACAAATATTCAAGCCCATAAATTTGAAGAGAAACTGAATACAGAAAATTCTTGTTAATGCAGTACATTTTCTGGTAATTTTATAGTCCAATTTTCAGTGATTCCCCACAGAACGAAAGCAGTTCAAAGGCAATTTTATAAAGTACTTTGCAGATAACTATTATCTGCTAATTATTAGAAATTGCATGTTGTTGTTAATTGCATAAATAAATTGTTTTATCTGAAAGCCATTAAAAAAAGGTTTGGTGTTTGAAGCATATATGGTTTTGATGTTCCTGTATAAAACATTTAACTGTTTAACTCTAAAATAATGACATGCTGCTTTTAAGGCAATTTCTTAGACTAATGGGTTATGGGGAGGGCGGGGGACAAACGCCGACATGTCTTTTACTTTATTTCCATGACATACTTCCACCAGTTATGAATCTACACGGACAGAGAGCTCGCAAATATTTACCAAATTTATTAGAACGATACCCATATAATGCTAGACTTCTTTTTATACCCTTAAATGAGATTTATGTAAATATTTTCTTTTTCCCAAAACAGTCCTACTTTAATATGTCCTATTTTATTACTATGTCTCACTCACCATTAGCCATAAGGGACATGCGTTTGTCAGAACAGTTGTCTTTGATTTTCTGTGACGTAACTGGGAGAAAGATGCACTAACGGATTTGAAAACCGGACGCGTGGGCCATCTCCGGGCGGCTCGGGAGCTGACCGTTCCCCACCTCCAGGCCCGCACCGAAGTGGCCGCACACGCGCAGCACTTCCAAGGACGCGCGGGCGGGCGGGGCGACGCGTCTGCGGGGCCCCGGGGCCTCCTGCAGGTCAGGGAGGGCGGGGGGCGGCCTCCACCCAGCTGCGCAGGCTCCGGACAGCCCGGGCGGACGGCCCCCAGCCCTCCGGCGCTCAGACCACGATGAAGGGCGACAGGGCTCAGCAGCCCCGCCGTGGGGTCGGGCGGCCGCAGGAGGGGCCGCCTCTGGCGCCCGTGGAGCACGAGGCTGGACGAGGCCCAGAGCGCGTGGGACATGGGCGCGAAGGGCCGGTGCCTGGGACAGCAGGGACAGCCCTCCGGCCCCGGAGCGGCCGGCGCCGGCTCCTTCTCCCGCGATCCCAGGGCCCGCGCGCCGCATCACGTGACACTCAGCGGTGCCCCACGCCACCCAGCGCTGACCGTGACTGCACGCCTGGGGAGTCACAGAATGCACGAGTTCAGGCTTTTGCAGTATACAGCAGGCGCAGAGGCCACTGTCACCAGTCACCGAGGAGCGGGTGGCACGTGGGGAGGCCTTGGTTCGTGGGGCTGCCATGACAACAGGCCACCCTAATATTCACAGGTGCCTTCCGTCTCACGGTCTGGAGGCCGGGGCCTGACATCAGGTGGCGGCAGGACTGGTCCCTGGCGTGTGGACGACACGTCTCCTCGCTGTGTCCCCGCACGGCCGCCCCTCTGTGTGTCCGAGGCCTCATCTCTTCTTGTGAGGACGCCAGGCATATCCGATCACGACCCACCTTAGAGACCTCACTTTACCTGGATCACCCCCTTGGAGACCCGTCTCCAGACAGCTCCCATCTGAGGAGCTGGGACTCAGGGCTCGACATGGAGCGACTCGGTTCAGCCGCAACGATATCCATAAATGCTTCCGGCGACGCCCGCTCACGTTCATAGTGTGTACTGGTTCGTCCAACGGATATGGGGTCCGACTGTGTGTCAGAGGAGGAGCCAGCAGGCGGGAACTGAAGCCGGCGCGGTTGACGCAGCAGCCTCAGAGCGCTGAGGGGGGCCCCACTGGAGCGGCACCTGCGTCTGGACACCCCGAACCCCGACGCGCGAGTCGGGGCGCTTCCCGGGTGCCTGATGGGTGTCGGTGGCAAGGAAGAGAGTGGACGAAGGACTGAGGTGCCGACGACATTCGCGGCCGAGGCGAGCGAGGAGTCCCCGGGAAGCACCTGCTGGAAGGGCCCTCAAGGGCGCGCCTGCGCAGTCATGGCTACGCCGAAGCTTTCCTCAAAGGCAAAAAGTTGGTGTCTCCCACCGCGGCCAAGGCGAGTGGAGGGGAGGTCCGCAGCGCTGCGAGGTTGATGCAAAAGCAAGGAGGGGGCGGGGACGAAGATGGGGGGGCAAGGCGAGAGGGAGCTGCCTCGGAGCCGCCCCTGGCACGCGTGGGTGGGGGCGCTCACGGCCTCTGTCCCCAACGGCGTCTACCCAGCCGGCAGAGCCTGGGGGCGGCTGCGCCGTGCGTGCGCGTCCTCTTCGGGGACTGAGTCCTCGGCTTTAGGGGAGCGGGGTCTGGGTTCGCTCTGACCCTGGTCTGACATCGCATCTCTCGCCTCCCTCGTAAGCACCAGGGACGAAGGGCTAAGACACTGAGAGGAGGAAGGGAGTGACAGGTGCGCGGGCCGCGCTCAACCGGAGGGCAGCGACCGACCAGGCCTGCAGAGCAGGGGACGGGCGCCCTGCGCTCCCCCCACCTCGCACAGTGTCCAGAGACACCGGCCGCTGCCGTCCTGAGGGGCGCTGGGCCCAGGCCCCAGCCACGATCCAAAGTGTGGGCGCTGCCCAGGCTGCGTGTGAAACCCCTCTGCCTTTCCCACGGTGGCCGGACTAGCCCAGCCGGGGCCGAGCGGTTGACCAGCGGGTGCACGGAGAAAGCGGACCGTGGCGGCTTGAGGCCGAGAGGCAGAGGCCGCAAGCCACAGGCGGGGCTTGGGGCCTGCCGGCCAGGGCCAGGGCGGCTGCCGCGGGTCGTGGGGGGAGGGTAGGCGCCAGGGGACCATGCGCTCGGGGAGCCTTTCATACCCCCTTTGCCTGGCGGGAAGAAGGTGCTCAGTACCTTGCTGTTAAATTAATGCAGTATGAATAAGCGGGCCCCTGAGGCTGCCTTGTCTGGCCCCCCATCTGTCCAGGGGCGGGAAGGCTGCTCCCCTGCATTTTGAGGGGTCCACGACATTCTCCCACAGAAAGATCGAAAGGGGCTTCTCTCGGTAGCCACAGCCTGGCCCAGTAGGATAATCGTATCATAAAACACGGCTGCTATTTGACTTTCAAACAATAAACTATTAATTTCCCCAATTGCAAAGGTTCGATCGGGCAATAGGCAAACTTTCTGCCTGAGTGGACCGTGCGTGAGACGCCACGGGAGCCCATCCCGCCGCGGGACCGGGAGGCCACACGTCCTGTCTGAAGGCGGGAGGCCGGAATGTACATGAGGAAAAAATGACTCGCTGTGCACCTGTTCCTGGCGCTGTCTGGGCTTATTACACAGATAAGAGATGGTCAGTCAGCTCTAAGAAATCACTCAAAAACAATTTTTGAGATGTGATTTCATCTGTCGTGACGTTGGGAAATATAATCATAGACTTTCTACTCGTTATCTGAAGCTGTGTTATTTGAGTTTCTTTTTCTCAGGATTTGTCTGGAAGTTGTTACAAATTTTATCAAGTGCTGTGACATAATCTTCACTTGCTATCGACTCTCTTTTTATATAACTGTGATTTTGTGTTTCTGGTCTGAAACTTTTGCATCCTTCTCCAGGCTAAAGGAAAGAAAAAAAGAAAGAAAAACAAAAAGAGAAAAGCAGCGTAACATCAGGAACATTTATTCTATCAAACAAAATGGGCAAACGTTTCGCTGTTTTTCATTTCTTCTTTGCTCGCAGTTTCTGGTCACCGGGTTAATGGGTGTTTGTCAGATATTACCGGCCCCCAGCACCGGTCCAGAAATGGGAGCGGACGGGTGGGCTAGAAGCTAGAAGGCCCCCAGCCAGGCCTTCCCGTCCGCAGGTCCTGCCGGGAACGGGGGGAAAGGCCAGTGTCGCTCTCACTCTTGATTTAAGACACGCTGCAGTTGGCGCTGAGCACCGGCCGGCCACGCTCCAGCTCCCACGGGTGCCCGTGATGCTCCCCCATCTCAGCACATGCGGCGACTTCCGAGACGGAGTCGCCAGCTGCCCCCCGAGCCGCCCAGCTCCATCCTGGCCTCTGGGTTGGGTTGGGGTGCGGTCGGGCTCCATATTCCCGCTCCGGCCCCTGGGGAGGGGCTGGGTCTGCAGAGGAAAAACTGTCCGATGCTTCCGGGGCCTGTCCTGGTTTGTGTTACATTTAATCTGGGAAAATAAAGGAACAAAAATAAAAAGGAACACGCAGAAGAACCCCAACACTCGAAACGAAATAAAACACCCTCTCCTGCTGCAGAGAGGACGAGCGGGTGCTGTCACAAGGTGTTGGTGTCCCGGAGCGAGGTTGGGGTGACGGGGACAGAGCAGGGTTAGGGGGAGGGAACACAGACGCCGTCGCTGTGGCAAATCAGCGATTCCACAGCGATGCTCACACTGTGCAGAGCCGTCAGCATGCTGGCCTCTCAGGAGGGACAGAGGGCAAAAGTGACAGAGGTGACGCTCCCGTCGGTGGACGAGGACCACCGCGCCTGCGCTTCAGAGCTTTGTCTAAATGTGGGCGGGACCTCGGCCAGCTGCCGCTGTGCCGCAGGGCCCCTTCCCAGACCGCCCTGCCCCAGGCACGGGGCAGAGGTGAGTCCCCGTCCCCTCGGCCGTGGGCGCCAGGCCGTCTGGCTGCAGGGCCTCTGCCCCAGCTCCACTTCAAACCCCCGCTGGTCCCCCTGCCCCTTGGGGAAACGCGCTGAGGGGACACAGACCCCAGGAGCGGCGACGCAAAATGGCGAATCTGCCCGCGGACCGGACCGGGCCGAGCCGGCGTGGACGTACCTTGGTCATCGCGCAACGTTCACGCGCACAGCACAGTGGTCCGGGCGGGCTCGCTCACGCCGCTGCGCACGCATGGCTGGCGGGCTGGTCCTCGGCCCGGGGACGCGGCTCGGCCCCGTCCTCGCGTCTTTCAGAGCCCAGCGGTGCACTTCGTCTCGCGCGCCCCCGGCCACGGGAGGCCCCGCCAGGTCCCGGATCCCGCTCTGCCCCGGAGCCTGGCCGGGCGCTCCCAGCTGCACCGTGGTTGTAGGCTGCGTGGCGCTCTGTGCCAGCCGGCGGGTGGGCGCCTGCTGCCGCGGTCCTGCCGCGGAGCCCTGTGTCCACGCCGGCTGCGGGCGGGTCGGGTCGGCGCCTGCTGTCCATGGTCCTGCCGTGTCCACGCCGGCTCTGGGACAGTCACCGGCCTCCCGCAGCTCCCGCAGACTCCTGGGGCGGGGGCCAGGCCTCTGCTGCCGCCCTCGCTGGTGACCGCCTGGGAAGCCCTGCCAGGCGCCGACACTCGGTGCCGCGGTGTCTGTCCCTGTACCAGGGCCGCTCCCGGTGCTGCTGGGTTTTCACAGCTGCCAGGCTGGGGGCAGCCTCGAGGGGGCGCAGGTGGCCAGCAGAGCCGGATACAGGCAGTGCCCTGCCTGGACCCTGTCCCCCACCGCTGCTGGTCCCTGAAATAACATTTGAGTGGCCAGTGAGAGGCTCCCCGTGTGACCTTCACTGTGTCCCCTTGGGTTCCAGAGACAAACGGAAGGCCAAGCTCTGACCCATGCTGCTGACAGGGGCTCGGTGGCCCTGCTGCCCACCGCCCCCCGGGTCACACACCGGCTGGGGCAGGGCGCTGCCCACAGCCTCGCCCTCCCCAGGGCAGGCCGGCCGCCCCTGACACTGCACTGCAGGCTGCTCAGGTCACACCCACACTTTCAGATGCAAAGTCTCTGGATGGGACAGGCTCACGCAGAGGGACCGCTGACCTAGAGTCTAAGCCCAGACCGTGCCGGGCAGTCACTGACCCACGGCGTCCAGGCAGGGGCGGGCCGGCATCAGCGTGTGGACAAGCACCCTGGGCTATCCCCAGAGGTTGGTCACCACACCCTGCTTCCTGCCAACCCAGTACAAGGAGTGGCCAAGTGACAAGGCCCAGGTCCACATTCAAAGGGAGTGAGGGCCAGCGTGGCATCACTGGACAAGCTGAAAGGACCGTAACAGCCCCGCGACTCTGCAGAAGAGCTCAGGACGCCCAGGGCAGCCCAGCCTCGGTGTCAGGTCCCCTGCAGACAATGTCCACGCTTGACGCCGGGCTCCGACCTCACGTGAGTGTCCCCACTCACGCCCCGGCCAGGGACAGGGCCACTCGGCTGGCAAGCATTCCCTGAGCAGCCGAAGGCCACGGGCTCCAAGGTCACGGGCTTTCTCGAATGTCAAGTTCTCACACTTGAGGACACAGCTCATTGGTGTTTTCCTTGGTCCGAGGCCATCTTGCTGCAGCTGGAATGCACGTAGGCAGCCAGTGGGCGGCCAGCTCCCCGTCCAGGGGGGTGCTGTCCACCCGCCGAGGTCACTGCGAGGTCACTCGAGGTGGCTGGCGAGGGAGAAGTGCTCTCCTTGTGCCCCGAGCAAACACCTGTCCTCTCAGTCGGGCACTGTGCAGACCAGCTCTGCCCAGGGCATGTGCCAAGAGCCACGCTGGCCACCGAGCATAATGATAAGACCTGGATTCCGACCCGGGGGACCCGCCGCGGGCACGGCCAGAGCGTGCCACACGCGCGCGGCCCCCAGGCTGCACGGGCCCGCGAGCCAGGGCCTGCCACGCCTGTGTGGCCCTGGCACCCGTGACACTCAGCGCTGGGCGCCAGCGTCCGCCTCGCAGCTGACGGGCGTCGTCCTCCGGCTCCAGTCAGAGAACCGCTGCTGGCGACGCCGGCCAGGGCGCCCTTCGGGAGCAAAGGGCTTGACCACTTCGGTGCCCAGCGTAAGGCCGAGCCCCGGTCACTGCTCTGTCACGGCCATTGTCACTACGGCCTTGGTGCCCACACGCCATCCAGTAGTTTTTCAATTTATGCTCATGAGACAAACGTCCTCATTAATATTAGCACCCTGAGCTTTTGCCCCCAGAGACCACACGGGGCTACAGGGACTGAGAGTGACCACAGAGAGTGGGTCGTCACTGCGTCCCTAACAGTGAATGGAGAGCATGGAATTCATCGCCGGGACATGCCATGGACTGGCCACCAACGAGGCAGAGGGGGGGTTATCCCGGAAGAGTAGGGAGGGTCTCTGAAAGTGACGACCTGAGAACCGGAGTCACCGGGCGAGCAGGACGGGGAGCGCGGCGCTGCGCCGCGGGCTCGGCTGTCGGTGGCGCCTTGCGCAGGCGGCGACGTGATACGAAATATCTCCATTTAGCGTGAAACGCTCCCTGGGAGCTCGCGGGCGCTCGGATACCACGACCGCCGGCGCTGCTGCAGGTCAGGGCGCAGCCCTGCGGGCCACCGACCGAGGCGCAGCGAGGAAAGACAGACGCGACGCGACGGGCCGCGCGGGGGCCTCGTCACGCTGCGCGGGGGCGTGTGTGCGGGCCGTGGCGGGAGCGCGGAGATCGCGGCAGGGCTTAGGCGACCCGTCTCTCTGGCCCGGGCGGCCCTGGACCCGAGCAGGAGCCGCCGTGGAGCAGCGGAGCGAGGTCTGGGGACCTTAGCAGAGGCCAGGGGAGCCGATGTCACGAATCAGGCTACGAGCTGGGAGGAGAGGAGGGAGGGGACAGAGGACGGGGCGGCGGGGATCGCAGCCCTTAAGCGGGCGGATGGGAGCCACCGTGGACAGGGCGCTCGCCAGGCCCCCCCAGGCCCCCGGCCCCGGGGGCCGGCGCCCTTCCCGACTCCTCTCGGCTGCCCCGCAGTGACCGTGGACGGGCCAAGGTGACAGCAAGTCTCAGATGGTGACAAAGCAGAAACGACACCAGGTATGTTGTGATGAACGAGGAAGGATGAAACCGGCGAGCTTGGGAAGAGCCGCGAGAGTTTGAGGCGCGTCTGCGGGGTGCGGAGGGGCGGAGGTGGGGGCTGCGGGGCCGCGACCGCGCATGCGCCGCTCGCCGCTGGCCGGTGACAGGATCGCACACCCAGAAAACACAAAAGAGTCAATCACCCGAGGATGTTTCGAATTGTAAAGTAATTCGGTGAGGTGACCAGGTAAAAACTAAGACTCCGGCGCCGTCACCTTCCCGTGCTCAGACACCTGTCAGGTGAACAACGTGACGCACGAAGGAGGCGGCGCGATCTGCGCGCGCGACGTGTGCAGGCGCCTTCAGACTCGGCTGAGTTTCCAAAAGGAAAATTTTCTGCACTGAACGTCACAGTCTGCCTTCAGATAAGAAGCCTGCAGCATGAAGATGTCGATTCCACTTGAATTAATTTAAAACGCCATGAAATCCTGATAACGCATCCATAAGGGGAAAAGCATAGCATAATATCTATAAAATTGCTCTGGTAAAGACGCGTGATAAGGAGGGAGCTCTCCCGCCCGGTGCGGAAACGCGTCGCGAAGTCAGTGTCACAGCGGCTGAGCTGAATGACGGGTAAATCGATGGAAGAGAATAGTGAGTCCAGAATAGATCCAAATATCTATACCGGGGACTTAGGATATAATAAAGGTGTCATTTCATATCATTCAGAAAAATAACGTTCAATAGATACTACAGGGACACCAGCAGAAATCTGGAAAAAAAGAAAACAACAAAGTTTAATTCCCACCTTTCTACTGACATCGGAATAAATGCTGAACCAAATACAACCTTAAATATAAAATAACAACAAAGCAGAAAACTGGAAGAAAATACTAGAAAATGTTTCTAATCACTGAGTGAGGAAAATCTCCTTTCTACACAAAACAAAAAATGCAGAAGCCATAAGAAAATAGACCGATAAATGCAACCGTATGGAAATAGATGTTTTCTGATCGCAAAGCTCCAGGAAAGAGGCAGAGCAGAAATAACGAGGCAGCGTATTTACAAGACGCGTCTCTGAGACGGTGCCGCCTCCCTTAAAGGAGCTTCTGCAAATCAATAAGAGGAAGATCAATAACAGGATAGCAATATAGGTGAAATGTGAGAACAGACGGTAAATGCGAAGGACATAAAAATAGCTCCTAACCGTATGGAACATGGCCCGCCTCACGCATTACACGAGAAACGCAAATTAACAACTTTTCATCCATCCGCTTGACAAAGACCTAAAGCTGTTGGCACACTTACCTGCCCCGGTTGAGGACAGATGCTGTCATTCGTGACTCAAATATGTGGAGATCAATGCAGCTTCTATAGGTGATTTAGCAACCGCTATCGAAGCCTGACACGTGCTTCAATATTTAAAACGTACTTGCTCTTGGACCCGACGCTCTCTCCCTCAGAAGCCCACCCCGCAAACCGAGGCCTATGCGTCACCCTGCACCCCACAGACACAGACCTGAGTGTCACCCCGCACCCCGCGGACCTGGGCGGTGTGTCACCCCGCATCCCGCAGACACCTGCCTGGTCCCAGACCTCAAGGAGTTGCAGGCCACACCCCGGGTCCTCACACTGACCCCGCCTGCCAAGGTCGGTTCCCTTCGGGGACCCTGTCCCCATGGGAAGCGTCACCGGGGCCACGTCCTCTAAGCCGTGACGTCTGCGCTCCGCAGGGTGGCTTTACGCGTGGACAGGCTTCGCGCACGGCTGTGCTCTCTTTCTGCCCCTGCGTGAGGTAAGCCTGCATTTCAGGGTCCGTGGGGCCCAGGAGGGAAGGGGCGCAGTGGGGGCCGCTGGCTGAGAGGGCTGAGGTGGCCGCGAGGGTCACTGACTCACTCGCTGTCCCTCTAGCCCTGAACTGGGAGCCGCCGTGGGAGGGGGCGCCGCCTTCCTGCGCGGGCGTCTCCGGCGTTTTCTGACGTGTGGACCCGGCCGCCCAGCCGAGCGGCAGGTGTGGGTTGGGTTCACGGAGAGGCTGTGTGCAGACGCGCCCGCCAGGGAGTCAGCGGGGGGCTCACCCTGGGAGGCAGGCATTCGAGTTCATCATCGGAATTCGGCCGGTGGGTCCCCAGCCAGACGTCGTGAAGCCCCGGCGTCCCATGAGACTGTCACCGTCTGCGGTCGCCGAGGACGTCTGTCTTCCCTGAGGAACCGCGTTGTTTTCAGCTTGGACGGGTCGCGTGGCTGTGAGCCCTCCCATGCCCCGCCTGGCCCGCCCCGGTTCCCCGGGTTCAGACTACGTGGCCAGTGGGAGACGTTGTCCAGCTCTAGAGCTCATTAAACAGGCTCCCAAAACGCGACTGCTATGAAAAACACACGCTCCCTCATTGTCTCGTTCAGCCCCGAAGAAACCCTGCTCTGATCACCAGCCCTCCAGCATTTAATTCAGGGCCCGGGGCTGATAACCGAAGGGAGGAAACTAACAGTCGCCATCCCCGGCCCTGAGGGCCCTGTAGGTGCTGGATCCCCGAGGCCTCAGCGTCCACGCCCTGCATCCCCCGTCCACACTGTCACGTTTCCACGAAAAGTCAAAATCATCGTCATCAGAAGAAGAAGGAGGAGGAGGAGGAGGAGGAGGAGGAGGAGGAGGAGAGGAGGAGGAGGAGGAGGAGGAGGAGGAGGAGGAAGAGGAGGAGGAGGAGGAGGAGGAGGACTCATTGTAGCCCACACTTTCATCACTGCAGAGAACACACGAACAACAGTCCTCCAATCCCTGAAGGGCCAAGCGACGTTCCGTGGTGAGCGTCTTACAGGGCGTGCAAGAGGCGTCCCAAAAATGGGACCTGAAACCCGTGAAGAACCAGGCTTCTGCGTTCCCAAGGTGTTTACTTAACACATTCCTCTTTGGTACAAAGAAAAGCATCTCACCCATCATAACCTGTTGTCTATAATCTAATTTCACCCTCAATTTGCTTGTCTCTGCACCTGAGCAAAATTCTCCCATGGTTATTAATAGATTCCCTAATTGCAACCAGCTTGTGACACGGGGCAGCTGATGACGAGAATCCAAGCATGTCAGTTCCGACATATGTTGGCATTATAGATATTGATATAATAGAGATATAGATGGGTAGCTATAGATAGAGGTGATGCAGACAGATGTAGGTGTAGCTATAGGAACAGGTGTGGTGTGGAGTGGATACAGGTTGGGTTTCAGCTTGGTGTGGGTGTGTACGCAGGTACAGATGATACAGATAAATACAGATGTAAATGCAGATTTTCAGGCACACTGCAACCCTCAAAAATGTGGTTATTTTCGTTAGAGTGGCTTATTCAGTGACTTGTGTGTTCAGTGACATCATTGAGAGGATTTTTTCGGCAAGAAATCATTCCAGCTAATAAATAAAGGTCCAAAAATTATGTAAGAATAGACTGAAACTTGCCAACGATAAGGATTAAAACAAATCACCGTAGTTTTACTAATTGCTTGTTTTATTGGCTTAGATGCTAACACCGCATTGCTGTGCATTTTCTGATTTTATTAAAGTAAAAAAGTTGAACTGCGCAGTCCCCTTTGCTTTTATCAAATGAAGTTTATTATCAGAGGTAAGAATAAAGTTGTGCTATTGTCCAAAAAACACATTCATGTAGATGTGGGCTCGGGTATAGGTATCGATGCAGATATACACTGGATGATTGTGAGGATCGATGATGGAGATGGAGATGGGTTGGGGTTGGGGTTGGGGTTGGGGTTGGGGATGGGGTTGGGGTTGGGGTGGATGGGATGGAGCTGGAACAGACGTGGACATAGAGCTGTGGGCGTGGGCATGGACGTGGACGTGGCCGCAGCGATGCAGACACCCCACTTTGAAGGCACCCCGGCTTTTGAACCAGCCAAGAGGAATGGACCGCTGCCCCTAATAGTTGTCACCAGCGTGACACGGAACACGCAGCCGTATCCCTTTCCCGCCCACGCTGTGTCTGTGGGGCCCCATCGACGTGGACCTGACACGGACCTGATGTGGACCTGTCATGTGAGCGTGGGTCCACCCTCGGGTCCCGAGCGCCGGGCCTCCTTCCAGGCCTGCCCAGCGTCAGTGGCGGAGCTGTCCAGAGCGGCCCGGACGCCCGCGCTGCAGGCTGCTGCTCTGCCGTGTCCATCTTGAAGAGCAGGTAAAAGAATCCACAGGAACCCATTTTCCATTCAAGTCCAAGAGACAGGGGGCGGGGTGGGGGACGGAGAGCACGAATGTGTACACACACAGATACCCAAACACACACACACACACACTCACACACACACACACACACACACTCACACACACACACACTCACACACACACACACACAGATACCCAAACACACACACACACACACACACACACATACACAAACACACAACACCACACCACACTCCCACACCACACAGGTACCCAAACACACACACACACACACACAGGTACCCAAACACACACACACACACATACCCAAACACACACACACACACACACTCACACACACAGATACCCAAACACACACACACACACACTCACACACACAGATACCCAAACACACACACACACACACTCACACCACAACAGAGTACCCAAACACACCACACACACACACACCTCAAACTATACCCCCCGCCTACACACCCACACGCACCCTACCCCAGCACACCCACGCACACACACACACACACCACACACCACAGGTACACAAACACACACACACACTCACACATACCCAAACACACACACACACACACACTCACACATACCCACACCCACACACCACCATACCCAAACCACCCACACACACCCCACACACACCCCCTTACACAATCACCCACCCCCTCACACCACCCACACACCCCGACACTCCCACACCCCATTACCCACACCCCCCCACCCACACACCTTACCCAACACAAACACACACCCACCCACCTCACGCACACACCCCTAAACCTCACAACCCAACCACATCATAACCCAACACACCACCACACCACACACTGCCAACCCATACCCCCACACCCCCCCCACCCACCCCCCACCACTCACCCATACCCACCCACCCCCCACCCCCCCTCACACCCACAACCCCACCCACCTGTAACACAAACCCCCCACCCACCCCCTCATCACACCCCCCCCACACCCCAGCACCCCCCTACCCCCCCTACCCCACAACACCCCCCCCCATACCCAAACACACCACACCACCCTAACCCACCCCCCCCCCACCCACAACTCCCACCCACCCCACCCCCACCCACCCCACCACCCCCTTCCCCCCCCCACCCCGCCCGCCACAGCAACCCCCACCCACGCCCCCCACCCCCCCCCCCCCCCCCCTGCACCAACACACCCCCCACCACCCCCCCACCCAACACTCTCCCCCCCAAGCCCCCCCCCCACCCCCCCCCGCCCATCCCCCCCCAACACCCCCCCCACACCCCCACCTCCCCGCCTGCCCAACACCCACCCACCCTCCCCCACACCACAACACCCACCCACATACCCCCCCCCCCACCCACCCGACAACCACACCCACCCCACCGAGAGACCCCCACCACCCCACCTCACCACACCACACCCCCTCCCCATCCCCCACACAACCCCCCCACCCCCCACCCCCACACACCCACAACACCCCCCCCCCCCTCACCATCCCGCAACCCCCCACAACCACCCCGACCCCCCCCCCAGTTCACCCCAAACACACCCACACTCCCACCCACCCCCCACCACCTCACACACACACGTCCCCAACACACACACACACACCCCCCACTACCCAACACACACACACACGACACTCCCCCACACCACACACCCACACACACCCACACCCCCCCAGCCCTCCCACCCCCCGTACCCCCAGCCCCACCACCCACCCCAACCCCTCACCCACACACACCACACCCCCACACCACCCACACACCCCACCAACCCCCCCCACACCCACCCCCCCACCCCACACCACCCACAACTCCCCCCCAACCCACCCACCCCCACCCCCCCCCCCCTACGCTCCACCCACCCCACCCCCACCCCCCTCACCCCATCCCCCCACCCCCACGCCCACACACACGCACACAAATCCCCCCCCCCACCCACACCGCCACCACAACCAACACCCCCCCCACACCCACCACCCCGGGCACAGGTACCCAAACAACACACACACACACACAACACACACACACTCACACACACAATTTACCAAACAACACACACACACATTACCACCACACAACACACACACCCGCCACACTCACACACCCACATAACTCACACACACACAACCCATAACCCAAACACACCACACCACCAACCACACACAACCATCCCCCCCCCCACACCCCCACCCTCACACATACCCACACGGTACACAAACACACACACCACACCACACACACACACCACACACTCAACACCAAGGTACCCAAACACACACACCACCACAGGTACCCAAACACACACACACACACACACACACTCACACACACAGATACCCAAACACACACACACACACACACACTCACACAGGTACCCAAACACACACACACACACACACACACACACAGATACCCAAACACACACACACACACACTCACACACACAGATACCCAAACACACACACACACACACACAGATACCCAAACACACACACACACACACACACACACACTCACACATACCCACACAGACACATGCACACAGATACTCGATCAAACACACATGCACACAGACACATGCACTCAGATACTTAACCACACACACAAACACGTACATACACAGATACTCAAACACGCAAACGCGCACACACACACACACGCACAGAGGCACGCGAGCATTTCACGGCATCTCTAAGCAGTGTGGAACACCGCTGTGGCCACCGTCCCATGTGTGAGTAAGAACAATGCACATCGGTGAGGCCAGTGTGTTTTTATTTTGCATCTAAGGAAGCTTCTCAAATACCATCACCTCACACAAAATAAGATATTATTTCAGTTTTATTTTCTTAATTTTTCCAGCTTTACTGAGGTAAAATTGACAAAAGAAATGTATATTTAGGTATACAACATGGTGTTTCGATATGTATACACATTGTAAAATGATTACCACATCAAACTAATTAACACATTCATCACTTCACAGTTACTAGTGTGTGTGTGTGTGTGTGTGTGTTGCGTGCGGTGAGAACACTTAAGATCTATTCTCTTGGCTAATTTCAAGTTTACAACACTTTAGTATTACCTCTAATCACCGCGTTACATTAGACTCACGGAGCTTACTCGTCTTAGGACGGAAACTTCGTACCCTGTGACCAACAGCTAACAGGAGTTTACACTAAATAAAATCATGACGACCTCTAGTCTGTCCTCCCCCGCCTCCCTCTCTCCATGCAGCTCGAAAATGAAGCCGATTATTGCTTTAAGACTAGCAGGCCCCCTTTCTGTCACTTACTGCACATTTGGCTGCTGCATGTCCGTGTCGTGTGCGTGTGCACGGAGATTAGGTGGGTACTGGGCAGGTGGATGGGTACACGGGAAGGTACCAGGCAGACGGCGGACTGACGGATACACAGAAGCATGGAAAGCTATAGGTGGATGACAGACGGCTTCATAGCTAAAGCAATAAATCTTTTCACACGTTAATTTGAGTTACAATCTAAAAAAGGCCAAAGTTCTAGAAACTACTCAGGCAAAGGGAAATTCAAATGATGAACCAGCTGATTTCGAGCTGTGCCTACTTTTCCAGGCATATTTCAGAAAAAAGTTGGTTTGACGACGGTTCGAAGCTCTGAGGGGGCCCGGCCAGCAGCGCGAGTCCCGGTCGGCGAGGTGCCGAGCGGCTCAGCGCCGGCGAGGCGAGGGGAGGCGGGGCGCACCCGAATTCGCTGCGCCTCCCGGGAGCGGCCAGACTTGCTGTGCCGCACGAAACGGCGCCATTAACGCGTCACTGCGAGACCTCCTCTCGGAGGAGGTGACAAGGACTCCGGGGGCCCAACAACGGTGGGAGGCCAGAGCTGAGCAGACGCCTGGTGGAGGGAGCGACCACCTGACCTGGTCTGTGGGAGGCGGGGCAACCCGCTGAGGGGCAGGACACCCCGATGTCCAGGGCAGGCCGCCTCCGGGGCCCCGCTCCCCCCACCAGCTGGGGTGCAGGGCTCCTGGGCCCAACGCCGGGTGGCCCCGCTGACCTGGGCCGCAGAGAGAGGCTGAACCTGGGTGTCCTGAGGGGCGACAGCCCACACCTGGGTGTCCTTGTGACCAGGAGGTGCCCTCGGAAATGACCTTTAATGACTGGCTGACATCGGGACTGTCACATAACCAGAATCTGCATTTTCTGAAGCAAAACCTTCAGAACTGCCCTCTCACTGCTAATAGTGGCCCAGCTTTTGATCTGTCCCCGGCCTCGGCCCACAGAGGACCCGCTGGGCTTGTCATCAGAGCCACGGAGAGGCAAGGGGAGCATCGCGTTTGTCCCTGGGCCACCCGAAGCCACCTTCTGCAGGTCTCGCCGTGGGCGGCCACCGACTCCGGAGGAAGAGCTAAAGCGTGAGCATGATGTGTTATACCTACAAAGCTTTTCAATTAGTGGACAGGGACGTCCCCGAAGCCATTCCTCGGTCCTCCCGGGCGGCAAAGGGACGTGGGGGTGCTGGCCACGCTGCCTGCGCCACGCCCCGGGTTTGTCTGCGTTTCCCGGGGTCTTTAGCAGACGTGCGGGAAGGGAAGCGGGCTTGAGTTTTCGTGACGTTTGTGACAGCGAGTAAGTGGTGTTCAAATGTACAGCGTGGTCCTCTGTCTGGTGGAAACTGTTTTGCAGGGTAAAAAATACATATATATAAGGCTTTTTCTGATTCTTGCTGTAATTCTTTGGAAGGACAGAATCAAATCTCTCCCTACAAAACACTTACTACAAGAAACAGAACACTTTTTAAAACTCGTTTTCTTACTAGGATTGACAAGTAATCCAAAAATAGAGGAGGAAGCCGAGACAGGACGCGGCGTGGAAATAAAAACATGCCGGCGTGTTTAAAACAATGGAGTCAGTTATCCGCTGATAGAGCATGGCAGGGGATCCAACCAACGTCTGCGCTAAGAACAGGAATTTCTCCCAGAAACAAGAGCGAAACGTAGAGAAAATTCATAGCGGAAAGGGAAGCTAGACTTAGAAAATTTAGAGCACACGTAATAAGACTTAAAGAGGTAAGACACTTTAAAAAGACAATTAAATTTAAAAAAGAAAAAAAAAACATAACCTTATGCGCGGGCTGAATTATGGGCCTCAGAAATTGCCGTGTTGGAGCCCGAGGCCCCCCGACCTCAGCACGAGCGGAGCTTAGAGAGAGGGGCTCACAGCTGTGCTCGGGGCAAAGTGAGGCCGTCTGTGGGCCCCGATTCCGTCTCACTGGGGTACGCGCAAGAGGAATTTGGACACACGCGGAGACATTAGATGGTACAAGCTCCCACAAAACCAAGTGGGGACATGGTAGGAAGCGGGTGCCCACGAGCCGAGGTTGAGGTTGAGGCTCAGGGCGCCGGCCCTGCCCATGCCTTCGGCTGGACTTCGGCCACCACAACCGCGGGACGTGGCCTCTGCTGCTCAGCCCGCCCCGGCCGCGATGTCCCACGATGGCGGCGCAAGCAGACCGATGCGTTTTCCTTAGTTAAAAACGGCCTTCAGCCTGTAAATCAAAAGGGATCACTGAGTTTAAAAAAAGGTAATAATACAGAGGCCGACACCTATACATAACCTAATGGAATGTCAGAAACAATAATACAAACCTTTAGGCACAAAAATATGTTACCTACAGACTGATACAGTTTTGCCATGCATACCCACACTAGAGTTAAAGGAGGACTATCGGTGTGATTTTGAGAAGACAGAGAGAGACAGAGAGACGAGAGACAGAGAGACAGAGAGACAGAGAGAGACCTCAGAATGGTGAAGTTGCAGTTCAATAACAGAATAATAACAGAATTAATTGTAAGCAAAGAAACCACTAAAACGGAGATCAATCTAAACAATTATCTTATAACATGAAATATAATTTAAAGAGGGATAATTTAAGGGAAAAAATACAATAATTTAAAATGAGTAATTCAATAACAATCTGGCTCTAAAATCCAAAATTATGATAAAGAAGAGCAAGAACCAGAGGCATTATGGAATTACAATGAGAGTCAACATATTAATTCTTTTTTTAACTTGATAAGAGGAACTAATTAATTTTAAATAATTATGCAAAGGATTAATACTTTATAATAAAAACGGAATATAATTTTTCCATTTGCTAAAGGGAAAACAATCAAATACAGCACGGCTGCTATAGAAAAATATGTTAAAGAATAAATAAACAACAAAAAAAACAGATGTCAGAACAAGCTATGTTATGACAATAAGAGTAAGTTCACTGCCATACCTAACGGGAAAGACTCTCACAAGAAATAAAAATAAAAACAGTAACTCAAATGCGTGATGAATCTGAGAGACAGAGGGCAAGTAACGCATCGCTACGTCCCTCCGATGCCGAAATACAGGAAACGCCCGGTGGATGCATATGTAAAGCGATCATCTACATCCGTTCAAGGAATGCTACAGCTCATCATAAAAATCATATTCCCAGGACATTGAAGAATATTACAAAGTTTACATGATGTGTTACTCATCTTTAAAGCTTATTTTGATCCTCGACTTGATACAGAATATCTACAAAAACACGAAGCTAACATCTTACTTGACGGTGAGAAACTTGCAGCTGCCCCGCTAGGATCAGGGCCAAGGCAGGGGCGTCGCCGGCCACCGCTGCTTTCCACATCGTCCTGGAAGATCTAGCTAATTCGGTAAGACAAGCAAGGACATGAAATGCACACAGACTGGGGAGTGAAAAGCAAATCTGTCTTGGTTCGTAGATGCCATAGTGGTCTACACTGAAAATCCAAAAGAACTGACAAAAAAAGAAAAAAAACCCTGGAACCAACAAGCAAATACACAAAGGCCAATCGCTGCTCGCATACCAACCACGAAAAGTGGCGTTTGAAACTAAAAACACCGTACCCGTTAAATCAGCCCCTCAAAAAATGAGATACTTAGGTAAATAGCTAATAAAACATGGATGAGATCCATAGGAGGAAAACTACAGAGCCCCAGTGAATGAAATCAAAAAATGACTAAATTCACGGAGAAGCATCCACGGTCATGGGCGGATGTTTCGCCTCCCCGACTTGACCTGTAAACTCAGCGCAGTCCCAGCCGCAAGCCGGCACGTCTCCACGGAATCGAAAGCGATGCTGAAGTTCACCTAGAGGCGAAGACCCCGGACGGCCGAAGCGACGTGTCGGAGAAGAACACAGGTGCAGGGCCGACGACGCCCAACGCGGACGCTCGCGGCCAAGCGCACGTCACCGCGGCGGCGGCGGCAAAAGGCAGGCCGCGGGTCGGGGGCACGGAGCCGAGAGCCCAAAACGCGGCTGACCTGTCTTTGACACAGGAGCAAAGACGACACCATGGAGGCAAGGTTGTCGTTTCAGCAAACGGTGCCGGGACAGCTGGACGGCCACCTGCAAATCAAAACAAACAGCTCGCACGCAAACGTGTGCGTGCACACATGCACAGGCGCACACGCACACATGCGCACACACATGCACACGCGAGCACGCACATGCACACGCACACGTGCGCACGCGAGCACACACATGCACGCGCACACACGCACACGCACACGAGCACACACGCGCTCCTGGCACGCAGCAGTTCTGGTCCCCTTACACTCAGTGACACTAGCGGACAAGTCAAACTCGGTCCCGAGATGCTGCAGCCAGGGCGGAACCCAGTGCCCACCGCTCCGCAGAGACATGAGCAGCAGCAGAACAAAAGCTTTAAACGGCACTTGTTTTTCAGGAGGATGGTGATAAATCACACCTTGTGCTTTAAGTGTGTGTTTAATTTTTTTAATTGAAACAAGTTTTTGTTTTAAAAGTGGGTGAATCTATATCAATATTTTCCATTTTTTATTTTACTTTGTCATGAGATCCAAAAACTCAAGAAGCCAGATGAGAACTGCTGAATTCTCTGACCTCCAGGGAATTTATCTCCGCAGATACCTTTGGAAGCTGGTCTTATTCTTTTAGAAAGATTGAAGTTCACCCAGTTTAAAATTAGAAAGTATGTACATATATTTATTCATTACCTGTCTTGCCTATCAATGGCATATTAAAACTGTAAACGTGCACTTAAAAATTACATAGATATTTACGGGGGTGGATTCTTACACTTTCCTTTCAAATGAAAGTACAGAATCAATCACAGATCAATAACTGAGTTCTAGAGTCGTACACTCTGCAACAGCAAATGACATGAAAGCAAAGATTGGTGAAGGGTGGAGAAATGAATTACTGCTCGAAGAGTCCCGTGTCACTGCCGCCCGCCCACACCTAAACTTTGTCCCTCATAGAACTTCCCGCGTGTGCCATCCCAGTAATATTTTTTAAATATCTCTCTGCTAGAAACTATTTCAATACATCTTCTTTAATAATGTTCTCAGCAATTAAAACGAAAAACCAACAAACATGTGGCTGTCACCAATAAGTCTATACTTCATGAAACAATCAGATCACTGTTCAAATTCCCCAGGAACAGAAGTAGCGTCTCTGGAACCGACCAGGCCCCTGCCCTCCCTGTGTCAAATTTAGCCTGAGGAACTAGTCTGATAGAAAGATCTAAGTCATTTCTGGACGCTTGGAGTTGCTGGTTTGTCTCCACCACCCGCCTTGCCAAAAGAATTATTTACCGGAAATAAATAATGCCTAAAGGTGTCATTTGACTACCGTCCTGTCAAGCTGAATTATTCATTTCTCTTCATGAGGAACACCAAACATGTACTGAACAGATGTTGTTTGCAGCGGACAAAGGAACACACACGGGAGAGGCGGAAAAGGGAAGAAGACACTTGTCATGTGATGAAGTCGCTGGAGGTGTTCTTTCTTCGCTATTTGTGGACAATAAATTTCGTTTGATCAATCAAAGGGCAGGGTGAGTTATCACACACGGTGCAGCTAGATGGCTGTTCTTCAAAGCCGTGTGTCATCCTAGATGCTCGGTCGCACACAGGCGCGGTGCCCGAGACGCAAAGCTGCGTCACCAGAGACGGAATGTCACCGAAGTACATTCCCGAATACGGTCCCGTTGTCTGGTGTTCACAGGTATCAGCGCGCAGAGAGTGCAGCTGAGGCAGAGCTTTCACTGAGGTGTATCTTAGAACTTGCCGACTGGCAGATTCCAGCTGGCGAAACTCCAGCCAGTAACAGAAACGTAGCTGTAGTGTGGGTCCAGCCTAAATGGACCCCAAGCATCCAAATTAAAGGTGGCAAACCTCTTAGAAAAGTCTACGTGGTCACAGACTGGCAAGCGAATTCAAAGCTGCCACTATTGCAATGTTAGATGGCGGATGATGTTTTATGGCAGGAAGTAAAGGTAGCTTATATGGTCGTATCGATCGATGCTTAAAAAGCATTTGACAAACTCCAACACCCATCCAAGGCGGAAATTCCTAACAGCTAACTAGGAATAGAGGGGGAGTTTCCTCAATTTAATAGAGAACATCTATAAAAAAACAAACCTACCATCAAGATGACTCTCAGTGGTGACAGCCTGAGATTGGGAACGAGTGAGGGACGTGCTGTCACCACTCCTGTTCAGCATCGCAGTGGAAGCCCCGCTACCGCAGCACGACACGGAAAACAAAGAGAGGGTGTAGTTTCGAAAAGAGAAATGAAACTGTCTTTGCAGATGGCATGCATGTCTGGGTAGAAGACCCCAAAGAATACAAAAAGGAAACTGCTAGAATGAAGAGGCAAGAAGAGCAAGGTCACAAGATGCAAGTTCAATACGCAAAAGCCAATCGCTTTCATCTATACCAGCAAAGAACGATTGGAAATGAAACATAAAAACGGTACCAGTTATTATAGCACCGAAAAAGTACTTCAATGTATACATCAAGGTCAGTATTGCCAGCAGTAAATCATGTTGATAAGGTGTGCCTAGATACGATAGGATGAGCATGGTACTTACTTCTATGACCCTCATCCTAAAGCCCATAACCCAAATTAATCACAAGAAAAATATCAGACCAACTGAAAATTAGGGATATTTTACAAAACACTTAACTACTGTTCTCAAAACTGTCAAAGTCAAACCCAAAATGAGGAAATTCTGAGAAAACGTCACTGCCTAAAGGAGCCTAATGAAACATGATAACTAAATGTCACGCAATTTCCTGGATGGAATTCTGGAGCAGAGAACTCTCATTAGGTAAAACCTAAGCAAATGTGGATAAACCACGGGCTTTAGTTAATAACAAGGTATCGATATTGCTTCATTAATTTTTACAAATGTATCACACTAACATATGTTCACAAACACAGCAACAAACTCAGGCAAACGGTATATATGAATCACCTTCAATAATCCATTTAAGAAGATTGAATGCTAAAATGTACACTTGAATCTTAGAACTTCTCCAGCAAAATTTTTTGCTTCAGGCATTGAGAATAATACAATGTCTCTGCTTATTTGGCCTTTTTTTAGTGGGGAAACTCTGAAAAAAGAAAGTAAAGTTTCATTCTAATTAATGATATTTTGAGTTCACAATGTAGCAAAACGTTGGGAAAATACAATTTGAAAATTTGAAAGCAGATTGTAGCTATTCTCCAGAACTGTCATCCCATGTATTCTTTTGAATAAATAGAATGTATCTTATACAAACTTGCCGGTGAAATTTGAAACCTGTTAGTATACACCGTTTCCCTCTAAAGTAACGGCATGTAGATGCGGCAGGCTTAGCCAAGCACGCACACTGCACACTGCGACAGAGCATCAGTTCAGGTAGGTCGCTGCCGTTAACCGGATTTGACATACTAGGAACCAACTACTATCGTTTTATCTCTTGTTCAGAAAGGCAAACGGGTGGGTTTCAGAGAGAGACCAAGGACTTTTTCACTCACGGAACTGGACCTGGGCTTTGATTCCTCTGTGGAGTCGGTGCCTGGTGCTCCTGAGCCAGCCTGGTTTCCAGTCGCTAGTGGCTGCCACTGTGTGCACACGACGCTCCGGGAGGCTGGCCCGGCGGCCTGTGCTCCGACAGGCGAGGACCCAGGTAGGCTGCCATTCCCGTGGCACCGCAGATCCCGCCTTCTCTGAGTGCTCGCAACACCAGGAGGACTCTGGGATTGTATCAAGAACAGGTGTGGGATTCGCCAGGTGGCACGGGAGCTACGATTAGCTCCGTGCCTCCCTCTCCGAGGGCGCCAGCGCCGCGGGGCAGCGCGGGGCGCAGCATAGCGCGGAGCCTCGGGGGTCCCGGAGCATGGGGGTCCGGGTGGCTCATCAGCAGAGCAGCAGCCTCCGCCGCAGGATCTCGGTGGAGAAACTTCCGTCTGTCGCTGTCCACGCCGACCAAGTGTTTCTGTTTGTTACTTCATTTGCATATTAGATTTTTCATTCTCTATCTCCTACAACTAAAAGCAGAAACATTCATCCTTCCCGCTGCCCAGTCTACCGTATAATTGCTAATACGTAAACACACATCTGACCGGCTTGGAGCTTGTACTCATGGTTTTTCTTCCTTTTCTCTTTTTTTTAAAAATGTTTTTCTACAATGAATATGGGTTAATTGCATTGGAACCAGCTGGTGTTGAGGGTGATTATTAAGTAACGACCGCTGTGAATCCGCAGAAAGGATAAACTGAGTCTGGACGTGACGTTGGGACTCTGGCTAAGACTCTCACTCAGCTAATTTTTTTCCCACCATGATAAAGATCGTTCAGATATTTTCTTAAAGTTTAAATAAATACGTGAGGCGACTGCTTCCACCTGACGACTCGGCGGCCCGGGCCAGCACGTTTCTCTGGAGAAACGTCTGCGCATGTTTCTGGGCACCGGCCCACGGATGCCGGGTCAAGCATGACGCCCTCGGGCCCTGACGGCGCTGCGCCCGGGTCCCTCTTCGCACAGGTTCGGCGCGTGTGGCGCGGTCACACGCACGGCCACGCGTCCCCGCGCCTCCCCGCCGCGCAGCAAACCCCGGCGGCGGGGACGGGCCTGTGGCCGCCCCCAGGATGCGCACCGCCCCGCGGGGACTCGCGCGCAGCTGTCAGGGGCGCGGAGCCTGCGGCCGCGCTGCCCAGCAGCGACACGCACGGAACCGCAGCCCAGACTCACGCGGACACCCACGCTTACACGGCCCGCAGCGGGCCGCACCGCCGGGCTGCCCCGCCCCCAGCCTCGCCCGCTTCCTCCAGACACCCCCGCTTCCTCCAGACACCCCCGCCTTCCGAGAATGGCACACAAGGCGCGCCGCACAGCAGGTCACCTTCGGGGGGACCTGCCCCGGGCAGCACAGCTCCCTGGAGACCCGCCGGGCTGCCGCCGGTCACGGGGTGCCCCCTCGTCGCTGGACATGTCTCACAGTGTGGACGCACTGAGTCTGTCTAATCCGTCCCCGCTGAGGATAAGCCGGCATCGCTGTCACCTGGGGCTTGTTCATCCCTTCTGAGAGCTTCCAGGCCCTGCATGCGAGGAACTCTGGCCTTAGGCCTGGACCCGGGAGTTAAGAGACCGGCTCTGACTCAGCCCGTGGCCCAGCTGGCCTCCTCTGGCACCGCAGGGGGCGGTGGAGGTGCCACCTCGGGCACCAGGTGCAGGACCGTCCAGCTTCCCGCTCGGCCCACTGACGGGCGGGGTGGGGGGGCTCCCACTCCCCACGTGGCCTCCACTGACAGCAACGGGAGCGCGTGGTCCAGGTGACCGTGCGGGGCAGAGAGGGACCCGACGCCCACTGGGCTGTGACATGGGGGGTCTGCACCTGGGCCCCCATGTCATCGCCACTGGCCCTGCAAGGCCAAGTGGCTCGTCCAGGCCAGGCGGACCCAAGTCAAGCATCCCCTGGCCTCCCCTAGGACCACGCCGGCGGGGGCTGGGGACCTCGCCATGGCCTGGGGCACACAGCCTGGGTCCCCTCCGTGCTGGCAGGGTGCAGGGGCACGTGGCGTGGCCGGGGCACGGTGGTCACTGCGTGGAAGGCCGCCGTCCCGCCAGGCGTCGCTGCTCAGTCCTCTGTCCAGGGCGCGTGGACGTGTGCCACGGGCATTCTGGGCAGAGGGCTCTTCACCTCCCAGTGGGGACGGGGGTTCAAGGGAAGCTCACCTGGCCGTCCTCAGCCCAGCCGCGGGACAGCAGCCTCCACCTCACACCGTCCAGGCCCCTCTGTCTTCCAGGCCCAGTCCGGGGTCCCCTCTCCCCGCGGGGGCGGCGCAGGGAAGGTGGGCTTCACCCCGCTGAAAGCAGAGGCCCCCCGCCTGCCAGGCCTCAGGCTCCCGGGGGCGAGAAGTCTCGTCTGTGTCACTCACGGTCCCTTCCTGGCACTCAGGACACACAGCGCGTCCTCAACAAATGTTCACTTTGCAACTTAAAAGGCGCGAGCGTGGTTCCACTCGCCTCCTTTTCCAGCTGCTTCCTCCTTTTCAAAATAAGAATGTGAGACTCGAAAAGGAACATCTTCCCCAAAATGGAGGAAAATTTTTGCTTGTCTCCTAATCTATCAATACTGTTTTTCCTCCAGTGTGAGTTGCCGTGTTCTAGTCCACGTTCACTCTT
Organism: Rousettus aegyptiacus; assembly: GCF_014176215.1. Lineage (NCBI taxonomy): Eukaryota > Metazoa > Chordata > Mammalia > Chiroptera > Pteropodidae > Rousettus > Rousettus aegyptiacus. The sequence continues at coordinate 93,496,461 of NW_023416287.1, forward strand.
TTAAGCTAAAAATTAATTTCCCTACCTTGTTCTCCAGTCCCGGGGGGTCAATACATCCACACAAATTAATCAAGGTGTCTCTGCTAAGTACCTCTCTGCATGTCGCTCTCTGCGCTGTGACAGTAATAGAGGACAGAGAAACGTCGGCAGACCCCGAGGGACCCTGTGAGGGGGCCACGGGCCGGGGCGGCTCCCGACAGCCACGCACAGTCGGCCGGGCTCCCCGCGGGCCGGCGCGACGCTTCCCAGGGCCCGCTCCGCCGTCAGGGCGCTTCTCCCGGCTTCACGGTGCCCGCGCGGGAGGAGCCGGCCGCCCGGCCGCCACGGCGAACAGCAAGAGCCGACCCGTTAGCCAAGGACACAGTTTCAGGGCTAGGAGGACGCTCGGCATCTTCTCAAACGACCTGTTCTCAGGTGAGTGGTGAAATGAGAAAGGCGGCGAAGGCCCAGGGGCTGTGGCGTCTGTCCCCATCCACTCAGGTGGCTCTTGGCTCTGCGACGCTCGCTTCGGCCCCGTGGGGGGACGTGGCCCTGCCTGGCTGCAGCAGCGGTGGAGCGGGCCAGCCCGGACTCGGCCCAGTGCGCTCCAGTACCGTCCAGTAAAGACGGGGCGTGGGGTCGTCTGTGTCACCAGGACGCGGGAGTCGTTAGGCCCGGCACAGACCACTCCGCCTCGGGCGCTAGGACGTTCGCGTCACCGTGGAGACGCCTCCGCCTGCTTCGCACCGGCTTCGGGCACTGGACGCGGGTCGCTCAGGAAACCCAGACGCCACCGGGGTGTCGTTTCAGCCTGGGGGAGCCGCGCACGCAGCTCCCGCCCTGACCCTTCCTGCACGTGCCTGCCCAGCGCCACCATCAGCGTTTCCTTCCTCGCCACTTGAAACACTAGCTGGACCTCTTCACAAGCCTCGTCTCTTCCGGATGTGAGGCGACGCGGCGCATTCCGGTTCCCATCGCTGACTCTGCACTTAGACCCCGCCGTCCGTTTGCCGCGTTGTGTCACGCCGTCGGGAGGCGCGCACAGCAGAGGTGCGAATGGAGGCCCGTCCCACACGGTGTCCTGGAATGCTGTCCTAAAATATTGGTGACTTGGGCTTCCTTGCTAGCAAGAGAGACAGAGAGACAGGGGGAGACAGGGACGGAGACAGAGAGAGGCGGGGGGCGAAGCATTGCAAGATCGCACCCCCCCCCCCCCCCCCCCCGCCCCGCCCGCAGAAACGGGGCGCCTGTCGCCGGCCCTGGGCGGGTGCCGCCGCGATGAAGCGGGGAGTTCTCGGCTGCCCTTTCCTGGCTTCTGTTGTTTTCTCGGGGGCTCAGCGGGGTGGAGAGTCTGTGCCGGGCAGGACATGCCAACAAATTGCATCACTTCTGCCTCGGTGACCGAGGACAATGGCATGCCATATGCCAGCGGCAGGAAATGAATGAGGCTCATTTACTCTGCACTGGGCGCTTCGGCCGCCAGTCTTCCGAGGCCGCGGTGGCAAAGAGGAAGGCGGCAGAGATGCAGGGCCCCCCGCTCCGCGAGCGTTGTCGGAGCTGGAGGGCTCCGGGCAGGGCGAGGGGACCTGGGGAGCCTCCCGTCTGGCCGTGAGTGTCGGCCTCGCGATTCAGAGAAGGAACCGGGAGACATCGCCGCCCTCTGCTCCCCTGCCCCCCAGGGAAGGGGGAAGGAGAACCCGCGGGTGCATTCCAGCTGCAAGGAGAGCACGCGCACCCGGCGGGTCCGCGCGCCCGCGGTCCGCGCGGCCTGCCGGCACACGTGCACGACCACAGAGGCCGGCCCCGCGGCGCCCCGCGCCCCGGCCACGCACGGCTCACACCTGACCTCCAACCTCGGTGGCAGCACGCCGTCTGTCTCGGTGCCTGCGAGCCGGGGACGGCGGCGACTGCTGATGAGGCGCCGTGCCGCTGCCCAGAGACGCTGATGCGCGGGCCGGGCCGGGCCGGGGTTCACCCCCGAGGCCTGCGGGCTGCGGCCAGCGCTTGGCCCGGGCCAGCCGTGGGGACAGGAGGCAACCACACGTCCCCTTCTTCATGATCACTGTCATTGGCTCCACAGTCAGAGGCGGGCGAGCTTCAGGCTACCTCCTGGCCCAGGGGCGCACTTTTTAAATAATGATGATGATGATGATGATGATGATGATGATGATGATGATGATGATGACAACAATGGTGGCGGCTGGCACGTGTCGGGCCTTCGTATCCGATTTCAGAGCGTCCTCGGGAGGTCAGTTAACTCACGTGGGGACATGCTGGACACAGACACCACAAGAGACTTCCCGCCGCCAGGCTGCTGGGGATCCGGGTGCACGGGACCTCTCCTGGCCCGAGGGACACACATGGGGTTCATCCTCCGGCGGCTCGGCTCAGGTGGCAGTTCGCGATCTGTACATCACCGCTGAGACCCAGGTTATCATACGAATGATACTGAAAAACAAACTCAGGCGTGAGCTCGTTAGCCAGAGCCCTGCGGGGCTGACTAATATCTGACTGATGCTGGCGCCAATGATATGGGATGAACCCCCAAAAGGCAGTAGCGAAAAAACCAAACAACTCAATTAGAAAATGGGCACAAGACAGGAGAGGCCGCTGCTCGGAAGAGGAAACGCAGGGAGCAGATACGCCGGTGACAAGGTGAGGGCATCGGCAGCCACCAGGATGCAGACGGAAGCCACGAGACAGCCTCGCGCACGCATCAGGACGGCACACACACACACACACACACATACACACACACACACACACAGAGTGACACCCAGCGCTGGCGAGGGTGCCGCGAACCGGCCAGTCCAGCATGGCTCGGAGTGGGGGGGGGGGGGCGCGCAGAGCTAGTCCTGAAACCTGGGGGCGCCTCCGAAAAAGCCACGCCAGTGCCTCCCACGTGACCTGGCAACCGCCTCTCCGGGCATTTACCCCGAGAGAAATGAAAACTTATATTCACACAAAAGTCTGCACACAGATGTTCGCAGCGGCCTTATTTGTGATAACCCGAAACTGGAAAGAGCCCAAACGCCTGTCAAAGGGTGAATGGTTAAACAAGCGCCGGCCGTCCAGAGAATGGAGCCACTTCACATCAAAGGAGCTATTAATACGCGCGAGCACTTGGATGGGTCTCAAGGGGATTAATTATGCTCCCCGAGCAGAGCCAGCCTCAAAAGGAGCGTACTGTACCATCCCACGTCTGCGCCGTTTCGAAATGATAAAATTATAAAGATGCAGAGCGGATGAGGGGGTAGGAGCGCGCGCTGGGGGGCCGCGCGCGGAGCCGCGGGAGCGCGCGGTGCGGGCAACGCGGCTGCTGCGTCCCCGTCCCCGACCGGCGGCGCTCCGGCGAGCCTGCGCCTGAGCCGAAACGGCCGGGAATCGCGCGCACGCCCACGCACGCGCGCCCACGCACGCGCGCCCACGCACGCAGCCCACGCACGCAGCCCACGCACGCAGCCCACGCACGCGCGCGCAGCCGCTGCGGTCTGACGCGGCTGGTGCGTCGCACCGGCGCGTCCCCGGCGGCGCCGCTCCGTGACCACGTGGGCCGCTGCCGCGGGGCGACGGGTCGCAGGCCGCGCGGGACCTCTCCGCGCTGTTTTCTGCAACTGCACAAGCACCTCAAAGTAACAAGTCGGCAGAGTGGCATATTTTTGTAGTTGGCAAATTAGAACCACAATCGTTAAGCTATAATTGATTAAATAACTGTGTTATAGGCTTTTATTATAAAATTCCATTTGGCGCGTGAGTCATAAAGATTCTAACATAATGAAACCTAACAACTGTGAGTTTCTAGGAAACATAAAGCAGAGTTCTGAGTAGGTATGAAATTTGCAGTGACTTAAAGACGTGTCCCAATTAAAGTTGATAAAGGTTGAAATTCATGATTTAGTCAATTTTTGTAAGATGGAGCCAACTTTCCCATCGATATTTATTTTTTAGTATCTGACTATTCAGAATGACCTACTTTCTGCTTAATGTTTGCTGTAGCTTTAATTTGCATCTAATTTTTCTTTCTAATTGAAAATAAAAGCCAGATAAGTTCATAGTTTTCCCAGTCCAAACCCATCCCTACTCTGCTGGCAGGTCCCCCCCCCCCCCCCCCAAGACTCCGTGCGGCTGGGAGCGGCGTCTTCAGGCCAGCGAGAGGCGGAGCAGAGAGAAAACCGGCCTACAGGTGCCGGGACGGCCTTCCAGGTCCTGAGACACAACTACACAGTGCTGGTGAAAGCCATATAAATTATAAAAATACAAAATCTCTGTAAACCGTAAAATATAAGAATATTATTATAAAGTGATGCCAAATTTCGAAAGTGACATTATGTCACGGTCCGGATTTTATTTCATGCCAGAAAAATGAAGAGCTAGAACATAACCAGAACTATTCCCGCCAACGTCACCTCCATCGGCCGGCACTGCTCAGAACACGGCAGGTCCCGTGGTGCTTACGGGGCGCGGTCTCCTGAGGTCCTAACTTCTGTCTCTCCTGGAAATGCTTGTGTTGGCGTGACAGCGGCTTGGTCCGGTGACCCCCTCCGAACGCCTTCCATGGCCTCGCAGTCCCCCCCATCGACCTGGTGTTCTCGGCCGTGCACATTCAGCAAGCCAGCAGCTTTTGCAGGTAACTCGAACTCTGCATCGGAAACTGATGCTTCTGCTCTTTTTCTCCAGTCGGCGTCAGAAAACCAAGACCTCTGACTTAACACGTTAAAAAAGTAACATCGTTAAAAATACTTACTAGGAGCGTCTACTTATCATTGGAAAAACTAATATTAACTTAGTTTTTTCACTTCGGAGCAGTGTAATATTTAGCAAAACTTTAAGTGACGTTATGACAGCAATGTGGGAAACAGAAGTGTCGCGGACTAAGTTTCAGTTACGGGGCACCGTGCGTGTTACCGATTCCTGCCCCAGCCCCTCGCCTCGCCTCCTGTCCTTCCTCACGCCTGCTGCCCTCGCCCTTCCTGCCCACAGTGTCCCCCCGTGAAGGAGCGGCAAGCGCACACCCTGGAGAGGGACTCCGAGTCGCCTTGCCGGCCGTGCCCCGCGAGGTTGGCAGGAAGAGCGAGGCTGTAATTGTGGCAGAAGGGACGTTTGACATAACGTGGAGATTTTAACATTCACGGTCTCGGTAACCGTAACTCGTCCGTGCTACTAACTAGTGATGCTCACCCACCACGTATACAGAGGTTTTCACCGTCATTTTCACCCTCCCAAGCCAGCTCCTGGCCGTGGGGTCTTTTAACAAAGGGTTTCGTGCGCGTTGGGGGAGGCGCGCGGCCGTGGGGCGCACTGCCCGCCGACCGCCACGGGCTGCCCCGGGAATGCCTCAGCAGGCGAGCGCACAGGAGCCGGGTGTGGGGTGCTGGCTCTGCTGGCGCTGGTGGCCCGGGCGAGCCCCTCGCCATCGCCACGCCAGTTCCCTCATCTGCAAAGACGACCCCCGCCCTCCCCCAGGTCTGCGGTAGGCATCCAATGCGCTCCCAGACGGAAGTAGCATTAGCACTAGCCTGTAAATCATTTCCAACTCTTCTTTAAAATACGGCCCCTAGGAGATAGAGGGCATGAGAGCTGAGTGGTGAGTCCTCGCCATGTTCTTTTCGGCCCAAAGGCGAAGCGGTGGCCCCAGGCAGAGGGAAGGACCTGCCAGCCACCCCTGCGCCCACCGGAGGTGTCGCCGCGTCATGTCGAAGGTCCGTTCATTCTGCTTCTCCAGTCTTAATCCGTGGTAAAGGACAAATACTCCTTAGACGGGTGTCACGCAGATCTGAGGCGGCGTCAGACGCCCCGCTGGGACCCACACTCCTGCCAACACCGAGGGGGACGTTCACAGACGTTAATCTCCGTGAGCCCCGCTATCCTTGTCGCCAGACTCATGCAGCGCTCTGCCTCGTGCAGCGTGACTACGGGATGTAAGACGTAAAATATCAGGACGTAAGCGATGGCCAGGCCCTGTGCGAAGGCACACCCTCCACCCTCTGCCGACTGCTGGGGAGCCGGGCGGCGCGGCCTGGGAACGAGCACCTGAGCGTGCCTGTCACACTGGACCACCTGACCTGAGCAGGGCTGCGACACAAGTGTGGCAGGCAGAATGCGGGGCCCCGAAGAAGGCCCCTCGCTAACCCCCGACCTGCGAACGAGTTACATTACAGGACAAGCGGTGTGAAGGCTGCAGATGGACTCGGCACGCTGATCAGATGACCCGAAAATGGGGGGATTGTCCTGCACTGTCAGGGTGGCCCAGCCTCACGGCCAGGACCCTGCACGGGGCTCGCAGACCGAGGGCCAACCCCCATCGCTTTGCAAGCACGAGGCCCTCGGAGCACGTCACAGCTCCTGCAAGGCGATGCCAGCCACGCGGGGCGTGTGAGGTGGAGAATCTCCCGATGGGGCGGACAGCGTGCACGGCACAGACGCGCCGGTCCACAGACACAGCCCCCTCCCCCGGCTGCGTGCAAATGACACCCTCAAGATTTCTGTGGACATTAGACTTTTCTAGTATCGACCTAGCTGTGTGTGTGAGGGCCGGTCAATTCAGTCAGACCACCAATTTGATTGACTTCTTTGTTGCTCTCTGTATCAACCAATCATTTGACTGTAACTATCTGATTTTTCAGAACGGCACACGCAAAGCCACAATCCACACCATCAGAAAGGAAGAGTAAAAAGAGTCCGAAGGGAGGGAGGGAGGAAGGAGGGAGGAAGGAGGCAGGCAGCGGACAGTTCAAATAGATGGTTCAGAAATCCGAGCTCTCCCACCCCAGGGGGAAATGCGAAGGGAGCTTGTTGGGTTTTGCTTCCCAGACCACCCCTGTCTGCCGGCGCAGCCACCGTCTCAGTAAAGGAAAATTAAGTCCTTAAAAAACTCAAGGTTTGTATTGGACAATTTGAAAGAAACATGTCATAGGTTAAAACAAGAAGCGAAGAGGAGACGAGGCCGCCAGCCCCGCCGGGAGGACGGCGTGCCACTGCCCCCCGCGACCCCGTGCAGCGCCTTCCGGAGTCCGGCCGGGAAGTGGGTGACCTTCTGTCACTGGTTCCCACCCGCAGTGCCAAGCGGGAGAGAAACCGCACCGGGTCTGGGCAGCAGAGGGACCCCGTGAACGCCGAAACTCACACTCTGTCCGCCACCAGCAAGTGGAGGGGCCGGCTCTGTGTCCCAGAAGTCACTTCTGCAGCGTCACCTCAAGAGGGACTGAACTCAGTCTGCAGTCCCTGCACCAGGGGACGTGCGGGCACCGTGACACCCGCACAGCTGCAGGTTACAGACACATCGGAACAATCCTGTGACTCATGGAGCTAATTTTAGAGCCTTTGAAATCAATTCCTATCACTGGTCGGCAGCGTCGGAAGGAAAGGCCCATGGATCCGGGTGGGGCCGGCGTCCTTTACCGTTGAGGTTGGTAGGTTTGCAATAACATCCCTGAGCGCGGCTGGTTTTCAATGAGCTTTCTCGAAGAGGTGAACTTGTCCCGAGCACCTGCGGTGGGAAGGTGTGCTCCTGTATCTGTCCCCTTCCCACCCCAGCTGTTCCTGGACTGAGAGGTACTCACAGGGTCTCCCCTCAGAGAAGAAACGCAGCCTGCAAAGTTCTAAGGAAACGGCTGCCTCGCTTCAGGAACAGGGAGAATGCGTCTTATTCTCCAGTCTGGAATGCGTCTGTGGTGTGAGCGGTCCACGCCAGAGCCACTTTCAGTCAGTAGACTAGCAACCACGTGCCTGGCAGGGGAACGTCAGCCTAACAGGTTGACATCTATGGGTAGAAATGTTGTTCAAGAATGCTTGAAAAAAACAAAGCTTTCCCATTGACATTGCCCAATACAGTTGCCTGCCCAGTACAGAGCCGAGTCCAAGTGACAGTCACAAACAGGACAGCTCCAGGAAGGCAGTCGGCATCACGTATGGGTGGAACAGGTAAGTGCACAGTCCCCGAGCCTCCGTCACGCCGCACTTCCGCTTATTTTGATTGCCAGGCTACGACCCACGTCCGGGAGAGCGCCTGTTTCTACGGCACTCCGAACCCTCGTTTCCGTGTAACCTGTCGGCGCATGGTCCTTGGAGCCAATTCATTCGCCACCAACAGGAATCCCCACTTCGGGGCGCAGCGAAGGAGGAAACTTTACTCAGGACAGCTCCGGTACAGCGCGGCTGTGCCACCGACGGGCGCAGCCCAGCGGTGCAGCGTCAGGCCTGAGGAGATACCCGGCAGGGAGGGCCGGCTGTGGCCCGTGGCCCGCCGGACGGCCGCCTCGCAGCCTGGCTCCCTGGCAAGGGCCGGCTGCGTGGAGAGAGATCGCAGACCAGTTTTCGGACGCATCAAATTTTAGGTGACAAAGGAACATTCAGATCGCAAGTGGCTTGCGCCCTGGAAACATGGGACCGACGATTAAGGGAGAATTCGAGTGAACGACGTGATTTGTCTTTTCAAGGACCGCGTCTCCCCGAAATCCCGTCTCTTTAACAGGGTGCATCATCCGACGGCTCCTCGATATTGGCCGGCAACAGCTGTCGCGCTCCATTTATAAAGAGGAGGCGTGAGCAAAGCAGTTAACCAACTCCCAGCTGAAGTCGATGGGGCGACGGTTTAAATACAGCTCCGCTCTCCGGGAATGCCTCTCTCTTTCGGTCGCCTACCCCCACCCGGGCCTGGATGGGACGCACGTCTGCACATGCAAAAGCAGCAGTGAGTGCAACCTTCGGGTCCTGACCGCTCCGTCTGCGTGAGCTTGGGTAAATCGCTCCACCTTCTGGAACCTTTTTCTCCCGTAAATGGGGACAGTCACTCCCAAGCTGAAGTAGCCCAGGAGAACGCGCCCTGTGAATTCTAAACACCTGTGGAAGCCGTGGTGTGTCACGTACAGTCAAGGCTCGATAAACACACTTCGCTGAGTTCTTGCTCCAGAGCAGGCTGTAGTCCCTTCAAGGTGCACCTCGTAATTTATATCTCAATCAGATTGTGTTCTCTTTGTTGTTCTAAGTTCCAGTAATTAATTCAAAAGGGCCAAGTGGTCTAGGGTGCGTGTGGTGAGGGGTGCTTGCCATTTTAAAACAGCTGCTAATCTCTTTTCAACTGAAAGGGTTCTTTGTATTTTAGGGAAATTTTCCGATAATTAGAGGTCTACCGATAAAGAGCATATATCGAACTCAGGCGCCATTTTCCCCATGGAGGAGGAAGTCGAGGGCACCCGGGAAGTGCTGCCTGCACGTGGCAGTGGCCTCCTTTGTCCACCACGCTGCCCGCCCCTTCCCATTCTCAACGCCACTTTCCCGAGTGTCGCCGATCCCTGCCTCCTTCCTGCTCAGCCTGTCGCTAAATCTCCGACCGCGCTCTTCATCTTGCCCACGTCCCCAGCTTTGCCGAGATCATCTCTTCACGACCCCGTCCCAATCTCCCCTCCGCCCAGATGCCCGGGCCGTTCTCTCCTGTGCTCCGAGGGCGCCTGCCCAGCCGTGCTGCCCCGCGGCGTCGGGCGGGCCGGACCTCACTCTGCGGACTTCCCTGACGCCCCACCCCGCCGTGCGTGGCTGAGCCTGGCCCCTCTGGCACCGGCAGGCGCTCCTGGGGTGGGCGTCAAGGCCGGCCACAGCTGGAGGAGGCCGAGAGAGGAGAGAGCCCGCGTGGAGCAGCCGCGAACGCAGCGCTTCGCACTCCCTGGACTCGAGGCCGCGGGCCGGCGCCGGAGGCTGCGTCCTCGGTCAGCCGCGGATAAAAGCTCAGGACTCAAGTCCAGCGGCGAATCGGAAGGGCGAGAGGGGGGCGAACAGGACGCAGACCTCACCGAGAAACAGAGTTGGGGGTGGGGAGGGGGGAGAGCAATGGCAGGAAAAAAAACGGGAGGCGCGAGGCCGTTTCGGCAAATTTCAGCTGGCAGGCCCTGGGGGTCGCTGGCACAGAGGCGTTCGTTATCTGACTGAAGTCACGTCCGGGGGGGAGGAATTCGCAAGGCGTGTGAGACCGTGAAGAAGGCGCGAGCCGGCCGGGCGGGAGCCGGTCCGCCGCACACCGCACACCGCTGGGCGCGCGCAGCGCGGCGGGCAGGCGTGGGCGCCCCGCCCCCCGGGCCGGCCGGCCCCGCCCCCGTCCCACGACACGCGAGTGTCTTCAGCCTGCTGTCAGCTCGGTTTTGCTGACTCGGGAGCCATCTCGTTTCTTTCCGCCGCCTTTGCAAATCTCGGGTCTGATGATCAATTATGAATCAATGTGCACATTTACATTCCCAGCCAACGGCGTGCTCCTGGTCTCCAAGAGAGACGCTTCATCGTCACGACAGCGGCGAGACGCAGACGCAGACAGGACGCGTCGGCGGCAGCGGCAAACGGCGTCATTGGCGCAGAAGCGCGGGAGGCCGGGCCGGGAGCCACCTTCCTGGCTGCCCGGGAGACGTGGCTCCGTGCCAGGCCCGGAAAGCCGAGTCCGTTCTCCCTAAAAGCAGGGACGCTGTACGGAGGACACGGAGGGCAGGCAGGCCGGGGTCCCGGCTCACGGCTGGGTGGCCGGCCGCTGGAGGGGGAGCTTCAATCTCCAGGCTTCAGTGGCGTGGGAGCGTCTAAACCAGGGAGTAGAGACACCCCAAGAGATAAGACGGGTGAATGCAGTGAGGGCAGCCAGCTCCCCGGGGGTTACCCAGACCCTGGGGCTGGGGCGGGACGAAGCTGGAGAACTCTCACAGAGACAAGGTCACGGGATGTGGGTGTTGAAGGCGACGCTGTGAGGAGTTGAAACAGCCTCTCGATGGCCCCACTGCTAGAGACGCGTCACTCGGCACCATCACTCAGGGACAGCCGCCAAGCACCCATCACTCCCGCAGCACACCGGCTGGGGACCCGGCCTGCCGGCTGAGAGTCCGCTGGGGGCGCAGGCCCGGCGCAGGTCCTGCGGCGAAACGTCAAACCCAGCCAGCGCCGGCGTGCGCAGCTCAGGCGCGAGGCAGGGGCCGGCCGCAGGTGGCCATCCTGGCCACGCATCCTCTCCCCCGGTCACTCACTAAGACACGTGGGCCCAGGCCCGTGCCAGGCCCGGGGGCCAGAGGCCCCGGAGGGCCCAGGGGAGCTGCACTGGGATGTTTAGCGAGCGCCTCAGGTGCCAGGGTGCCCCTCCTGGAGTGGGGGGAGGGGGAGCTGTGGGTCTGCGTGTGTGTGCGTGGGTGTGTGCGTGTGCGGTTTGCGAATATACGAGCATGAGTGTGTGCACGAGCGTCGTGTGTGTGCACGTCGTGTGAGTGTGCATGAGACCGCATGTGTGCATGTTCACAGGGCACAGGCGGCTTCAGGGTCCCGAGGTGCATGCCAGGAGGGTGCGGGCAGAAGGGCCGGCCCAGGGTAGGGCCTGTCACCCATTAATACCCAGAGGCCACTCAGCCTCCAAACCGCGGGAGAACGGGGGCGCGCGGTGGGGGCGCGCGGTGGATTGTGGGCGCCCGGCACCGGGCAGCGGTGTGAGCAGCCGTCCCGCACCTCTCCTAGGAAGACCGAAGGCGGGGCCTGAGCTGCAGCACGTGGTGCCGGGCGCATGACAGAATGCCGGAGCTGGGTCGTGACAGTGAGCGGGCCGGTGAGGGGCGGCTCTGCGCGCAGCGCCATTGGGCCCGTAGGGGCTGCAGTGCATAACCATCCCTTTCTTGAAATTTCACCCTTTTTGTGCCCGTCGTATCAATTTTTAATTTTGTAAGGCATTTTGCTTTGATGATAAAAACAATGTCTGTATCTTAAAAGCAAAGATCTCGAGAACAAGTTGAGATTAATTTTTTCCCATTAAAAAGACGGCAATTCTTAACTACAAGAACTGCCTGAAAGCCCGCGAGTGGTGCTCGGGTTGCTCTTGCGGTGGGCAGGAGCGGGCGAGCCGGGAGCTGCCAGGGTCTGAGGTGCTCCTCGGGCCGCTGCCAGCGCGTACAGCTGCCACGAACAGTGTGACGCAGCTCTAATTCCTAATTATGACACAGCGCGGGTGGAGGAGGCTGTCAATTTTACTCGTCCCGCGGTGACAAACAAAATGATCCTACTTTGCGCTGCCAACCAAATCATCCTATTCTTCGGCGAGGCTAAGAATAATCACCGGAATAACAGAAGTCACCAGGAGTGATTAGCGATTTAGGGACGGCTACTGACTTTCGGAGAGAGGCACGCGCGGGGCCGGGCGCTCGGGAGGGTCCCCAGAGGCTCTCGCAGCAGGCTGCCCGGGCTCCGGCCGGGAGAGCGAGCCGTCGCCCGGAGCGCACACCTTGCTCCCCAGCGCACGACACCCCTTCGCCGCTGCGGACGGCGACCACGGGGCCGGCGGAGCCGGGCCCTCGCCCCGCGCCGGGGTTTCAGGCCTGGTGCCCGTGGCCCGAGAGGTTTGCGGCGCGTGGGCAGAGGAGGCTGCGCTGCTGCCGCTTTGCAGTTTGCGAAGAGGGGCGGCCCCAGGACGCGTCGTGGGGACAGCCGTGGGCCCGCGTGTCCTTCAGAGCGGGTAGCCCAGCCGTCGGCCTGGGGGGCGGCTGAGCGGCTTCCTCCTGCCGCCCAGGGGCTGTGCGACGCGCTGTGGGGGGAAGAGACCACCCGAGGGGCCTGGGCTCCAGCAGCCAGGACGGCGGAGCCAGGAGCCCGGAGCCCGGGGTCAGGCGGCCGCGTGGCGCGCGCTCCGGGCCTCGCGCGCGTGGGGCAAAGAAAGCAGATCACGTGTTGATGCCCCAGAGCGGCCCTGTGCGGCGCTGGCACCCGCGGTCACAGCCTCTGGGGTGACGCGGCTTAGCCTGAGCCTCTGGGGGTGGGGGCGTGTACATTCCCCCAAGAAGAGCAGCGGGCAGGCTTGTCGCGGGCCTGGAGGGCGCTTCAGCGGCGACTCTGAGGGACTAGACCGTGACAGGCAACGGGTGTGCTCCCCGTAAGCGGCCCCGGGCCCGGGCCGCCACCGGCCTGACGGGCGTGGAGCCCGCACGGCTGCGCCCGGGAGTGGCGATGGCGTCCCGTGCTCCCGGCGGACACGCAGGCCAGCGCGCTCTGCTTTTCTGCGAATAAAAACCTTCAAGTTACAAAGTTTGTCACGAATACTAACAGTGTTATATAAGAAAGATTGGAAAGTCTAGAGACTGTCGTGACACAGTCGTCTAAAGATTCGCCAGCGCGAACCTCGTCTCATTCCTCCGAGAGAAGACAGTTTGGGCTCCCCTCCCCCTCCCTCCTCCCTCCCTCTCTCTCCACGGAGTATGAATGCGCAGAAGTCACTGCCTGCAAGACACCTGTGCCGGGCCTCATGGGCCTCACGATCGCGTCGTGAGCGTCTTTGGAGACCGCGCCACACCTGCAGCGAGACGCAGCCCTCCGGCTCCGAGCCCCGCGCCCGCCTCACCGTAGGAAAGCGCTCGGCCTGCAGGGATCCAGCTCCTCCGAAGCGCCAGCTGACTTGGCGCGAGGCATCATGAAAGTTGCAAGAAAGGGTCCCCGCCATGGGCACGGTGGTGGCTCGTGCACCGGGGGAATCAGAGTTCACCTGAGAGCAAGTGAGCGCGGAATCCGCCCTCTGAGCCGCTCAGTCTGCAGGTGACCTCTCAACTGCTTTGCACAAGTCATGCAGTAGAAATAACTTCCCCACAGGAAAATGGATGAATAAAAGGAGCACTAGGGAGGAAGAATGACAGGATGATCGAAAGAGCTCCCTGGCCACGGCACGGTGTAAGGAATTACCTACGTCATAATTTCCACCCAAGCTATGTTCTACCACAGGAAAAATCCTGCATGCGGTTCAAGTGCTTGGATGCAGCCCGTTAATCCTGCCACAAAGTCTGCTCAGAACGCAGAAGCCTGCGTTGGGGCTGGGCCTCACGTGCGTGGACATCCGAAGTCAGGGAAGCATTTGTCTTTTAGGTGATCAGTGCCCAGATCCCAGGCCCTGTGAGGATCAGCGAACGGAAATGCTGATGTTTTTGTCGTCTCCAGTGGAAGTGATGAACGGGCGCTGCAGACGCGGATGGGGACACGCGGTCCTTCTCGCCACCTCTGCTTCGGTGTCAACCTGGCGCACAGGCGCTGACGAGCAAAACCGGATCGCAGCCCGACCACCCCCGGGCCCTGTCCCCAAGGCCCAGCCTGCTTCCCCTTGCGGGCTGGGTCCCAGGAAAGCAGGCGGGACTGTGAACTTCAACAAGCTCACGGAATTATTAAGAACTAAGTCACAGATAACGTGGTCCCTGCGCGCTGCCGTCATCGCGTGGGAATTTAAAGGCAGCTGTCGTTCCCCCAGGGTGTGGAGGCACAGGCAGCGCGGGACCAGGGCCCAGAGCGGTCGGGGCGGCACCCCCACAGGTGCGAGCCCGCTCCCCCAGTGCCGTCTGCCTCCTTCCGTGCACTCCCGCATTCTCAACAGCTCAACAACTTAGGCAGAAAGAGTGTCGCTTTCACGAGGGTTTTAGAAAAGCCCAGGGCTGACTTGCCGGCTGAGACCGAGCCCCACCTCTGAACCAACAGCTGTAACGCTCAGTCGCAGCTGGGTGCCATGCTCCCTCCTGGAGCTGGGGGAGTCGGGTCACCCGCACCAAAAAAACCCCACAGGGACTGTGACATCGCTGAAAATGGCAGCGTTAAGGGCCTCCAGAGAGTATCTCACATAAAGGAATGAAAAAACTGGCAAAAATTGTAAGAATCAACTTTGTCAGAACTCTGGGAATTAACAAAAAGTTTGCAGGAATCCAGGAAGCGTTTATGCACAGAAAATGTCTGCATCTCCACCTCTGCCTTGGAAACCAAAGGCCCATGGTCCAGGTGAAAACAGCTCCTCCAGCCTCACCCCCGGAAAAGTGTCATTATCTGACCTGCCTGGGGTTCCCGAGGAACCCCATCTGCAAGGCTGTGTTAACGGGGCCTGACCCAGCTCGCCCAGTGTGCAAAGATCCTCTTTGGTGGCATCTGGTCGTGACACTTCTTCCCCCTGCCCAATTTAAAAGACAACTGCACAAAGCGATACTTGGGAATGCGTTGGTGGTCACGCAGTACGTAAGCTCATAGTTCGTATAAACATAACAGGAAGAAGGAAGGGCGCGGGAGTGGAGAACACAGAAGCGCGGTTCTGTACACTATTGAAACCAGATTGATGTTATGCATTTTATTTTATTTTGTTTCTACTTTCCTGCTTCTTTGCCTTCCAAGATTATTTTCTTGTGTGTCATTTTAATTCTCTTGCCTTTTCTGTTAATATATTTTTTTTTGTTATTTTCTTAAAGGGTGCCCTTGGGATTATAATTCATGTTTCAAAATCTAGTTTAGGTTAATAACCAACTTAATTAAAATGATTAACAAATCCAATTAACATAAACTAGATAAGACATATAGAAAACAAAGAATGGACATAAATCCAATATCACCAGTAATTGAATTAAATGTAAATGGATAAAGCGCTCCAATTAAAAGGCAGAGATTGGCAGAGTGGATTTAAAATCAAAACACAACTGTATACTGTCGGTAAGAGACACACTTTAGATAAAAGATACAAATAAGTGGAAAATAAAAGGATGGAAAAGGGATACGCCATGCACACAGTAAACAAAAAAAGCTGGAGGGGCTCTACTAATGCCAGACAAAATAGACTTTAAGGCGACTATTGTCCTTAAAGAGACAAAGAAATTTTATAATAATAATAAAAGAGTCAATCCATTAAAAAAGACATAACGATTGCAAACATATGTGCACCCAACAACAGAGTTCAGAAACACATGAAGCAAAGACTGACAGAATTCAAGGGACGAGCAGACAATGAAAACAGTGGCCAGAGACTTTAATATTCCATTTTCAATAAACAAGACAGAAGTTCAACCAGAAAATAGGGGACTGGAACAATCAGACCTAATAGGCACATGCAGAACACTTCTCCCCGCGAACAGCAGCATGCGCATGCTTCTCAAGTTCACATGGAACATTTTCCTAGACTTTACGTTAATCCATGAAACAAGTCTCGGTTAATTTAAAAGGATGAAAATCATACAAAGCATGTTCTCTGAGAGAAAAAACTGAATAAAATTAGAAATTGAAAACGGGAAATTTACAATGCAAAGAAATCAAACAACATACTTCTAAACGACCCATAAGCCAAAGAAGAAATCACGATGGAAATTAGAAAATACTTCAAGATGAGGAAAATGAAAACAAAATGTACCCAAAATGACGGGACACGGTGAAAGCAGTGATCAGAAATGTAGAGCTGTAAATGCCTGTGTTAAAAAAAGAAAAAAGATCTCAAATAAATAATTTAATCATTCACCTTAAAAAGAGTAAAATTAAGCCCAAGCAAGCAGAAGGAAGGACATAATAAAATTAAGAAGGTAAATAAATAAAATGGGGAATAGAAAAAAAAAAAAAAGAAAACCAAAACCAAAAAAAAATTATTTGAAAAGAGCAACAAAATTGACAAATCCTTAGCTAGACTGGCCAAGAAACTAGAGAATGCTTAAATTACTAAAATCAGGACATTATTGCCTACCTCACAGAAATGCAAAGAATTATAACGCAATCCAATAAATGAATTTTATACCAAACACATGAAATTTTTAAAAATTCCTTAAAAGGCACAAACTATTCCGGAAGAACTTGAAAATCTGATTTCAGAAGAAATTGAAAATCTGCATAGACCCATAATAAGTAGAGGTTGTAATAATTGATGATGATGATCATCATCGTCTCCCCACAGAGAAAAGCCCAGAATCGGATGGTTTATTGGTTAAATCTACTGGACTTTTAAGGAAGAATTAACACCAATCATTTACATACAAAATAGAACAGGAGGGAACACTTTCCAAATTAATCTATGAGGCCTGTATCTCCCTAATTTCAAAATCAGACAAAGATAACACAAGAAAGTAAAATTGTAGAAGTATCCATTATTAATACAGATAGATCATCAAAACAACAATAACAACACTGCCAAACCGAATAGAGCAACACCCAAAAAATAGGAAGCCGCACGGCCATACGGGGTTAGGCCGGTAATGCAAGGTTAGCTCAACACAGGGAAATCAATCGGCGTGATGCAGCCTGTTAGCAACCGCAAAACCGTGATCCTCTCCACAGGTGCAGAAAAGAACATTCAACAAATTCAGAATATTTTCACGATAACAACACTCAACAAACTTGGAATAAAAGGGCTCCTTCTCAACCTGATAAAGGTTATTTATGAATACTCACAGCTAACAACTTACATAATGATAAAACACTGAAATGAGTCAAGGAAAGGAGAGTAAAACTCTACCTGCAGGTGATCCGATCTTGTATAATGAAAACCCTAACACACTCACGCACGCATGGACACACACACAGTTTCAGGAGGGGCACGGTGGATTTTAAGGACCAGAAGTGGTTCGGATAAACAAAACTCCACAGACAAAAGACAAAGAGGCGCAGAACCCGCCTGTGACTGTGACCTGCATTTACAGACCAAGACCTGTTTTCTGAGTCTGTTTGAAGTTGTCTCTATCATGACATTTGTTAAAACCTTACAGTTTACAGTATTTTCATCTTTTTTAGTTAGCAAAATGCACAGCCTCAAGCTTCTGGTAAATTATTAATAAACGTTCATTCTGCCATGACTCCTGAAGTAATTAGAATGTGTTCCATTGTGAAATTCAAACTAGGGGGCTTCAGTACCCCACTTTCATCGATAAAATGGGGTGCCGTTCATCCAGACAGAAAGTAAAGAAGGGGACACTGGACTTGAGCTGCGCTTTAGGTCAAATGGGCTTGGCGGACCGTCCAGACCCGTCGTCAGCAGCATGCTCCTTCCTGTCTGGAGCTCCCGCGAAGTCCCCAAACAGAGCGTGTTAGGTCAGGAAACAAGCCTTAGCAGATTTTAAAATACTGAAATCAGACCAGGGTAGCTTTTCAAAATGGTATGAAACTAGACATTAACAGAGGAGGGAAACTGGAAAATTTGCAAATTTGTGTCGACAACCACACTCTTGACTAAGGAAAGGTCAAAAAAGAAATCAAAAGGGAAATTAAAAATAGCTTGCGACAGCCCGAAATGGAAACGCAGCGCAGCGCCACCTGGGGGCGTGCGGAGAGAGGGTCGCCGCGGCCAACGGCCGCTCCCTAGAAAGACTCGCAGGTAAACAAGTGTAGTGTGAGCACCTGGCAGTTGTTGTTTTCATTGTGCGTGTTCCCAGTGTGATCCCGAGCCCTGCGTGGAGTCTGCGGAGCCAGAGCCAAGAGCGTGGCGGGAGCAGGCGGCAGTCTCCAGGGCTCGCGGGCGCCTGCGACCTTCTGAACCATCGCGCTAATTCCACCGCCATCGCAGCACACGTGCATTTTGCTAACTAAAAAAATGAGAATACTGTCACTGTAAGGTTTTAACAAATGTCATGACAGAGACAACTTCACACAGATTCGGAAAACAGGTCTCGGTCTGTAAATGCGAGTCATAGCTGCGGGCCGGTCTACGGAAAAACCTCTTCAAGCTGAAACAGAAGTTCAGACGTGAGCGTTTTTCTCTATGCGTTTAAGGGGAAAATTAAGAAAACCACTGAAAAGGAAACAAAAGGTCGCGCTCCAAGGCAGAAACGTCATGTTGACTGACATAAGGCCGCAAGTACGGACCCTAGTGAGGGGTTTATGAATAAATACAGGGAAAACCACGTCGCCTGCTCCCCAAATCCAGGGGAAGACGCGGAGAGCCCCCGCGAACGTGCTCGTGGAGAAGGGCCCTCGCGCCGGCGGCCGTCTTCAGGGGCAGGATGCCGGAGCCGGTGCTTCGGTAACTCAGGGTCCTCCTCGGTTACTGTTCGCTTACGGGAAGGGACCCCTCAATCTGACGACCCCTCTATGTGGCTCTCTGCACCTGCCAGCGCTAAATTCCACTTCTGGATAAGCGAGCCTCCCTGGTGGTCACGTGTGCAGGGTGTGGCGACGTTATAGATAAGTCCCAGTGTCCTCCCCTGGTGAAACATCCCCAAATCCACACCGGCGCGGCATGGGTCCCCTGCAGGGCCCCTCGCCTGTGAGTGAGCCGTTGCCTTGTGGGGGACACGCTGGGCGGCACTGGGAACGCCCGCCCGTCCTGCGGCTCGCGGCGCTCACACCCCGCAAGTCTTTCCCCAGTAGCCCGGATGTTCGGAGGGTCGGGACCGTGTTTCCTTTACTTAAATTCACAAAAACGAGAACCCAGCCTTGCCCGCAGCCCTCACGGCGAACACCGGCGGAAGCCATGGCTGACCCGGGAAGCGGGCCCCTCGCCCCGCCGCCGGGTTCACACGCCCGACGTCCCTGCGAGCAGCACGGAGAACCAAGGCCACGAGCAGCGGGAGGAGAAGCGGCATCTCCAGCTGTCGCCGGCGGACCGAGGGGCCGGCCGTGGCGGGCGCCGGGGCCACGCGGGCCTGGGCCGTGCGCGTCGCAGCCCCGCGACCGACTCCGACCCCAGCTGGGTGGGGGGTCTCGGGCGTGGCCGGGGCCCGCGGGGTGGGGGCGCCCCGTCTTCCCGGGGCGTGTGTGGCCGAGTGGCCCGAGCGGCCCGTGCGGGTTCGCGGTTCCCCCGCTGCGCACCGCGCGTCTGCGGCGCGAAAACCCAGGGTCACCGCGCCTGCGATGAACGCGGGGCCTAGTACAGAAAAAGGCTGAAATGGCTTCCTTTGTCGTTTTCTTCCAGCAAGATCTCGGGCTTCAGCGCCTCGTGACCCGGCGGGGAACGCGGCCAGGGCAGAAGCTAACGAAGGCGGCGCCGCCCTGCGCGCCTGGCAGTGCCGGGGCCGCGGAGTCACAGCCGCGCTCAGCAGGGTCTGGACGTCCGGTCCTGACCCCGGACTCCGTGGCCACAGGGACAGGCCCGTTGTCCTCCTCCCCTCTGCCGTCAGGGGCAGCCTTGGCAACCGGACCTCCCACCCTCGCCACACCCTGGTCCCCGGAACCCCGCGAACACCCACCGACCTGCGCCCGGAACCCGGCTGAGCACAGCTGCCACCCAACGGTTGGCTGGCGGCCTCCTGCCCCGGGTCGCCTCACCACGCAGCTCTGGGTGCCCCCTCCCAGGGTCTCTGGTGGTCGGCTGGGGCTCCCTGGGTCCGTGTCCACAGATGAGCAGGGGCAAAGATGCATCTCAGCCACGGGTCTGGAGCTGGCGCTCCGGCTCCACCCAGGGGCTCCCTCTCCCTCCCAGCCAGCGATGGCAGCCCCATCAAACTGTTAGTTGGCAGAGGCTCCCTGCTCCGTGGGGACAGAGGAAATGTCACGGCAGATCCCGCTAAGGCGAACCCACACCAGGACGGCCCAACTAGAGGGCCATCTGCCAGGCGGGTGGCCTCCTCTGCCTGCAAGCTGTGTCCAAACACGAGGCCTGCCTCGCCGGGCACGTCAATCTGCCAGGCGAGTCACTATGGCCCCAAGCGAGGACAAGACCGACACACACGCGTGCAGGACCACGCACGTCACAGCCCTGCACACACGCCATGCACGCATACACGCATGCACGCACGCACGATACACACATGTGCGTGCACACGCTGCCGTGAATGCGCACACAGCCACGCACACGGCAGGCCTCGATCCGCCAACGGTTCATGCGTCCCTAAACAGCCATGGTAAACGTTCCTGTTTCCATTTGACTCGCGAGCTGGGCTGGGAGCGAGCGAGGCGGCGACGCCTCCGTAGCCGATGCGGGCCGCCTCGCGTGGCCGTCCCCCCGCCGGGCCGTGTCTCAGTCTTCTGGTCTTACACAGACCAGCACCTGGGGCCAAACTTTGGGGCACAGGACCAAGGCTTCAGCGCAGACTAGGACCTTGGAACCAGAGGCGTTGGTCGCTGGATGCCCCTGCTCAGGGCTATCCAGGGTCTTTCTGGTGCAGAGAAATGGCGTTGGGGTCTCCAGTCCCTTTCTGACTCCTGTCAATCAATGCCTCAGTGGAGACGAAGCCTTTTGCTTCCCGATGGGGGAGAAAGCAAAGAAAAGGAGATCTGGGCGGATTTGTTCACACTGCGTTTCACGCCACCTCTCGTCGCCCTGCCAGGGCCCTCGAAACTGGAGGGGGTCCTCGCGCCCCGATCGCTGCTCCACGCCCCCAAGACCCTCGGGGAGCCCAGCCCGAAATCCGCGTGTTCCAGCTTCCGGCAACGCGCTGAGACACACGACAGGCCACGTCACACCTGCGCGGGTTCCAGGGAATGCTGCCATTCTGATTGGTCCCCCCCCTTTATTGTGAAGTAGTTTCATCTGTCACTATGCCCGCGTGTTCTGGCTGACACACAGGAGACGAGGTTCACGCACACACACCACACACACGGTGCCACGGGCTCCTTCGTATGGCTTTGAGAAGCGACCAAACCCGCAGGATTCCAGGACCACCTCCCCCCGGTGACCCCGCCCAGAAATGCCAGCGCTGGCCATGATGACGTCGCACTGCCGCACACAGGGCCCGGAGCCCGGAGCCCGCTCGTCCCCCCTGAGCGCCTCGCCCGCCGCCCCTCCCCTCTCCGGAGCTCTGCGCGCAGGAAGCCAGTCCCATGCTAATTGTGATTGATTTCCGGGGCTCTCAGAGGACTGCGTCCGCGCCCCTCGCAGCACTGAGCTCTCTGGGTGACCTTGCTAAGGCCACTGCTGGGAGGACAGCCATCTGCAGCTCCAGACGGCAGAGCAAGGAAGAGGCAATTTCCAGCAGCCATCACAGAAGTGTAAAGATTGCAACGAAGCCGGTTAGAAGTGTAAAACCAACTTCTAATTAAGTCACTTCCTAGA
Source organism: Rousettus aegyptiacus (assembly GCF_014176215.1). Lineage (NCBI taxonomy): Eukaryota > Metazoa > Chordata > Mammalia > Chiroptera > Pteropodidae > Rousettus > Rousettus aegyptiacus. Next base: position 93,518,131 of record NW_023416287.1, read on the forward strand.
GGACCAGGAACCCTTCGCTAATGAGAATTTCAGAGCTGAGAGCGTCCAGATGTGCGTGATTTCCCGGACGGCGGAAGGAATCGTGCGAGGTGTGGGGCTGTGTGTCCTCACCCCATCAGCAGTGCTGAAGGCACTGACAGCGATAATCAATGAGTCATATTACCGAAATCTGTAGTGTCACCGTTCTAAAGGAAAAGCAATCACCTCGTTAAAAGCAGGCTGCTTGGCAGGTTTTATTGAGGTTTTTCCTCTGACGCTAGCGTGATGATTCTATCTGGTACCCTTCCGATTACAGAGACGCACGCAGTTCTGCCTGACGCTGACCACGCAGGGAGACGCGCGGCACCCGGGTCTGCCTCCGTCACGCCAGTGTGTCGTGTGTCACGCCTCCGTCACGCCAGCGTGTGTCGTGTGTCACGCCTCCGTCACGCCAGCGTGTGTCGTGTGTCACGCCTCCGTCACGCCAGCGTGTGTCGTGTGTCACGCCTCCGTCATGCCAGTGTGTCGTGTGTCACGCCTCCGTCACGCCAGTGTGTGTCGTGTGTCACGCCTCCGTCACGCCAGCGTGTGTCGTGTGTCACGCCTCCGTCACGCCAGCGTGTGTCGTGTGTCACGCCTCCGTCACGCCAGCATGTGTCGTGTGTCACGCCTCCGTCATGCCAGTGTCTCGTGTGTCACGCCTCCGTCACGCCAGTGTGTGTCGTGTGTCACGCCTCCGTCATGCCAGTGTGTCGTGTGTCACGCCTCCGTCATGCCAGTGTGTCGTGTGTCACGCCTCCGTCATGCCAGTGTGTCGTGTGTCACGCTGACTCCTACCACTGAGACGTCCTAAAGGATGTTGGATCACGAACCTGGCCGCTCCTCTCTTAAGTGTCATACTCCAGATGAGGGATGTAACTCATCCCCCCGCGTTTGGTTTACAGCACACGGTCTGTCGTCCTCTGAGTTAAGACACACTCTAAGGTGAATTTAAGATACATTCTGGCCACAATGAAGTTACTGTAGCTTTCCCCCCTTCCCCGTGCCATTCTCCTAGCGGTCGTCACGGTAACGGGTGGGCTCTTTTGTTCATCACGTCGCCACGATTCACCAGGGAGAAATACGAGAAGCCAGACGCCAACGACAATATCGGTGTTGTATTTCAATCGTATCGCTAGATAGGTAAACATTCATTATCATCTGCATCTTTTAAAAGAAAGGTAAACTTAGATGAGCCTGAATAAAAAATTCAGAACATGTTGCTTTCATGTCATGACCAAAAGGAAGCCATGTATGTTTAATCTGGCGTTGTCCCCACAGAGAAGCTGCAAGGCGCATGCCGGTCCTATTCGCTTTCGCTGGGAGCTTTTTCCTGGGACTCCATGTAAATTCATCGATCCGTGCAGCCAGCTCTTCAGTGATTGCCCTTCGCACGGGTCACCGATCTGGTTTCTTTGGGAGCTGCTCCTGGCCTGTCAGCCCACCAGGACTGTGGCAGATTCTGTGCCTTATGCTGAGGTCCCCAAACAACCGAGGACATCGGTCCTCTGAGCCTCGGCCCAGCACACGTGAAAGCCAATCAAATCGGGCTGAGCTCTGACCAAACCCAGGACTCCGCTGCCCTGGCCAGTTTGCCAAGGGCGGCACACAAGCGCGCTGGCCACGCCCGGGGCCCCAGGGTACCGGGGCGGGGCCTTCCTGCCTGGACGCGCCCATCTCCCTCACCCACCGAGAGCCTGATGCTCCCGGAATCGCTCTCTTTCGTATTGTGTCCTATCTTCTTACTTTATAACCTGTTGGGAAAATGCCTTTTCTCAGAATCCACATTCAGTGGGCACCCCAGACCAGTCAGCTCCCCGCGGCCTGGCACGTGGCCCGGAGCCCGCTGGGGTGTGGTCCGCCGCACCGAACCCACCCTTCCCGCGGAGCGATGCTTTTTCACTGAAATTCTCCCCGCCTCGCCCCTCCGGACGCGCGCGTGGTCTCCTCGCGCTCGGGTCCCAAGCCCTCGGCGCGAAAGCAGCGAGCCGCACGCGGCCACGGTCAGCGCCCCCGCCGGGGCCTGGCCAGCCCCTCAGAAACAGCTGCGCCCGGCCCCGCGGGGGGCCGGCTGCGGATCGCCACTGCGGCAACGCCGCGCGCCAGCTCGTTAAACCACGGATTTGGAACGACCTTCAGGAGCTCGCTCGACGCGTTTTGCTCCTTTTAAGACGGTATTGGAAACATAACCGCTTCCTTGTTTAGCAAGCTCTGTGCCGGGCATGGGCCGCGTGCTTGGTCATTATCTCTAAGCCTTAGGCAGGCCCCGCAAGATGGACACCGTGACCCACTGGGCAAGTGAGAAGAAGCCCGAGGCCATGGGGAGCGGGGGTGCCCGCGGTCACACGGCCGCAGGGGCTGCCTCACGCTGGGGGCCGCCCTGTTAAAGGAAAACCGCTTAGCCTGTGCCCTCACTGTTACACGCGCACACACACACGCGCGCACACGCACAAACATGCATGGGCCTCGCTGCAGGTGTGTTCCACTTAAAAGATACATAAAATGCATGGTCATGAGTATATCATGTACATACATACGTACACAAATATTACACGAAATCACAGCTCTTGAAACCTGGCAAATACGCAGCTGTAGAGAAGAGTTCAGGATTTCTTTGCCTAAGCAGTTTCCATTGAGTTCAGTCAAATATGATTAAGATGCCGCAAGTTTTATGATTTTTTTCAGAGAAGATGAATCACATCTGTATGGGGCATAGTTATCTCCTAATAAAAATTAGTACCATGTGGCATAAGAAGCTATAAGGCTTGCACCAGAGTTTCTAGAGAGAAAAAGGTCTAATGTAATACATCATTTTTTAGAGATAAGATGCACTCCAAATAAGAAGTCGAAACATTTTGCGTTGAAATCGGTTTATTCTAATGATCGGAGACGTCCCCCCTGCCATCTGTCTGTCAAAGACACAGGTCGAAGCGCCACACCCACGGTCCTGCCATCTGCCCAGGTGCGGCCGCCCCTGCTCCCCGCTTCGGGTCAGAGAAACGCATCCTTCCCTGGTCCGCGGCGTCCTGCACGCAGCCTTGTTCTGCACACGGCTCGGACAAGGAACTGGGAAATGTACCCAGGGGTGGGGGTGGGGACACGCCCAGTCACTGCCCAGTAAAGGTGGGGGGCTGTCGCTCAGTCCCGAGGACCCGCTGCACCCACTCTCTGACGGCCGAGTCCGCGCTGTGTGGTTTTAGCAGCGCTGCCCCGGCCGCCACGCCGGCCGCTCTGCGCCTGGACGACCCGCAGAGACGAAGTAGCAGCCCTGCCTGGGGCCTGGGGACTTCCGGCCCCATCGATGTCCCAGCTTTGACCCGTGATCCTGTTATTTCAGGGGGGCCAGGAAACTGTCAGGACTTGCAGGTGCAAAGGCGGCTCTGCGCCTCTGGCGGCCCCTCGCGTGAACGCGCCGAGGGGAGAGCCGGCCGGGAGCCCCTGCCGCCCCCTCCCGGGCGTCCCAGGCCCGGGCCCCTCCCGCACCGCCCAGTGCTTCCTGCCCAATGTTTGAAGTGGATGAAAGAGGCCGAGGGACACCTTGCTGTGGATTCGTGAAGCGGCTCCACCTCGCAGCACAGGCCTGAAGTTAATTTGTTTAATATTCCCGACGCTAACGATGCCCATTTAAGACATCCTGTTAAAAGTTTGTAACATTAATTTAATGGAAAAATGCCAATATTACTCTAAGAACTCTATTAGATTTTCTCCCTGTTAAATTAATGTTACTAACTTTTAATGGATGTCGTAATTAGATGTTATTATTAACGGGAATATTACCCCAATTAAAATCAGACCCTGTGGGAGACACAAGCACGTTTACGAGTGCACAAGTGGCAGCGTCTGGCGGTCACATGCACACCTCGGGCCCCGCCCTGGGCCCTGGGCTGCCCCGGGACCTGCCACTGCGGCCGGTGCCACTGTCGGGGACACGCGGCATCCACAGGCTCAGCACCACTGTCGGGGCCCCCACTGGGGAGAGGACGACGCCGCCCCACACCCTGGAGGGACGGGGAGCCACCCCCCAACCTCACGCTCGGTGGAAAGGGTCACCGCCACCCGGCCTGATTGGCACTTTGAAATTGATTGATTGGGTCGTGGAGCGCGCTGCCCTCCCAGCCAGTTTAAAAGACAGGCTGGCAGGCGGCTGGCTTGTCACATGCCGGGAGCAGAAACGGAAGGGACGCGGTGACTCAGGGCCACTGGCTCTGACCCTGGCCGAAGACGAGAAGATGGCAAAGCCGTCACTCGTCAGAGGCCAACGCACCGCCGAGCCCGGATGCCAGAGCAAGACCTAACTCGACACCTTCTGGCAAAGGCCGCGCGGGGAAGGCGGGACACAAGGCCCCGACAGCCCCGGCCGCCCTTCCGCCATCGTCCCACCGGGCGGTCTCGGAACCGCCGCCCCGTGTCTGACAAGGGACCCCTGGCGCTCAGGGAGAGAGGGACGTGTGTCAGGGACGGAAGGACAGCGACGGGGACACTGGCTCTCTCAGGAGGACGCGGGGTCCCAGTGGAAGGCTCGGCGGAGACGAAGCAGGGGTCCCCAGTGCCGACCGCGGGCGCGGGAAGTCCGCAGGCGTTCCAAGGGCCTCCGGCGTCCTTGCGAGCCCGGGTCAGCCTTGCCGCTCCGCCCGCGCCTGCGGTCGGGTGTCCGGCCGGGGCTAATCCGCGAGGGGCAGCGGGCGAGGCGGACGCGCGGAGGGGACGAGCTCGGGGTCCGGCCTCGGCGCCGCCCCCTGGCGTCGGCCCCGCCCCGAGGGGCGCCCTTCGCTCCGCGCGTTCACCGCCGTTTCTCAGGCCGCGTGTCGTGTCACGGTGATGGCGTCTGTCCCCTCCGCTGGCTGCAGCGGCCACTGTCTGGGCCTCGTTCAATTTTCCACGCCCAGCAGAATCCCCGGCACACAGCGGGCGCGTGACCCAATAAGCGTAGGAAGAAGGACCGGAGAAGTTGGTTTGGGCCGTGGTGGCGCAGGACAGCAAAGTGTCCGGCAGCTTGGTCAGTGGGGCAGCGTGGTCACGGAAACAGCCACTGAGCCGCGGTGGCTGAGGAAGACAGACGGGGTCTCCCCGGAACCCACGGCTGCGCGCGGGGGGCCCCGGAGCTCACGGGCCGGCCCCGTGGGGCGAGACCCCTGAGGAGCCCAGCCCGGTGTCTGCGGCTCTCTCCGTGCACACGGGGCGCCTTGCCGCCGCCCGCCCCCCACCCCGGTGTCCTTCTGCGCAGCTCGGGGTGGGGGAACTCCGCCCGTTCCCAGGGCCGGCCCTCGACTGGGTCATCCAGGCCCCTTTGCCTCAGCCATAGGTCAGGGGAGGGCAGTGACTCAGGAGGCCACCTGGGGGTGGGAACAAACTGGCTGGAAGGCAGAGCGAAGAAACTGGAGAGAAAGGGTGTGAGAGACCATGAGTCAGCCGGGCCGCCACCACCGGCCTCGCCCGGCAGGCAAGAGCTGCCCCGGGCTGGGTTTCTCTGTCACTGGCCACAAACTCATCCCCGCTGACGTCCTCGCATAAAGTGGACCGTGTGAAATCGTGGAAGTCTTCGCGCCTTCTTTTGGAGGAAAGGACAAATGAACGTTAACACCGTGAACTCCAAGCGACTTCCCTAATAAATTTACAAATGTTATAAATCTTTGACCCTCATTTTTACAAATCACATTTTGTTCCTGATGCAGTTTTAGGCATCCAGGAGGAGGACGCGGCAGGGGCCTGTGAAACCGAGCAGGAGGCCGGCAGCTCAGGACCCTCCGGCCCGCGCTCGCGCGTTCGGGTCGGCCTGTCTGCGAGGGGTTGGGGACAGCGTCTCCTCGCACGAGCCCCGGCCTGCCTGCCCAGCCTGGCTGGTTCTGAGCGCCGTCCTTCCCAGCCCTGTGCGCGCACTGCGGCCACTGGGCCGCCACCGCCCGGGCTGAGCCGCGTGCTCACACCGGGGTCTGACCCAGTCGCAGGGGACGCAGACGAGGGAGGGCGGCGGGGTCAGCCGCTGGCGAGACAGCGAGGAAGCACCGGGCTCGGTAGCTGGGGCCAGGCTCAAGCCCTGTGAACCAAGTGTAAATGCAGGTTAGTGTTCTCACGTAGACCTTCCCACGGACAAACGTCAGCTGTCATTTCAAACCACGACCAGGCGCGGCCTGCAGCGGAGTTGGGGGTGTCACATGGACGCCCCTCGAGACACCGCGGTACGGGCGCTTCTTGAAATTCTGCACCAAACATTTACATTCCTGGTGCTAATTATTCGTGAACAGATATTCTACCTGAACCGTTAAAACCGCTTCCCCTCGTCTTTAATTGGGTTTCGTTCACTCGTCTCTATTGTTACACCAGAATAATAACAAAAACTGGGGAGAGAGCGTGGCAGCCGCATTGTGGCGAGTAATTGGAACAGGTGGGCAAATTGAAACATTCGCTGAGCTGCTTTGTTTCGGCTTGCACTTCAAAGTTTGTAATGACCCGGCACTTTTTCAAAACTAGACCCACAAGCCGCACCTGAGCGTGTGCGTAGATTTCGCACAGCTGAGTGCCGTGAAAGCCAGCGCTGGCGTGCGTGTGCGCGGCCCCTGCCCCAGACAGCGGTCACAGGGAAGAGAGCAGTGTCCAGCACGCGGGGCCGTGTCCGCGAGCACACAGGGCCCCGTCCGCGAGCACACAGGGCCCCGTCCGCGAGCACACAGGGCCCCGTCCGCGAGCACACAGGGCCCCGTCCGCGAGCACACAGGGCCGTGTCCATGAGCTCACGGGACCCTCGTCCGGTCCTGTCCTGGGCATTGGCACCAGCAGTCGGGGGCCGGGGACGTGCGGATGACGAGGCCTGGGTGACAGTGGGATCTCGCCAGGGAGGCATCATGGGAAAGCGTCAGGGTGGATCCTAAGGATGAGTGCTGGGGGCAGGCTGTCCCAGTGGGTGCAGAGTGACGGGGACACACTCGTGTCCCCCTCGTGTTGGTGGACAGCCAGGGGTGAGAGCCGTGACAGCTCACACTCATGCCGTGCCACATCAGCAGGCCGGAGACCTGTGGCCACGCACGTGTGGCCTGTTGGGTGGCTGGTTTGCTTTTAACAGTAAAAGCTGGGCCCAACCGGTGATGCATTGTCAGAATACGTGTCCCAAAGTCACGTCCTTGGGGGACTGCCGCCGCCAGCCATGCACTATGACACATCGATTCACGTGGCTGTCCACAAACCCCCCACACCGCTGCTCACTCAAAGATTATTCCTCCCCCTCCCAATTAGAAAAAGACCAGCGGCGCATCTTTAAAAAGCGGCCTTTTCTTTAGAAACTCTCCCGTTTTGTCCACTAAGAATTTCTCACACCTCCGTCTCTGTCTTCTGCTCTGCGGCTTGATCACGTGTCTCTGTAACCCTTGTCCCTTGCAGCGAACGTCACCTCAGCCTGGGGACGCGGTGCTCACGCGCATTCGGCCTTATGCATCACGGCCGGGCTTAGACTCAGGGCCCTGCAGCGGGCGTGAAGGAACACGAAACTCTCCCCCTCCCGTCCAGCCCGTGAACCCCAGAGTCCCCTGAACTGGCGTGAAATCCGGCCTGAACGCACACTCCGTTGTGATGATACCAGGACTATTCCTGCATCAGCAGAACCCTCAAAATTCTCGTGGGGACACCATCTCACTTTTACTTCTCTCCGCGATTACGAAGGTGCTTTGAACTAGGGGTTCACTTATTTCCTCTTTTCAAACTGAATAAAGAATACTGCTGGATTTCGATGATCACTCGCATGTTAGCTCAATGTCCAACGACTCTTTTTTCATTGTTAAAACCATCTAAGGGCTTCGTGTGCCCCCCGGGGAAAGAAATAAGGACAGCCGATCGACGAGCAGGGAAAAGGCGAATCGAAACGATTATTAGAAACTCAAAGTTGTAAAAGCTCTCGGAAGGAACTGGAGCGGTGAAAGCCGCGTGTGTGCACAGCGGCGCGGCGGCGCGCGTTCCGAAACGCCCGTGTGCGTCTGTCACAGGCGTGATGCCACCGTGACGGGCGACGTAGTGAAAGGTGCGCCGTCCTCACCTCTCCGAGAGCACATAGGAGACCTTTAGAAAGGTACCCAGTTTGCTTACTTCCTGCGTGCACAGCAGATAAGCACTGTGCGCTAAACGTGGACGTTTTTAAATGATACCTCGACGGTGAATGTTTAACGTTCATTATCAATGAATCTACTTTTTACAACCACTGTCCCCCTCTGAGGAGAAGCTTAAGCCCACAAGGTGGGGGGGGGGGAGGTGGGACGACATTCTCCTGCGACCATCTGGCAGGGCAGAGACCCCAGGGTCCAGGGAGCGGCGGGTCCCCACGCTCACTGCAAGTCAGACTAACGGTCCCCCTACTTCTTAGTAAGAGCGGTTTAAATGAGGTATTTCTACATATTCCAAACAGTTTGAGTGACTTAATTTCAAAGTTACAGAAACTGCTATGTTCTCACTCTACAATTTAAAAAAAAAAATGTTTTTGACAATAAATAGCAGTTGAAATGAGTCGATTTAGCAGTGAAAAAGAATGTTTCTACTATAAATGTGGTGTTTAAACAGTTATTTTAACAGTAGACTTGTCAAGTTGATGTAGCTGGGCATCATAAAAACTGTTTAAAACTGTAAATTTAACTGTTAAAATTAGCAGTTACACTGTTGGCTGCTAAAGACCGGTTAACATGAAGCAATAATGAATGCAAACAACATCAAAAGTGTTCATTTTTTTCAAATGTCAATTTTTCCACATTTATTGTTATTTTTCTAAAATACGACATAGGATGGTATTTCGGAAAGAGACGGGACCATTCTGGGGAACGTGCTAGCAAAGCCAACATTGGGCGGGCACAGAGCAGGGCCCCCCTCAGAAGAGTGACCTTGCCGTCCTGGGCCCATGCGCCGGACCTGACCTCGCACCCCCGAACCTGTGGTTACCGCCCCCCGCGGTGTGGCCTCAGCAAGCCGGGGCCCCCACCGCGCACTCTCCACCCTCCGCCCGCGTTTGAGAGACTCTGGCTGCCGACCTCTGTGTGGGGCTGGCAGGGCCTGAGAGCCGGGGCTGCAGACCCTCCCGGAGCACGCACAGAGGACAAGGGCCCATGGGGGTGTGCCTCCCTCATCACGGGCCGGACGGTGTGCCCACCCCCACACGCCCCGTTAAACTGCGGAGTGTGTCATTTCCTTGGTCAGCAGTGGCTTATAGCTGGGTGAGCAAAGGCATCTTTCCGAGGCGTCATGGGCGGTGACGGCGGACGCCCACCTTGCCGCTCCGGGTGGCGCCGGGCGGGCAGCTCTGTCCCCCAGGGACATGGAAGCAGCTGGGGGCGGGGCGGATGGGTGACGAGGACGCATTTAAGTCGCGAGTCCCACGTCGCCCGCCTTCGCACACACGGCTGCAGAAGGGGCGGGCGCGGCCCCGAAGCCGGAGCAGGTCCTCCGTCCGCGACGGGCCGCCCGCGCTGTCTGTCGCCGCCTTGCCCACCCTCCCCCACCCCCCGCTTCCCGCGAACCTTTCAGTTAACGGGTGGGTGGGCGCCCCTGGCCGCAGGCCGCGGCACACCCGAACTCGGGGCTCCAGGGGCGCTGCCCTTCCTTTAGGTCCCGCTGGCTCACCAGCCACCTTGAAACGGGTGCCGTTGCTTCAGGGGCTTCTTTTCAAGGTCCCCTTCGGGTCCTCGTAGGCGTGTGGGAAGCGCGTATTGCACGTGGAATGTCAGAAATGCTCTGCCTTAAAACCTCTCCGCACTTAGAAGGGAAGTCGCAGAGTGGTCAGCAGGGTGTGCAGCACGCGACCACCGTGAGGGCGAAGGGAGCGGCCGCCCTGCTAACGTGGGCACCCCGTGTCCCCACTGCACGGACGTTGCCGGGAGAGCAGAGTGACGGCCCGAGGGGCATCTGTCCTGAGCCTGTGCCCCCAGAGGTGTGGGGGGGACCCCTGAGGGCAGTGGGGCTGCAGCGACTCCCGGAGCCCCGCCCGGGCGGGAGACGCAGGACTGCGGGTCCCACACACACGCGTGCCTCCTGCACGGCTGGAAAGGACCGCTTGCCCCTCCCCCACCCCCGCTCCTCCCCGCCCCCCCTCCCGTCAGGAGCATGAAGAAGGAGCCATAGGCATCCCTGTCCTCCGTGACTCCCACCCCGTCCACTGCTCCTCCCCCGAGGGCAGGCCCCCCAGCGCGCTCCGCCCGCCCTCCAGCACCGCTGGCCACATGGAAAGCAGACCCACAGCAGAGCTGGGGGACGCTGCCCCCATTAACGCTTTACGAGACCACACAGAGGCCCCGCGCTGGTGTCTGCCTGTCCTTGGACCCCGTGCTGTGCTGTAAAGCATGGGGCGTGGACGGGCTGCTAGCTGGGGGAGGGGGGCAGACATACGTTTTGAAGATCAGGACAGCTGTCACCCTGGTCCCCTGGCCGGAGGTCCTCTAATCCAGGGGTCTCCAACCCTCGGGCCGCGGACCGGTACTGTCCATGGCCAGTGAGGAACCGGGCCGCACAGCGGGAGGCGAGCGGCGGGCAGGTGTGCGGAGCTTCACCTGTGTCTGCAGCCGCCCGCAGCGCCAGCATCGCCGCCTCAGCTCCGCCTCAGGTCGTCAGGCACCAGATTCTCACAGGAGCACCAGTCCCCAGTGCCACAAGGTTGGGGACAGCTGCTCTCACAGGCCATGAGTGGCTCTGACCACAAAAAGATTCCCTACTCCATGACTCATGGGTAAGACCCCCCCCCCCCGAGTGCACAGGACTGCAGCCTTCCACGCAGAGGGGCTGCTCAGCCCCGAGGTCGTCACCCTCCCCATGCGCCCCCACCCCTCCTCGCCGGAGCCAGAGCAGGGGCGGTGCTGGTCCTGAGGCCGCCAGCACCACCCCTGGTCCCAAAGCCACCAGCACTGCCCCGGCGCTGGCCCCGGGAGAAACTGCCATGCGCTTCCTGCTTCCCCGGCCCCTCACCCCTGCTCCTGGTCACGGAGGGCAGAGGGGAACTACCTGGGTGGTCCCAGAGGCCCTACGCCCCCCGGGGGCTGGCCCCTCGGCTCTGGGCTGGCCATCGCTGCTGGGCACTTTGGGGAGCTCGGCCTTGCTCACAGTTTACACCACTCAGAAGCCCTTGAAAGAATGAATCTCAATGAAGCACTTTTGTTTTAAAATGAGAAATGAGAAGCCCTATCGGCCGGCCACGAGCTGTTGAAGCTCCTGGGGCATGTCACTGTGGTACCGTGCCCATCCAGTCCACTGCGGGGCAGGCCCGTGGGCGGGAACCGCTTCTAGAGAGGGGACTGGCCACGTCCCCAGCAGAGGACCCGGCGTGGCAGGCTTTCGTCCTCCCCACCCTTCTGTTGCGTGGATATGTACCAGCGAATTCATAAGCTACAGGGATAGTCACAGACGAGGGAATTCAGGAAAGTTCAGAATTCGACAGCAAGGCCGTGTGCGAAAGGACGAGGTGTCCATCGGAGGCTTTCCCAGAAACGCCTCGTCCTGCTTCAACTGAGCACCAAGATGCAGCCCGAGCAGGTGGCCGGCAGGAAGGCGCCAAGAGGAGGCAGGAGTGTGGGCGGGAGGGCGCGTGCCCCGTGGGCGGGAGGGCGCGCGCCCCGTGGGCAGGAGGGCGCGTGCCCCCGTGGGCGGGAGGGCGCGTGCCCCGTGGGCGGGAGGGCGCGTGCCCTGTGGGCGGGAGGGCGCGCACCCCCGTGGACGGGAGGGCGGAAGGGTGCGCGCCCCCGTGGGCGGGAGGGTGCGCGCCCCTGGAATGGGGGAGCTCTTTCTCAAGTTATCACTCTCTCTGAGAGTTTTGACCACAAATTAATGGAGTTCTGTTGTTTTCTGTTATTGTCGTTGTGATGAACAAACGCCAGCTGAGCTTTAAACCCGCGGAGGCAGCCTGTACGCAAGGTGTGACTTCCCACCAGGAAGACGGCACGGATGGGGAGGGCCTGAAATATAACAGGGCGGCTAATTGAGAAAGATGAATGCTAGAGCAAGAGTCCTTTCCTGCCATCCGTGAACCACGCATGCTGGCGGAGAGTCTCGGGGACTTGCCAAGCCCGCTTCTGGGGGGCTGTCCGACTCTGATCGCCACACCGAGCCGAGACCCGCGTCAGCCCCGGCTCGCGTTCCCGGGGAGGGCTGCCGAGAACCCTCCGAACGCCCGGCACCCGTGTGTTAAACAAAAAACGTCTCCTCGCCGAATCTGTTTCTACGTCATGCGCGAGACACGAACGCAGAGTCCGTCGCCCAGCACCGTGTTCATTACCCGGCAACAAGGCCCGGAAGGCGGAGCACGATTTTAGGAGCCCTTAAAACACTGGAAGGGAAAATAATGCGGATCGAAATGGTCCGTTTTCTCGCTCTTTGAAGAAACTGGTACTGTGTCTGTTCTTGATTTGGGGAGTATCCAGCTGAGTCACCACTGAAATGTGATATCGGTGTAAACAAACTGGCATCATAATCAATTGAGCAAGAAGTGGCCTCCGAGGGGCCTGTGAGGGGCCGCGCTGCCGTGTGGAGGCCTGGCTGCGCGGAGGAACGAGGCCCGCCCCCAGCGGTCCTCGCATCCAGGGTCACACCCCCCCAGGAAGCAGTGGGGGGCTGCAACTCCCCCGCACACTTCAGGGGGGCCACTCCCGTCCGTTAAATGACAGTGGACCCAGCCGCACCAGTTGGGCTGAGGAAAAGCTACTTTCGAAGGTGCGAGATCTGGCAGAGCCCCCGGGGCGTCCTGACGGGGTGTGGCAGGCCTGCGGGGCGGGGCGGGAGGCAGCAGCGGTCCTCCCCGCAAGCGTCTGTGTTTCTGCGCGAAGAGCTTCCGCACCTTCCCGGACTGACGAGCCCCCATGATGGCTGTGACCCCATTCACTCCCGCTCCAAGTGTGTAACAGCGCTCGCAAGGCTCGCGTGCGCCCTGGGGCACGCGCATGTGTATGTGGCCGTGTGTGTGCCCATGTATGCATGCACGTGTGTGCACATGTGTACACGTGTGCACATGCACACGTAAGCAATGGGGGGGGAAGATCTGGCGAGCCTAATTTCTTATCGCAATCTCCACACAGCTGGATGTTTCTCAAGTATTTTAAAGTGTTTTGATCATTTAAAGAGATTTAAAGCATCATTTTCCTAGAAATTCTGACAAAATAATTCTGCCAAATTAACTAGTTGCTCCAAATTGCATATTATGTCATTAATTCCTAATATATATTATATTTTAAAGGCAATCACCTTAACAATTGTTTCATGTAAGAATCTTCCACTTCCAAAATTCTCAATAATATATCTTGCAAATTAATATCATCTCTGCTTCTAAATATCTGTCCACTGGGATCTTCGTCCAAATAAGAGAATTAACTAGGACCATAATTCCACATTAATCTCACAGTTAAAATGAAAATAATATCACCCTTTGCATCCTAATTCGAGCTTCAGATGGGAGAGCTTCCTGCACCTCGGGGGGGGGGGGCAGGAGATGAAAGCGGGGGTGAGGCCCAGCCTTTCCGGGCCCCCAGGACAGGAGCCTCCGTGGCCAGGAGGCTGCTGGTGTCACCCCCATGCCCTGTCCCGGGAGGGTGCTGGCTCACGCTGGGCGTCAGCGAGCAGCCACTGCGTGGATGACGGCGCCTGGCATGAGGGGGGTGGTGGGGGGAGGGAGCAGACAGCCGAGCCCGCCCTCCGCACACAGGGCCCGGGGCCAGTGGACGGGAGCCACACGGCCTGGAGCCAGGTGCGCCCTGTGCCACCCCTGACCCGACCCCACTGGCTCAGCCCTGCGGGAACGGGAGCCCAGCTGACGAGAAGTGCACAGTCCTCCCCAAGCTCGTGCCCCAGTGACAAGAGGGCTCAGGGTCTGGATCAAGAACCGGGCGAGAGCAGGGCTGCGGCAGGGTCAGCCCCGAGGCCAGGGGCCAGCGGCGAGCGCACGGGGCTCGGCGGACTTTGTCACCCTTTGAAACGCTATCTTCTTTCCCCGAGCTGTCTACATGGAGGCCTCACGTAAACAAGAGTTTCTCCCACAACCCCTGGCCAATTAGACACGAAACCTATAAAACATTATATATTTTCTGGCCCCATATAGGACGCCTCTCTTTCGTTTGAAAAGAGGAATTCCAAAATAACGGTCCCAGACCTGGGTGGCCCGTGGAGTCAGGTTCCCTTTCCCGGTGCCTCTGGGCTCCTGGAGTGGGGGAGACAGGCCCCCCTACCCTGCGCCCCTCCGCCCGGCTCCACTCGGCCTCTGTCCTCAGTGCCTGAGCTTGGGCCTCAACCCACACCCCCCAACCCCTCTCCTCACCCCTTGTCACAGAGTCCGACTCTTCCACCCATAGGCCACCCCTCCCCGCACGGAAACTGACAGTTTGATCATAAGTAGGAATATATTTAAGTTGTATGTTGCATAATCAGAGAAAAACTCAGTCAGGAAGAAATTATTTCGAGTGAAGCTAACACCAGCCTCGGTTGAAATAGCTCGCTCTTCCTGGCTGTGGCCTTTCTCACGTCTGCGAATCTGAAGAAAGAGGACGCAGAGTGTCCCCAGAACGGATCACGGAGATGGGTGGCATGCCCTTGAGCGCCCGAAGCCTTTCAACAGCGCGTTCCCTGGAGTCCCGCATATCACAATTTCAGTGTAGCCTGTAGGCGTTACATCCAGTGTGACCTGGGTTACGTGAGAGGAAATGCAGCCAATGTTTAAAATCCGCACTTGGACATTCAGGGCTGTTCAGGATGAATGGATTGAAATTCGCATTCACACTGCTGTACGGAGCCTCTTATTACTGCACGGAAATACCCTTCCATGTCGCTAGTGCTGCACCCAGAGCCGAAAAGTGGAAATTTGTCAATACGATGCGAGCACAGTGTCTGGTAAGCCAAGGCGATTTGAACTGTGACCTTGAACCCTTTCCCGAAACGTGGCTGAACATGGGGCCGGCGGCCAGTGGACAGGACAGTCCTATGCCCAGCGCCGAAACGCCGTTTTAACTGGTGACCGGGTCCCTAGAGGGACGGGCAGGCGGGCGGCGGCCACCACGGCCCAGGTCCAGGCTCAGCTTCCTCTTAAAGCGGCAGTGACGTGGCAGCCGCCGCCTCCGCATGTTCTGGGGTGGGGGGGGGGGGGCGCTCAGACGCGTGCGCGCGGCCCTGGGTGTCGCCGGCACAGGCGTCCCGCGCCGGGGCACCGAGAAGCAGGTCACTGCCTTCCTCGCTATTCTCCATCTGTTCCTCTCCGTGATGTCCCCTCTCTCACACGCCAGCAGCTGCTCACACCTCGCCTGCAGCTAGGAGGGCGCAGGCCACCTGGAGCCCCTCGCGAGACGGGTGCGCACATCAGAGAGGCCAGGGTCCGCCACCAAGGCCGCACCGCCCCACGGGCTCTGCACGCGGCACCTTGGGGACAGAGCACGCAGACCGATGCTGTCTGACCACAGGCTCCAAGCCCCGCCCTCGCGCAGAGGCGTGTCCGCGCCTCCTCTCCGCCGGCGGTCACCGCGGCTCGGCGTCCCACTGTGGTGACATGCGCTAAATGCCTGGCCTGGTGGCAGCACCTGGTGGCAGACTATATGCCAAGCACATAATGTGCTGTAACTCACAGCAACCGTCCAAAATGAATGCATTCTGTCTACAGGTGAGAAGTGACACCTGGAGAGGAGAGGCTTTGTCCAAGGTCACACCGGGGACGGGCGTCGACGCCAGAGTCACAGCCGCGTCCTGGCGCCTCAGAGCTGGTGCAGCCAGCCCCGAAGCCCGGCGTCCCGCGTCTGCGCGCAGAAGCCGCTGGCGCGAGGCCGTGGTGGCGTCCTCTCAAAGCAGGCCCGGCGTGGCCGGGCCGGGAAGTCAGAACCGCACCGCGCCCTCTGCGCGCCGCTGTCCGTCTGGGCCCCGCGCTTCTCGGTGTGTATGGGGACAGTGGCCGTCGCAGCCGGCACCTCCTAGGACGCCTTGTGGAGCAGGAACAGTGGACAGTTCTTTCGCAGACAGCCCCGTCGAGGCTCTGAGGACACCCGCCTGGGGCCACCGTGCCACGGGCTGTGCGCCCAGGGCTGTCTGAGCGGAGGGCCCTGGCGTCGGGTGTGAGGTGCCTGGCTCCGCGGGCTCCCGGGGTCACCTGCATGTCCTGACGCCCGGCGCCACACACGGACGCTGGTGTGAGCGCCTGGGCCCGGTAACTGGCCACCCGCGGTCCCCTCGGTAAGGGCCAGCCTGACCCCCTTCCGGTGCCGCCCGAGCAGGAGGCAGCGCTCCGCGCGCCGGCGGCGTGAGAGCGGCGCGAGGCGTCCCCCGCCTGCCGAGCGTCGCCTTTCCGGTTGCGGTGCGTTTGCTCTACCTCAATTTTCTTCTTTTTTTTTTCCCCCCAATTCAAAGAAAAAAAGCCCCATAAGTGCTTGTAGTCTCTTTCCCTGTAATTTCACTTCAGATGCTTTATCAAGAAGAAATGTTTGATAAAATGTTTATGGCAGTTTTAACTACAATGGAAAAAATTAAAGAATAGAGAAATGTTAAGGAAATCATTGTGAATCTACTTATTAAAATATTTTGAAATAATTAGAAATGGTAATTATTGAGACAGTGAAGACCATTGAAAATAAAATTAAGACGTGTTTACAATGGAGTAAGATATGCAAATTATATGGGACAGATAAACACTGAAGGAGGTGTGAGTATTAAGCGAGGCATTAACTGGGATCATTTAGAATTTTTTTCAAAACTTCCTATAATTTTGTTTCATTTTTTTACTGTATGAGGAGGGAGATTAATGTTACTTTTTTCATAATTGTTCTGTTTTTATTTTACAGAGAATTAAACCTCAAATTTACTACATTTTTTTTTAATTTGCATCAGTAGCAGAATTTTAAAAAGCAGAAAAACTTGAGGAAGGTAAGAGTTCAAGAAAATAGCCCAGGAAAACATCAAAATGTGCTGAATTTCAAAGCAGTGTCTCAGAGTTATTAAGTCAGGCCATCTCCTCCCTTTTCTTTGAAAGGCCGTACAAAGCACTTTATAGTGACCATAAAACCCGAAGTTGGTGGGTGGCGAAGGCAGAGCTGAGGGCTCTGGCCTTGTCAGGTCAGCAGAGGGAAGGGGCGGGGAAACGGCCGGGGGGCGGGGAAACGGCCGGGGGTGGGGAAATGGCCAGGGGGCGGGGAAACGGGCGGTGGATCCCTGATCCGAGGGCTCCAGCCACCCGCCATGCCACATCGGCTGCATAGAGGCTGTGCCCGGTGTGTCGGGATGACCGCTGCGGATCTGCGGGCTGACATGTCTGCAGACGGCGCCTCCCACGCAGCGTCCTGGAATGTTTAGGTGGTTGTGCCTGATGACTTAGGGTCTTGCAAACAGTGAGAAAACATTCAGGGTGAGAAACAAGGCGGACACAGTGAAAAGGTTCTCTGGCCACGCGCTCCTGATGTCCCGTCTGTGCTAGGTGGCATGGAGCACTCCCTCCCTGGGACGCTGGTCAGTGGAAGGTTGGGGAAGGGCGGCCTTCCTCCTCCTCCCTCACTCAGTGCCCTGGTCTGTGTCTGCGATCCCCACATAGGCCAGGGACAACGGGGACCGAAGGGCACGGGAGCAAAGCCAGCTCGCTCTCAGTGTTCTATAAAGACAGCGCCCACAGCAACAACGCCATCATCAAAAACCAACAAACGACAGGTGCTGGTGAGGATGCGGGGGGGGGGGGGGGGGGGGGGGGGGGGAGGAACCCTCGCGCACTTCTGCTAAGCTGCAAGCCGCATATCTCTGCTATGGAAAACAGGATGGGGGTTCCTCAAAAAATTAAACATAGAACTACCTTATGGCCCTGCAATTCCACTTCTGGGTGCTTGAAGATTCCAAACCACTAAATCAAAAAGACACATGCACCCCTATGTTCACCGCAGTGTTATTTACAATAACCAAGATATGGAAGCAACCTACGTGTCCATCAATAGACGATTGGATAAAGAGGATGTGGCACATATACACAATGAATTATTACTCAGCCATAAAGAAGAATGAAATCTTACCATCTGCAACAATGCAGCTGGACCTGAGAGTGTTATGCTAACTAAAGTAAGTCAGAGAAAGACAAATGCCGTATGATTTCACTTATCTGTGGAATCTAAAAAACAAAGTAAATGAACAAACAAAACAGAAACAGACTCACGGATACAGAGAACAAGCTGATGGGGCAGGAGAGAGAGAGGCAGGCGAAAAGGAGAAAACATTCACTTCAGCACCGTTAATAATCGTCCCAAAATACATATCCAGGCCAAAATCAATCACTAAGAAAACTTTAAAATAAAATATAGCCATATAACATCCTGCAGGATTAACAAAGATGAAAATTTAAAGAGATATGGAAATATTCACGCTTCACCTTTAGGTGGCAAAAGCCATTTTTTATTTGATGTTCTACCTTTGCAAACAGAAAATTACATTAAAAATTGTACATAATGAAATATTTGACACTCGAAAGTATAAACAGTAAAATTTACAGTAAAATTACGATGGCTATCTTCTTTTTCCTTAGCTATTTTTAACATAGAATGTACTTCGTCTTACATACAAGGACATAAAATGGTAGTTTTTCATGAAAAATATAATCCTACTAGGAAAAAAGTATAGTATTCATTGAACCACATTGAATTTATCACCAAAAAAGGGAAGAGTTGGAGGAAATATTTGCAGATTACACACCCAATTCAGGTCTCGTCTCTGGGATGAATGAAGAACCCTCGGATCAACGTAAGGAAGGAAGAGAACAGAGTTGTTAAACGAGCAGAATATTTCCGCGGACGCGGCACCACAGTGACAGAGACACGGCACGCGCTCGGCGCCGCTGGCTGTCAGGACATGCCCCTGAACGCCGTCGGACACCGTTAAAATTAAAAGTCGCGGCGAGCGTGGCTGGGGACGCGGGAGGAACGTAACCTGCATCCGTGGCCGGGGGGAACATGACAGGCACCGCCTCCTCCTTGGCAAACGGGCGCATCGTGAAAGGTTCAGCGTACCAGGTGACCCCGCTTCTCCGTCCCCGTCCCCCGTAGCCCCCCAAGCAGTGAGAGCCTGTGCCAGACAAAGGCTTGTGCCCAACGCCCGTCTTGGCTTCACGTGTGACAGCAACGTCTCCGACGGCCGGGGGAAGGGACAAGCTGCAGCTCGCTGGGAGAGGAGTGACCCCCTGGGACGCCAACGAGGGAATCGCGAGGTGGTCTCCCTGAGTAAGAACCCAGACCGAAAACAGAAAGGTCTCGCTTTCTGACCCCAACTATGCAAAAGTGTAGGAAATGACAGCGAAGGGTTAGCCAGGCACGTGGCTGCGCGGAGCAAGGCTGGGGGGCGTGGGGGAGGGGTTAGGGTGGGGGATGGCAAAGGGACATGGGACATCTTCCAAGCGATGGACACGGCCATCCCGGAGACCACGCTGGCGGCTTCTGTCCAAACCTACGCCTCACACACCCTAGATACGTGCGGCCGTTAATGTCAGTCAACCCTCAAGGGAGCCGTTCTGAAGAGCAGTGTGTGTGCCGGGCGCGGGGGAGGGCGTGGGAGACGGGGGGGGGGGGGGCGGGAGGGCAGGGGTGCGAGGCCCCCGCGTGGGAGGTGAGACGACACGTAGGAGCGGGTGCTGCGACCGAACCCGGAGAGCGTGAGTAAACAGGGGCACGGGCTCTGCGCCCTGAGCGGTGTCCCCAGCCGCCACGCGCCACGCGCCGGGCCCTGCCGCTTGCCGAGAGCGTTGCTGTGCCCTCCAGAAGCGTCCGTGGGGACCTGGCCCCTCCTGGTCGGCGGGTAGCCGCAACGGCAGGCGGCCCTGGCACGTCTCGCTGTTTTCCGCGCCTGATGCCGGGTTCGCAGCCCGTGTGGCAATGACACCCGCCGGCCCTTAGATAATTCATGAGGGGAGCCACACGGCTTCCTCTGGTTCCCTTCTGCCGCTAAGAACAAGGTTCCAATGACTAAAGTGCAGGGAACACCAGCGACACAGCCCTAATTAAGGATTTATAGTAACAGAACCTCCCTTTCTCGGCAGCGGAGCGCTCGGAACCGCCGCCTCTTCTGCAGACGATGGGATGCGGGAGAAGGAACCGCCTGGAGCAGAGCAGAGGAGAGGGAGAGTGACCGCCAGCCGCAGGGGTTGTGGGCTCAGCATGGATCTGACCCCCCGGGGCACAGGTGTCCATGACACCCCCTGCCCCTCCCCAATAGCGCTGGTGAGTGAAGACCTCTCCTGCATGTAGAAACAAGACAGCTGGTGAAGGTGGCTCCATGGCCGCTGCCGCCCACATAACCGCAGGCTGGGCCCTGCGGACACCCTGCAGGGCAGGGATGCACAGGGCAGGTCGCCCGTCGCCCACGCGAGGCCCGGTGACAGGCGGGGTGCCCCTCCGCCCCGGGCAGGCTGAGCGCATGCAGGTTCTGCAGAAGTAGGACACGGGCTCGCCCACTGAGCCGGGGACCGACCGTGTCGTTCTGTCATCGGCACTTGTGAAAGGCGGGGTGCCACACCGGACATCTCGGCACCTGCTTGGGTCTTGGAAACGCAGCTGGCCCGGGCCTGGCTGGCTCCAAGGTCATGGGGCGGATTGCACTGTGTCCCAGGTTCACCCCGTCTGCCTGGAGGGGGGTCGTGGACTGACACACCGGGTCTCCGTGAGCCCTCCAAGGGACGTCTGCAGGACAGTGCCATCCAGACTGCCCGGGGGATGTCCTCCTCCCCCAGTGAGGGCCGGGGGCTCCCTTCTGCCAGCCCCCCGCCCCACCTTTATCAGATGCAGTTCTCACAGGCGAGGCTCTGCACGCTCTGTGTCCTGCCTTCCAGGGGGTGGGCCTTGTTCCCAATCCCCACAGGCCCACAAGAGCCCTCGAGGGCTGGACAGTGGACTTCCAAGTGGGCACACGTGCTGGGCCCTCCCCAGGCCAGGTGGTGGCGCTGCTGTCCTTAGGCATCCGAGGCCACTGCCTGGCTCCTCCCGGCAGTGGGGTGGGGCGGGGCGGGACCGCGAGGCTCTGGGAGTGAGCCTGAGGCCCCGCCAAACTCCACAGGCCCCTCCACGGAGTGCGGCTGGGCGGCCAGACCCCGCCCAGGCCTGCTCCTCAGCCCTGAGCCTCTGTCCACTGAGGACGAGACGGAGCCCACAGCGCACCAAGTCCTGGGGAGGCTCTGGCCATTTAAAATGACGCCTCTGCCCTTTGCTCTCCTGATTCTGTCACAAGGAGTTTTCAGAAAGCAGAATGCGCCGGGCCCCTTGGAGGTCAGCAGAGGTCATCATTCCCCTGGTCCTGGCCGTCGGTGCTTGAAGCGTGGCCTTTCACTTGTCTGCTTTGGCATGGTGGCCCGATTCTCATCACCCCCTGTGGACCCAGCCCTGGCTTCCTCTGCCCAGGCTGTCCCCAGCGCCCCCCGCCCCCCGCCTGCCATCAACACAGAGACAACCGAGCCCCCACCTCTGTGCACCGGGCTCTATCCACTGCCTGGTTCCATTTCCTACGCTTCCCATGTCAAAGCAACCGGCCGCCTCCACATGACGCACTGACATTATTACTTATCCAGGAAGGTAACTGTGAGGTCCGGTGCTCCTTCCTTCTATCCTCTGCACAGTTAGACAAGTGCCACCGGAAACGAAGGCACAGAGAGATGCTCGTGACACAGGTTCTGCCTTGGGACATGCAGAGGACAGTGACAGAAGGGGACACACCAACGCCCACCACTGCACCCTGGTTTCTGCTGAGCTGACTTTTACATGGTGACAATCCAAACACTGGTCCCGCTCACGGCTCACATGGAACACGCCGGTGACACGGAATGGCTGGTCCCTGCGTCTAATGCCCCACGACCCCAGCAAGTGGCACGAAGGACCCTAAATTCCACGTGACACAGTCAGGAGGCTCTGAGTCAGAGAAGAGGCCATGATGACGACCACAGTCCAGCCGCTGTCCCCAACTCTGGACGGAGGTGGGGACGCAGCCCCTGCACCAGGCCCAGCCTCCGGGGGACAAGCAGTGGCTCCAGCATCCTGCACAGAAGAAAGTCTACTTGGCGACCATGGAGCCTCACGTCAGGGACGAGGCCCGTTCAGTCCGGTAGGAGCTGACAAAGACACAGGGACACTCAGGACAGGTGCCGATACCTGTCCAGCCTCACCAGACCACCCCCGAGGCTGACCAAGGACACCCTTCCTGTGGCCAAGATCCATGGGCAACACCCGCCCCCACCCCGGCCAGGAGACCTCGGCCACTGGTCACAGCTGGCCAGCCCCGCACGAGTCGGGCATTTACGGAAGGTCGTGCTTCCCCATCTCCCTCTGCCCACCTGGGCCTCTGCTCCTGCCCCGTCCCCCCAGATCCCCCACGCCCCTCAGGGAGCTTGGTGAGTCCGGTGGGGACTGAGGCACGACCCACTGAGGCTCTGGGTGCCGTGCCTGCCTCTGCCACTGCCCTGTGACCTGGCCTTCGAATAGCTGCTTAGTCCCCCGGGCCTTTGTGCATCTGCAAAGCCGCCTCCCCAGCTTACAAGGACACGTGAGGCGGAGGTCCAGGAGGGACCCCAGGAAGAAAGAGGGCCCGCTTCCTTTAAACCTGATTCGAAATCGCGTCCGTTCTTACGATCCCCAACCTGCTTTGGCCCTTGGATGCTTTCCTCCCTGGGCGGTGTCCATGACAGACATAAAGTGACCAAAACACGTCTGCCCTGCGGCGACTGGCTCCGGCAGCTTCGGAATCCGCTTCTCTTCAGCTTGAAAACGCTGCTTCGTGCAGTGCGGCCCCAGTGTTCGCGGCTCCATGGTCGTCGTCGCTGCCCTCATTTCCGCTGTCCCAGTCTGCGCGGACTCGCGTGGAAATGCCGAAGAGGCGCAAAGCAATGTCATCGTAAGTGCCCGTAAGATGACTCCCGGACCAGGCCGAGCAGAGCGGGCCTCGGCGACCGGCTCGCGCAGGCGCGGGGCGTCCTGCGAGTCGGTTCCTGGTCTCACCTCCATCGCGAAGGCGCGGTTTCCCACAAACCGGGCGGCCTGCGAACACCCGGCCCCTGAAGTCCCCCCGTCACACATTTTCTAAGTGTGTTCTCGCATGACACAAACTGGGGGAAAGCGTTAAAACCGAGGGCAAAACTGTGGCTGAGGAACGGACCATCTTTGCTCCTTTGCAGGCATCAGCCGAAGTCACAGAATTAACTGCGAAGCTTCTCACTCCGCTTTTAGCCAGTCCGTGCAGAAGAAATCATAAACAACTCGCAGATTCCTCCTTGAAAACTTGAGTATAGAGACTCGACTGAAAATTGATGCATCGTGTCTGAGCGAATAAAGCAGAAATGTGTCTTCATTTGGATCATTCAAACCCAAATTCCTGCTCACTCCTCACACTTATTCTCCAATTTTTATGTAAATACTGTGTTTTAAGCACACTTTTTCAATAAAAGCAAACATTAAAATCACAAAAAAATGCCTGAAATGGAGACTCGGTGAATATTTAAATGTTGTCATCACTGTGGAGGGGTCAGGTGAAATAACAGGATTTATTTTTTTCTCCCGAATTGCCGGTTTCACCCCCTCGGCAATGATCAAATCAACTAAACAGTCGTCAAATCTACATTGCTAATGCCGGCGCGCCATCGCAAACCTTTTCAGGAAATCTAGATGTGTGCGCATCTGCCGTTTACCTAAACCCAAACTCTGTTTACAAAAGTTAATAGAAAAAGTTATGGCTGCACGACCTGAAACCTGGCTTCCTGGGAGGACACAAAGGAGACAGGGGTGGAAAGTCATCCCAGGCTGGGGTCCCTACCAGCAGAGCCTGAGACAGCGTGGGGTTCAGTGCGCTCTGGGGCGTCAGGGCAGAGGGAAGCAGTGTGAGGAGCAGGGGCTCGGCCAGGGCACCGCCCAGCTCTGTGAACAGGGCCACTACTGCCGCATACGGCCACGCCCACACATGGCCACGCCCACATACTGCCACGCCCACAGGCCCCAGGGCTTAGAGCCTGGACTGTCTCTCTGGGGCCGCCTGTCAACCCAGTGCAGCACCTGAGTGTGGGTGTAAGCAGCTGGGGGCAGGGCGGGGTGGGGGACGCTGATCTGTTCACAGACAGGGGAGATTTGGGAAAGGGCGCAGTGGAGTGTGGGGAGGGACAGGAGAGGGGCCCTCCACCGGTCCGTTGTGGCCACATTGAGTTTTCCGTGGACACACAGGGGAATTGATGAACGGGATTCTGAGTGTACAGCAAGAGAAAAACGTCAGCTTAAAAATAATTAGGACCAAATGAAGGCGTCCATACTGTTGGGAGGGGAGGGAGACCCTCAGACCCGCTCCTTACCTGGCTTCCCATGGCGAAGACCCCACAGACCCGCCCCGCCGGGACCACCGCCGGCTCCCTGTGCCTCCCGCAAACATCTCTGGGCGACAGATGTCTCCAAAGTGAGGGAAGGCCGTTCGGCAGGTTCCTCCCTGACCTTCGGAAGTGGTGAGGGGAGCCGGCTCCGAGAGGGGCTTCGGGGAACGTCCAAAGCCGGATGACACCGCAGGAGAGGGCCCCGCCCTCCTCCACCAAACGCCCGCACCCCAGCCGCCTCTGAGCCACGAGCGACCCATTTACCCTCATGATCTCTGCGGAGGCCTTATTCCCACGTTGCTCTGCCGGGGGCCGGTGGTCGCTCGGCGGTGGGGTCCATTTCTCCCACCCGCGTCTCTTCCCCTCTGTGCTCGGATCAAAGGCACCGACGAGCGCTCATCTGCGAGCAAAGCACAGCACGTGCCATGTAAAAGCGACACTCGACTCTGCCTCTCCCCCTGCCCCCAATGGGCCACCACCGAGCACGCGCCCATGGCACCCCCAGAGAAAGCGAGGGCACAGCACAGCGAAACACTGACTTCCTGTATTGTCCTTCTAAAGAGACGCGTCTTCATGTGGCTGAGAAGCCCCAGGACGCCCACGTGGAGTGTGGGGGTCAGAGTGCTTCCTCACAGGGGCCAGTCACAGAGTGCTGCCTTGCTGCCCTGTCACAGGGGGGCTGGGGGCCCGGCACCCCACTGAGCCCAGCAAGGCAACAAAAGTGCCATGACCGGGAAGTTCAAAGCCCCTCCCTCCCCGAGAAAATGAAGCTGAAGCATAAACTTGGAGGGCGCGGCGGGTCCCCGGCCTGGCTCTGCGGCTGAGCCACAAAGTCCGGGCGCCCGGCCCCCGACCGCGCGTCCCCCGCACCGCTCGGACATTAATTAGCACTTTATTTGCTGTTGTGCTCCTTCTCCTGCAGATATTTCCTCCGGGGCCACGACAGCCATTTCCTGCCCTTTCATCCCCCCCTCCCCGCGCGTAATTGAACCGTTAGCCCCCCCACCTGCCAGGAGCCGACTGGGGGCCATCCTCGGGGAGGAGGGCCGTAAAGGGACAGCATGGGGCCGGTCGCCGAGCTCCCACAGGATTAAAGAGTTTGACCTGGGTTGACATCACTTTAAAGGAAAGGAATGAAATATTAGAAGGTGTAAGCAAATTAATTTTGCTGCGTGTTCTAAGTAAGAGAAGCTTAAGGGTTTCAGAGTCAAACGTGGACGGTCTCAACATGTGTAGTTAAGTAGTGACAGCAAATGACAACAATAAACAACCCTAATGGGGTGTTTACTGTGCCCCAGGCGCCGCCCTCGCCACCCACTCACCGCTAGGCAAGCCTCAGTGGCCCCCTCCCTGAAGGGAGGGTATAGGGCCCCGCAAGCCAGGGGTTCAGTGTCCAATGCCACACTGCGCCCAAGGTAACCGTGTGACATGCCAACAACGTGATCATGTGCTCGCCGGACCTGCGCCACACGGGCAGCCACAGTAGTCGGAGCTGTGCGGATCGCAGACCCGGTGGCATGCAAAGGCTCCGCCCACCCGCAAGGGCTCCGCCCACCCGCAAAGGTTCCGCCCACCCGCAAAGGCTCCGCCCACCCGCAAGGGCACGCACTTTGCGTTCAGCCGAAGCCCGCGGGGCCGGCGGTGAGCGGAACTTGCCGAGCTCTCAGGTGCTCGAGCTGTTTCCCACATTCACGCGGATCGGAACCTCAAGTCACGCAAGGAAAGTTCATGTGGGATCAATTCATTAAACCGACTACGGAAAAAGAAGTAAAATCATCACCTGTAAGGCCGAGGATGTCCAATTCCGGTGCGTGCAGCACGGCCGCAAGGGAGCGCATGCGCGCGCGCCTCGCCTCTCGCGGATTCTTACCGGCGGCAAGACTTGGAGGGATCTCAAGTAGACAGTTGTTGACAGTCCTTTTGTTTAAATGTGTGAGGTCACAGGGACCAGCCCAGCCAAGAAATAGAATGTTCTCACTCAATTGCTTTAATTATTTCAATGCAGAAACGTCCACAGTGAATAATACAAAATCTGTTCCATGTTTAAGACGACGTCTCTATCTCTTTAGGTGTGAGGAGAATAGAAGGAAATTCTGAACAATTGTTTTTCTTTTGTCTAGGAAATAAAACAAGCCACACGTGAATGAATTTTATGAATTCCCTCTCTGCGCACGAGGCTGCCTGAGAAAGCGGCCCGCATTTGCATATTAATGTAAAAGTGGGGAACACTTTTCCTGTGCGAAGGGACATGTCACCTGAGCCACTTTCCTCTCTATGCTCCATTTTACCGTGACCGACGGGACGCAGTTCTTCTCAACCTAGGTGAGGGCCGGAAGCAGCGCGGGCAGCCCGGGGTGGACACCGCCGCCCCTGCCGTGTCAGCCAGCAGGCCGCCCGCGCCCGCGGCCCGTCAGCCGGACCAGGAGACCGCGGCCCCGACGGCGGCTGACGGAGCGCGGGCGCGGGGCGCGGGGCAGGCCCCGGACGCCGGCCGGCCGCGCGGGGCGGCCCTTGCCGCGCGTTCGCTCGGCCCTGCTCCTCCTGCGCCCGGCCCTCGCCCGCCGTCTGCAGAGCTCACGGCCCAGCGGCGGGCGTGGGCAGGGCGCGGTCACGCCCTCGGTCACCGTCCTCTCGGCTGCCACCTGGGCGCAGCCCTGCGGCTGGTGCCGCGGCCGCAGCCCCCGGCGCGCTTCCGCTGGGCCACCCTCGAGTCCCGCTTCCTCCACCGGGCTCCAGGCAGCAGCATCCGGGGTGGAGCTGTGTCCCCAGAAGCCGGGTCCCTGTCCCGCCCCTGGCAGCTGCAAAGGTTGCCTCTCTGGAAGTAGGGACTCTGCGAACGTAGTCAAGTGCAGATGAGGTCGCTTGGGAGCAAGGGGGCCCTTGTCCCAACGTGACTGTCCGCGGACGAGCCGGGAAGTCTGGGCACAGACCAGACGGAGGGCAGACGGACCCGCGATGGCGGCAGCGGCAGGTCGGAGAGGCTCCGCCGCAGCCCAGGGGACATCGAGGGTTCTCGGCCCCGCCAGAAGCTGGGAGAGGCGGGACGGACCCCCCGAGCTCCACAGGATGAACCACGACAGCCTGCTTCGGGCTCTGGCACCAGACGGAGGCCACCCGGTGTTCAGAGCGCCCCTTGTTACCGCGGCCTCAGGACACGCCTGGCCCGCCCCTGAGGGCCTTCCGAGGGGTAAATGGGGCAAACGGGCCACCGGGCCACCGCCCCGTTTTATGCCGTCATGACAGTGCCAACACAGTGTCCCCATTCGAATGGTATCTGCTCAGCCCCTCTTTCAGCCCGGCCCCCGTGCGGGAGACTTGGGTGTCCCGGGAGCGGAACTGAACTCGGCCTGGGTGGGGCGGGGCCACGGCCACACGGGAGGCTGAGTGACTCGCCCGGGGTCTCTGGGATGCGGGCTTGTGCACCCCCCATCCCCCGGGTGGGGGGGTGCTCAGAGCTCTAGATTCGGGGGACACCCGCCTGACCTCACCACTCTGGCTGGAACTCAGAGCGCCACCCCCAGTGAGTCCCTGTCCCCACCCCCTTGAGGGCCCTGCGCCCACAGACACCCCACCCGGAGCGGGCGCCTTGTCATGCGCGGCACCGACGCCCGCTGCCGAGCGAGCCGCGGCCCCATCTCCACATGCGGACGCTGAGGCTCAGCGTGTCACGCGTCTCGTTTCTAACCACGCCCCCCTCGGGCAGGCGCGCCTTTGCACTTCTTTGTATCCTATCCCCCCAAAAACAAAGGTGCTAGTTCATCTGTCCTGGACCCCGCCCCGGCTGCCCCCACGACGCAGCCATTGTGAACAGCACGGGCGGCCAGCGTCGCTTTGAGACTCTCCGTTCGGTTCTTCGGGGCGTTTACCCAGAAGCGGGACGGCCGGACCGCCCGGCAGTTCTGTCCCTCACGCCCGGAGGAGCCGCCGCGCAGCGCCTGCTCCGTCCCGCGTCCCAGCGACGGCGCGCGAGGTCCCGGTTTCTCCGCGGCCGGGCCAGCACCGGTCCCCGGTCCCCGGTGTCCGCAGCCTGGCTGACAGGTGGGAGGTGGTCTCGCACCGCCGGCCGATTCGCATTCCCCCGGGGACTAGTTACCCCGAGCATCTTCCACGTACTTTTTGGCCATTCACGGAACCTCCTTGGAGCGATGTCTGCTCGAGTCCTTTGCCCACTAGGAAAGGAGTTCAGTTGGTTGTGTGGTGTTTTTTGGTTGTTTTTTTTTGTTTGTTGTTGTTGAGTTTAGGAATTATCACGTTTCAAATCAGAAACGTGATTTGAAAATATTTTCTCCCATTCTGTGGGTCGTCTTGTCACTCTGTGGATAGTGTCTTTTGATGCACAAAACTTTTAATTTTCATGAAGTCCAGTTCATCTATTTTTTTGTTGCCTGTGCCGTGGTGTCAGCTCCAAAAAGCCAACTGCCAAGTTCAAAGCTATGCAGCTTGTGTCCTGTGTTTTCTTTCAAGAGTT
Source organism: Rousettus aegyptiacus (assembly GCF_014176215.1). NCBI lineage: Eukaryota > Metazoa > Chordata > Mammalia > Chiroptera > Pteropodidae > Rousettus > Rousettus aegyptiacus. The sequence continues at coordinate 93,546,879 of NW_023416287.1, forward strand.
TTATAGATTAGGGCGTACATTTAGGTCTTCGATCCACTTCGAGCTTCGTGTGTGCCATTAGCTAAGGGTCCAGCTTCATTCTCGTGCGTGTGGGCACCCGGGTTTCCAAAGCCGCTTGCTGAAAGCCATCCTTCCCGCGGTGGGAGCACAGCGGCCCCACAGCAGGCTCGGGAGGAATTCAGAAAACAGACGACCCTCACCTCAGCTTACCGCCCATGTCTCGTAACTGGGGGGCTCAAGGCAGCAGGGATGCACCCATTCGCAGCCCTGAGGCGAGAGGTCTGCCTTCGGGGTGGCCGCAGGACTGTGCTCCCTCTGAGGACCCTCAGGGAGGGTCCTTCCTGCCTCCCCCAGGTGGCCCCAGGTGTGCTGCAGCTGTGGCCACGTCATATCCGTCTCTCTCTGTCTCCAGGTGGTGTCCTTCCCTGTGCCCCTGTGTCTTTCCCCCTCTTACAGAACACCGGCCATGGATTTAGGGCCCCTCTAAATGCAGGACAATTTCACCTTGAGATCCCTAACTAATTCAGTCGGCAGAGGCCTTATTCATGAATGAGGCTACATTCTGAACCCCTAGGTAGACGTGATTTGGGGGCCCCACCTCAGCCTGCCACAGGAGAGGCAGATGCCGCCCCACCCCCGGGGAGCTGTTCCGTGAGTGAGCACTTCCCCCCCATGCACCCCAACACTGAGGAGCCGCACAAGGAAAGCCTGGCCCATTGGTGACTGCTAGTTTCTCAGAGCCATGCTGAACCCTCAGGTTCCTTATGTAGTTAATCGCCACAGTAACCCCCAGAGGAGGCGAAACTAACTCTCACTGTATAGATGAGAAAACTGAGTTCGGGAAGTCGAGCGGCGAGCTCGCGGCAGGAGGGATTCCGCCCAGGCCTCAGCCCCGCTCCGCGCGGCCGCCCCGGGGTAAGCGAGCAGGTGGCCACCCGGAGACCAGACCGGGGCTGGGGGACGGCACCACCCGCCGGGCGTCCGGCCCCTTCCAGATCTCCACGAGGGCCTTTGTCACCGGTGAGGAGCAGGACGGGCCTGACGAGGGCCGAGGAGGACACGGGCGCCCGGCCCGCGAAACCGCACTCGCCAGCAGCGCGCCGGGAGTGGCCGCGGCCCGGTGCGGCGAGCGGATTCTGCGATCAAAAGCTGCAGCGCATTAGTCACCGCAGATGTTTTCGCTCTGGGAACGCCGGGCCTCGCCGCCATTCACTCGTCCTTCAAGGGGATAAAACTCCGGCTCTCCATTATGTGTTGTCATTGGAGCATCGCACAACTTTATCAAACTTTTCATTCTGGAAACTGAATTAATTTTCTGCAAGGGGGTTTTTGTGCGTCTCTCTAATCACATTTACTGGGGACATGTGTACTGGAGGGCCGGAGAGCCGATTACGGCTCCCAGAAAGGCCACTTTCAAAAGGAGATTGCCCTCACTGCCAAGGCCTCCGTCTGAAGGCCCCTGGGTTTTGTGAAGAGGAAAAAATTAATTACTATTTTAATAACGAAGCCAAGCCTGCTGAAAATCCTCTTACCGAGCGGCCGGGTGATGTAATGGCTAGCAGGGGGGTGAGCGCGCTGACCACACAGCCTCGCCGCCCTCCCCATTCATCCCCGTGAGATGACACGGGCGGCTGGGTCACACGCCAGGGAATTAAAAATGTAATCATAACACTGTTTTTTCTCGGGAAGGGGAAAAGTTGTCATCTGGAGGCGGGAGGCTGTGGGAACGAACGTCTGCCTCCACCTCTGCGGGACGCGTGGGAGGGGGCCGGCCGCTCTGCCCTCGGCGGGGCTCGGCACCCCGCCCCCAGCTCGGGGCCCAGCTGCCAGTGACTCAGACCCCCGAGAGCAGCGCTGGGTCGTGGGGACCTCGGGCCTGAGGTGGGAGGTCAGTGCCCAGTCCTCCAAACATGTCCCCTCTTTGACCTCTGAAAGAAGAGGCCAGCGTGACCTTTCATCTTTTCCTGTTTGCACGTGAGTCTTCCTTTATTCCACGTGAGTCTTCTTTTTATTCCTCCCAAAAAGTAAACATTTCGCGCCAGGACAGTGACTCGGGGCGCATTCGTTATTGCCGTCCTCCACACCCCACCTTTTCTTCATTAGGCGATGGCCAAACTAGCAGAGACAGGATCGCGGTAATGAGGTGGCGAGGGTCTCAGACCACAAAGAGATGGACGCCCCCTCCCCAAATTCTCACTGATTCTGATGTTGATGCTATGGTTTGGGACTGAGAGGAAGACACTAAGTTACAGGGCAGACCTGGGACAGACACGAGCAGGTGCGACTTACGCGGCCTCGCGGGTCGCTCTGCCAGCGCCGGACCTCGCGCCTTCCTTCGTTTAAGCCACAGTCAAGCGGCGGTCGTGGCAGGAAGCAGACGCGCAGGTCCGTGGAGCAGAAGACGGAGCCGGAATCAACCCAGGGACACGCGGGCCCTTTCCGTGCAGCAGCGGAGCCGAGAGCATGCGACGGGGAAAGAACAGGCTCCGATGGGTGGTGCTGGGAGAACGGGGCGTCCAGACGCCGAAGGCCGGGCTGGACGCCGCCCCGCGGCGCACGCGAGGATCAGAGACTTGAGCGTGAGACCTGGAACCGCACGGCTCCTAGAGAAAACGCCGGCGGCGAGCTCCTCGGCATCCGTCTCGGGGGTGACTTTTTCATTATGGCGCCAAAAGCAAAAGCGACAAAAGCAAAAATAAACGAGTGGGCGACATCGAACCCGAAAGCCTCCGCCAGCAGAGGAAAGCCACGGACCCGAACGGGGCACATCTGCACATCTCGCATCTGGTAAGGGGCCAATACCCAAAATGCATGAGGAACTCACGCAGCTCAGTAGCAAAAAATAATAAGGATAAGTAATCCGATTTTAAAATGAACAGAAAATCTGAATAGACATGTTTCCAAAGAAGGCATAACATTTTTTGAAAAGCCCGTAGGCTCCCCCAGCTCCAGCGTGGGCCGAACCCCGACTTGCTCCCATGGAGGCAGACCTCGCCCCACCCCACAGGCTGGTACCGCCATCGTGACCCAGGAAGCTCAGCACAGCCCTGCCTGGCCCCCCACCCCCACTGCCGCAGCTCAGGCTGGGGCGCCCGCAGCCAGCCGGCCTGAATGTCTAAGCTCAGTAATTTCTAGGTGAGCGAGGGAGGGGTCGAGCCCATCCGGCTCATGGTGACAATGGGGACACCCGTGCCTGCAGATGCCTGCGGCCAGCACCTCACTTCACCCCCACAGGCCCTGGGAGTGGGTGGCGTGGGCCTCACGGTGGACACGGGATGAGCGAAGCACAGCCCCAGCGGGGGGGGCGGGCACCAGGCGCCCCGCAGCCAGACCAGGAGCCGCCACCTGTGTCTGTACAGACCGAGAACGAGACGAGTCATAATGCCCCATGACAGGTGACCATGCTGTGAAATTCAAAACTACCCCCCCCCCCCGTAACAGAGGCTTTACTGGCACAGAGGGGCTCTGGTGGCCGCTTCGGCCAACGGTAGCAGAGCTGGGCCGCGGCCGCAGATGCTACTGGACCCCGAGTCCAAACCACTACGTCTCCCGCCTTCCCGACGAGTTGGCTGAACCCTCTTCCGAACCACCACGCCATGCCGGCCACACGCACTCGGGCCCGGGACCCGGACGTCACAGGATAGCCTTAAACCGTGCCCGACACCCACGCCTGCCGGGGGTCCTCAGGCCAGGGGGTCGCAGTCACTCTTCCGAGCAGACAGACACCTCCCCATCCCCCAACTGGACGTCGTCAGAGCTGACAGGAACGCTCTGACCCCACCGACTGAGGAGAAAACGTGTCAGACGAACAAATGGGAGGAGCTTCATTAGCTGTTTATAACCCGCATTTTTTTCTAAATTGCTAGACTTAGCATAAAAGAGACGTGTCATCGTGATGTGAAGTCTCCCAGCCAGGGTTATGAATTCCGTGACAGCACAACTGCCTCGATATCAATATGTTTTTTCGTGAATTGAGAAGAAAAGCAGGTGTATAAAAATAAAACTCACATAAAATATAAATTATCATTATGCGAGTTAATTCTATGCCCCCAGGACACAATAGCTCACGCACTTTATATTTGCAAAAATGTTTGCGAGTTACTTTTTCAGACTTATTTATTTATTTCTATTTATTTAACATTTTTTCCCCGCGCTGAGAGAACTCCGTGAGCTAGACATCTTATTTCCATAACCATCCCTGGAGGAAACAGTCATAAAACGTTTCTGTATTAACCTTGAAATCCCAGATAATCTGATGCAGAGCGTGTCGTCCAAAATGCACCCAGAGCGGAGACAGGTGTCCTCCTTAGAGAGGGTGGTGACAGACGTGTCCGGGTGGGAGTTGGTGCGTGGGCCCCGGGGGCCGGCGCGGGTCGCGGGGAAGGGGCCCCCTTCGCCCAGCAGGCCCGGGTCGCCCGGCCCAGTCTGCGAGGCAGAGCGGCCCCACGGCCAGGGTCTGCTGCGCCGTCGTTCAAACGCCTCCCCGTTCTCAAAGCGTCTCCACGTCGACGTTCGAGACCCTTTCTGTGTCGTCTCCGAGGAGGAGGGGAGAGTTTGCGAACCTGGGGTGAACGGTGTCCGTGAGGAATGCAGGCTCTGGAAGCATAGTCCTGACCCGTCACCCACGGGGCACTCCAGGCGGGGCTCCCCGCAGCATGAGCCCCGCCCAGGTGCTTGTCAGCGGGGAGCTGGCCCTCTGGTCCTCACCGGTGCCCTCCGCGGGGACACACGGGGGCTGTCTGTGCCTGGGAATGTGGACGCGGTGTCGCAGTTGCTGTCCACGGCTTGATGACTTCGGTCCCGTGTGGGCCTCATTGTCTTGTGTTCTTCACTTACCTGATGAAGAGAAGCAGGGGACCTGACGCTGGCGGCCCCCAAGAAGAGGGAGCCCAGACGCTGAGCCACCGCCGGCCAGAAAGGAGGGCACGCGACCCTGACGGCTTCACGGCTAGACCCGGAGGGCCTCTCACGGCTCCCGCCTCGGCTGTCCTGAGCAGCAGGGGACAGACGCGCCCCTGTCATCGGCAACGATTCACGGGTCTTCCGAAAATCCACTGCTGGCCCCCTCCCGGCGCGTTTTCAGGGAGAGACACTCAGAGCGCGCTCCATCACCTGCTAAGCGGCATGACCAGAGTTTCCCCCAAGAGGACGGAATCTGTATTTTTGAAGGAAGAAGCCAAGTGACAAGATAATGGGACCGATATTTTAATTAAATGAATTTTCTATGAATGCCGGCTGGAGCGCCCACAGCCCCACGCTGGAAAACCATGGAAAACCTCGCGGCGGCCAGCGCGCACCCCGCCCCGCTCAGCCCGGACGCGGCCCGCCTCCCGCTGAGCTGGGATTCAGCTCCCAGCCCCGGAGACGCGGCGTGCACCCCCGGGCCCGCGCTGCTGACGCTTGGTGAATATTTAATTAGCCCGTACAGTATCAGTTATGCCGGAATATGCCGTCCGTCAGTCTTTTTATCAGAGGTCATTTCTTAATTATATTGATCACTCATATCATGTGAACCATAATTGGTTCCTTTCTTCTGACAATATATTTTTAATGAAGTGCCTCTGACCTCTCTGCATCTGCAGAGCGCGCCTTCCTCACACACGGCATCGCTCGCGCCGGAGGCCTTGCCGTCCTCTCCAGCGATGCCGCAGTCCGAGGGGGCATCTGCCCACCTTCCTGTCAGGACAGCGCCCCGCCCCCCGGGTGCCCCACGCTCCGCAGGCCGCGGGCCGAAGCGGTCACGATGATCGTGACGTACGACAAGGAGACGGAGGCCACCGGGCGGCAGGGCAGCTGTGCTGGGCTCGGCAGCGCCCCTTGCCACGCGGGCGCAGCGGGTGCCCTCGTGGGTGCTGTGCCGTGGCCTGCCTCTGACAGTCCCCCGCCCAGGCGGGAACGGCCTCCCCCAGCAGGCCGGCTCCTCGCGTCCCCCCCAGGCGACGTCAGCAGGTGACTCATGCTCCAGCGTGTGCCGCACACGCGTGCCGCACGCCGGGCGTCTTCCCCGGGGGGGTGGGTGAGGCCAGCCCCGAGCTGGACCCAGTCTGCCCACCCTGCTCTGCGCTTCCCGCCCCCTCAGCCTGCGGCTCACTTCAAGTCGGTCTCTCCTCTGTGACCCGTAAGTGCTGGAAACAGCCCCCGAGGCAGGGGTCCCGCCAGCGGGACAGCGCCGAGGACCCCCTGCAGCCACCAGCTGGGGTGCCGGCAGAGCAGGGCGTATTGCTGGCACCATGTCTCTGACATTTCGAAAGTGTAGGGACGTGGTAAACTCAAGGTCTGCAGAGTTGAGGACAGCAGCCAAGTGCCAGCAAGCCATCGAAGAGACAGAACGGCAGACCCATCACCAACCCGGAGTGCGAGCGGGTTGCACCCCCGCCCCACAGCGGGTGGAGACCCCAGCCGTGCCCTGAGGGCCAGGCTCAGGGCGACTCGGCAAAGACTCCCTGAGAAGGTTCTGGGGCTCCTCCTTAGAAGCGGGGTCAGGTACCTGGGCAGGTGTCTCACGTACCGTTAGTGGGAACAAAGGAATTTCGGTGTGGATGTGTTGGCTGACTTTCCCGCCACGGCTAACTCCGGAGGAGAGAGAGGCGCGCCTCGGCGCCCCCTCCTCAGCACTGTGACCGCGCCGTCGCCGAAGGTACAGTGAACAGCAGAGAAAAGAAGTCAACCGTTCGAACTGTTTCTGGAAGAATAATGGAGCTGACAACGTGGCTTCTGACACTGATTTGTCCGATCAACCCAAATCCACCTCCTTCCTCCTTCGACTTGTAATGCCCGAGCGACAGACGCCTCTACCCACGAAGCACGTCATGGCTCCCTCTGCGCTAAGCTGTTCTGAGCGATGTCATGGCGTTATCCTTTCTGGTCCTTCATTTAGCTTTTAGGATAATGATTCATGTATTTCGCTTTCAAAAGGAACAAAGTCCGTACGGCGTAGCGTCCCCCGACCTGTGGGCTGGGCCTCCTCCTCTGCAGAGGGAGCCGGTGGTGACGATGCCCTGTGGGTCTTTCCAGGAGCTACCGGCTAATGTGCCGGTGATCGATCCTTCCTTTCGCTTCTTACCTTTGGCCTCCGTTATCCTTGGGTGGGAGGTGGCAGCCGTGGGACGCCGGGCAGGTCTGACGTACACAGGCCACGGCTGGTTCTCAGCTATCCACCAAAATCGCTTCTACAAAGTCACCGTGAACAGAGCCAAGCGTAGGGAGGCACTGGTCTCAGGGACACGCGGGGTAGAGCCCCTCGGTCAAACACCGCGTCACCCACTCAACGCGAACCTGGTTGGATGTGTGTTTCATTTGAAGACGGCTGATCTGACCTGCGTGCTGCCGGTTCGCTAGCGCCCACCTCGTGGCAGCTCGCGCCTGAAGAAGTTCCCCGACACCACCCCCGGGGACCTTTAAACAGCGGGTTATCAAAAAGAGCTAAACAGACGCACTGCAGTGGGGAGGGAGGGGCAGGAGCGGGCAGCGCAGGCGTGGCTGTCCGGCTGCAGCGGGGGAAACCGCCTCAGGCGGCCCCGGGCGCTGCCGCTCGGTGCCGAGTCCATGCACGAGGGCGGCAGGGTCTGCGCGCTCGCTGGGCTGCAGGACACTAGTGAGCGGTGGCTCCCCAACACGGACTCCAGGGTACGGCCACCCGTGTAAGTACCGTGCTTGTATGTGAGTGTGTGTGCACGTGTATGTGTGTGCATGTGTGTGTGCTGTGTATCTGTGTGTATATGTGCGTGCATGTGCGTGTGTGTAAGTGCATGTGCATGTGTATATGTGTGCATTGTGTGTAAAGGTGTGTGTTGTGCATTTGTGCAGTGTGTGCATGCATGTATGCCTGTGTGAGCATGCATGTGTGTACTGTGTGTTTGTATGTGCATGTGTGCATGTGTGTGCATGTGTGTGCATGTGTGAATGTGTGCATGTGTGTTGTGTGTGCAAGCATGCGTTCATGTGTGTGCATGCATGCGTGTGCATGCATGTGTGTGCATGCATGTGTGTGCATGCATGTGTGCGTTGTGTATGTGTGAAGATGTGTATTTGTGCATGTGTGCACTTGTGTGTTGTGTGTGGGTGTGTTGTGCGCATGTGTGTCATGTGCGTCCATGTGTGTGTGTGCGTGTGCGTGTGAACGTGTGTGCACTTGTGTATTGTGTTTGTGGGTGAAGGTGTGTATGTGTGTGTGCATGGGTGTGTGAGCATGCGTGTATGTATTGTATATGTGTGCATGTGTGTGCACGTGTGTATATGTGTGCACATGTGTGCGTGTGTGTGTGTTTACAGCCTACCTTGCACGGTCGTTATGGGTTTAAGTGAGGTGACCCAATGACAACCCTCGGCCCCCCGCCCGCGATGTGCCGAGCCAACGCCGTCATCATCGTCATCATCGCTAACGCTCTCTCAACTTAGCTTCCTCCGTCTCTGATGAGGAACAACAAGACGACGTCCGAAAGCAAAGACGCTAAAGAAGAAAGCCCCCGCCTCCCTCGCCCCGCCGTGGAAGGGCGTGCGCGACGTGTGGCCTGTCACATCGGTGCTGTTCCCGAAAGGGCCTTCGTAGCCTCACTCTCTACCCACGTGACATTCCGGCCACCCCGGCCGGGGAACTTTAACGGCCGGTCTTGACTGCCATCCTCGGTGCGGTTCTCGGGGTTTCTGCGGGACGGAGGTTGGTGCGTCCTGACTTACCCACACTCTCCTGCCGGGGCCACCCCCCTCCCCGTGACGCCCACGTCCACCTGGAAAATAAGGAACGATGCCTCTGGCCCACATCCTTCCCGTACCCAGCTTTCCCAAAGGCCAGCTTGTGAGACTGAAAACAAAAGAACCATACGATTTATAAAGAAAGTCAAAAGATTTTGATCAGATGCTTCGGAGACATTTGCAAATAGGAAAGTGAGCAAACATCCATCTTCAGTTTAATTCAGTCCTGACCAAAAAAAAAATGAAGGCTTTTGGTTTTAAATTCTTTCCCTAAAATTCTCTTCCAGATAGGTCTGTATTCAGCTGTGTTTTTCTGTCTTGACTGTTTCTTGTATCAATAGGTGACCTTTTCCTTTTCTTGGCATTCTCTCCTGAAATCTGCATCAAACGTTTCTTTAGTTAAATAAGGCTCTTTGAACAGGTCCTGCCTCACTCGGCGACGTGCTGGATGGTATATTTACACGCACGGCGGTAAGCAGGAACGCGGAGTCGGCCAACACCTCGTGAGATTTTTGTTTTTGACGAAAATTAGATTTTTGTGTTGTTGTTTCTTTTAATTTAGTCACCAGGGTGCTGATTTTGATTAAAGAACTTTAAATCTTGGCGAAACAGACCTTCCAAACTCTGGGGAGACTGCAGATGGGTGAAGCGGAGAAACGGAGGCAGAAGGAGGCGGAGGCTGCGGAACGGAAAACCGCGAGTAGCGAAGGGGAGGAAGCCGGTTCTACTGCGTCTCCAGAACGTAGATGAGCGGGCGGAGCTGCGCCTAAGGGGATGACAGAATGACGGACAGCGCCGCCTCCGGGGAGGGGTCGCTCTGAGCCCCGCCTCCGGGGAGGGGTCGCTCTGAGCCCCACCGGAAACGACCCTCGCGCAGGCATCCCTCGCTGTCCCCGGCTCCGCCATGCGCTCGCGCACCACCACCACGTGCTCCGACCCCCGGGGCCCAGCAGGCGCGCGCTTGTCCCACCCTGCTTCGCGTCCTTGGCACTCGTGCAGCTACTGGCACAGGTCTGGGCGGGGACACGTGTTCGGTGGGTGCCGTGGCTGCGTGAGAGACCCCGAGGGCTGGCAGTCTGAGGCACGTTTATTCTGGGGCTCCGTTGCTCAGCACAATCGAGGCGCTCTGACAGATGTCACCTCTGGCATTAGAGGCAGAGAGGGCGCGCGAAACTCCGCGGGGCCAGCGGTGCAGGCGTCCAGGGCAGCAGGAGGGGCGGCTCCCTACAGATCCCTAGGGACCCCTGGGAGCGAGGAGTGCCGGGTCCAAGGTGGCAGCCGCTCAGACTGAGTCTCCAGGAGCGACTTGCGGTCCTCAGACCCTGAAGATGCGAGGCGACCTGAGCAGGAGAGACTCGCGGCCCGACCCGCTCCAGCGCCGGGTTCCGCAGACCCGCGTCGAGGCCGCACGGAGACGAGTCGCGCCGGTGGTTCCGAGTGGAAGCTCCACCTGTCCGCTCCCTCCGTGTCCCCAGCGCCAGGCACGGAGCGCGCGGCGTCCGGTACGCACATGCGCGCTTCCCGGGGATGGCGCGAGTGGTCGCGCGCAGGAAGGGCCAGTGACAGGGTCGCAAGGGCAGCTACTCCCGAAGGAGGGCGGCGGGTCTCACCTTCGAGAGGCGGCCACGCCGCACCGGGCTCCGTGCCGACAGCGGAGACGCAGCCACCGCAGCGGTCTCTACAGATGAGCAGACAGGCTCACGCGAGCGAAAGCCATGCCCGCGCAGGGCTGGAGCTGCGGACGCGGACGGGACGGGGCCAGGTCCACGGCACACAACGTCGCAGGCAAAGAGACCCGCTGAGGCCGGCGCGCAGTCGGGCGCGTGCGGTGTCCCGGCGTCGCCTTACCCGCCAGCCCCGCTGAGACCGTCCCGACCGTCCCCGACTGTCCCCGGCTGTGCCCCAAGGACAAGGCTGACTGGCGGGGGCCCGGGTGCGGGGGCTGCGCGCAGCGGCGGAGAGTCTGCGGACCCGTCTCCACGGTGGCGACGGCTAGGCCACCCCGCGCAGGTCTGGGTCCCCGGCGCTCAGCGCCACCTCCTAGAGGGTCAGCCGGCCGCGGTGGGCCCAGACCCGCGGGGCGGGCAAGTCGTGGCCGTGCCCGTGAACTTCTCCCCCGCGGGCGGCGTGAACTGCACTGTCTCTTTAACTGACTTTATTTTTTTCTTTTCTTCTCTCTCTCTTTTTTTTTAGTTTAAAGATTACATTTAATATCTATTTCCCAGCAGTGTACAAACTGACATCATCTACTCATAAAAGCGGAATGCTTTGCTTTTTTAAGCTTCAAGCTGAATAACAAATTGCCACAGATGACAGCATAAAAGAATAACAGAATGGAATCAAAAGGAAATTCATCGTCAACAGAACCCCCTGCTGAGGAATTTCAATTTCATATATCTAATTATCCCTGTCAGTTGGAAGAACTGACAAAAAGCGGTCTTTGTTCTCCCCGTCTGCCCCCCGCATCTCACTCTCAATTAATTCCGGCATACAAATATGACTAATTGTCTTTGCGGCGCTCGGGAGGGCAGCGCTCGCTGCTCGCGCGCCGAAAATGATGGCAGGCCATTCACGCACCGGCCGCGATATCCCGGCACAATAGGCATGCATAATTCAGGTGACCACGGCGGCGCCCTCGCCGCCCGCGCTACACGGGCTGGCGACAGCCTCCTCTCCCTTCCTTTTTCATATCTGCTTTGTGACAATAACTCACTTTGCACCTATTAGAAGAGGAAGCATTATACGTCTGCTGTGGCTCCCGGAGAATAGTCAACAAGACTATCAGCGTTTAAATAACATGTGGGCAGTAGAGTGAGGGGCGCTGGGGGTGGGGGGCGTAGGGGGAGCCGAACAATATCCGGGGCTTTTCGAAAGCGCAACAAGGTCTCTCTGTGAAGGTTAAAGTTTGAGTTTCCGATTTCAGTTTGTTGGTGGTGGTTGGGGAGATGTGCTGTTTTTTTTTGTTTTTTTCTTTCTTCTTTCTCTTTTTTATCTTTTTTTACCTCTGGGTTGTAACCGATGTTGTCACAGTGGTTTTCGGTGAATGCAGCTGATGCTTCCACTGCCTTCTTTAAGGAATTACAAGTCCTGGTTTTACGGGTCCCTCTTGCTTATTTTAACTTGAGCGGCTTAAACTTCACACAATTTCTGGCACCATCTGAACAAAATCTAAACGGAATTCAGCACGTGGCGGAGGGGAAATAACGTTTAAGGGGACAAAGGCTTTTGTCGCCGCAAAATGAATGTTTCTAAAAACTACAGTTTCTCTGTATTTTAACAAAATAATCTTTGCAATTGTAATTTAAAGTTAAGTCTAACTCGGCCAGTGGACGTTACGATCTGCCCAAACCGCGGCATTGAATCGTCTGCTAATGCAAGGCCACAGCCTGCAGCGTCTGCCTGACTGTGAGCAGCTACGTTTCACTGAGGGCCCATCTAAGCACGTATTTTATTAAACATGTATCATCTGTGCTTTTTTCGTTACAAAAAAATTAAAGCAGGAAGCCGGCTTTGGCCGTAGCCGAGTAGCCTCTGCGAAGTTGGGAGAATGAAAGCCATTCACTAACAAGTAGACATTTTTTGGAGTCCGATCATATTGTCAAGGTTACTAATAACAGACCAATATGACATTCTAAAGGGCTTAGTGTAAATTACCAAAAAAAAGTGCTTTTGAGTTGTGAAAGAGATTTTTTTTTTTTTCTAAATTGTTTCTCCTGACTTTCTATAGTGTGGGAACTTTTTAAAAGTGTGCTTCCGGGGCGATTTTTATAGGGAACGTGGAATCCCAAGGAGATGGCACTTTCACGATGGGCGCCAGCAGCGGCTGGAGAGGCAGCTCAACGCCCCCCGCGCCGGCCTGCCCCGCCGTCGAACCCCGGCAGCCTGCAGAAGCGCCCCGACCGCCCTCCGCCATCGCCCCCATCGCCCGGAACGCGCACGCAAGGGGGGTGCCGGGCCCTTGCGTGCGCGTTCCGGGCGCAGTCTGCGGCGGGCTCGGAGCGGGCACAGGGCGACCGCAGGGCGGGCAGCAGGCGTGCGGCGAGCGAGAACCGTTTTAAACGTGAGATCTGACTGGGACGCTGCGCGGGTGGGGCAGGCCCGGGTCCGTTCGGAATCTCCGTCTCTGCGCATCCGTGGGTCCCCGAGGAAGGAACGGCGTGCGCGCCGGCCAGGTGCACGAGTGGGGCTCAGGGCACGACGCGGCGCCTAGAGACAGAGCGTGGACTGCACCGTGCGCTCGCCGAGATCCCCGAAAGCGGCCCCCGGGGCAAGAGTTTCGTCGTGCGGCCGAGGGGCTCTGAGGGGTGGAGGGCGCGGGGAGTGCGGGTCACCGCAGGCGTGGGCGTCGGGCCGCTCCGTGTCACCTTGGACAAAGTGCTCTGGGCATAGGCTTTAGGTGGACTCCCTGCCTCTCCAAGACCCCGCGGAAGTCACTGTCACGGCATCCGCCTCTTTATATGATGAAAGTGTTTGTGAACTTTGGGGAAATGCTCATATTTCAAGTTATAAACTATCAGAACAAAACATTAAGACAATACAGAAAATTAAAGCTCAATCAAGAGAAAATAGGTTTGTTCTCACAAAAGATATTTAAAGACATCATACCGAGTGATGAGTTTGAGGCAGAGAATAAAGTCTAACAAAAATGCATGGAAAACTAGAACTTTCCAGGGCGAGCTTGGCTCGGGGAGCGTGCACGGGGCAGCGAGCAGAGGTGCCTCGTGGCTCCCGGCCCCCTCGGGCCACCCTGAGCGCCTGCCGTCCCCATCTCCACAGCTTTCGCGAGTCTTCCCCCCAGGCCAGCAACGTGACCTGCAGTGGCCGAAGGCCTCAGGGTCTTGGCAGGAAAGAAACGGGATAGTGGTGTCCGCAACGGCAGGGCGAGTGTCCCCTGGAGAGCAGAGGAGACAAGCGGACCGCCATTCTGGGGCCTCCGGGGACAGCGAGCTGGAGGCTGTGGCCCGGGAATCAGGAGGTATGGGGGAGGGGCGGGGCGAGCAGGTGACGCGGGTGACGGCAGGGGCCGCGCCCGCAGGAATGCAGTCTCTCTGCGTGTGTTCTCTGCCTGCTGCGTTGTGGCATAGATTACACAGACTTTCCTGAGAGTTAAGTTTTTTAACGTAAGCATATAATAAATAGGCTCAAATTTACATTTCTCCCAGGCCCCGAGTTGCCGGGGCAGCGTGGGAAGTTGGCCACGTGACACACCCCTGATGGCCTGGGAAAAGTCAAGAAAAAAAAATGTTTGATCAAAGCGGTTTAAACTATAACACCTGTTCACGTCTCGGCATCTAGAAGGCAGGTGACTTCCCACAGGCAGAAACCGGAGGACACGCAGCACAGAGGGCTCATTTACTTTGTGAAACGCAGCACAGCTGCCTCCCGGCTCTCGAGAGGACGGTGCCGCTGAGGCTCGGCTCTTGCCCGCGTGGTTCGCCCTGGTTCTGGCCATTTTGACTTGCACAGACCCTGTGGTTGCCGGAAGTCTTCTCTGCTCCTTGGGCCAAGGATGGTGCTGGGTGAAGATGAGCTGATGGGAGCAGTGCCTTCCTCGAGAAAAGTCCCAGGGGTTTGCGGAGCCCGAGGCCATCTCCGCAGACGGAGATCAGAGGGTGAGCTCAGACCCAGCGAGGCGGGTGGCTCACCCAAGGACACCCCGTCGGTGGCCCACCACAACTCGTCCCAAGGGTCTCGATTTTTAGCGCAGTAAAGCCCTGTGGTGACATTGTGCCTTTTATTAAACTGATGGGGACTTTAAAAATCGAACCGCACTTATCATCAAAGCCGGCGAAGCGCCCCACAGGTTTCACATTGCAGAGCCGTTTCATCACTCTCTCTGCCAAGATTTTAAAAATTTAAGGTTGTAATAGAACAATTGATTGCTAGGCCACGCCAGAACATATTGTATCATGGTCGTTAGCCAGACGAGGCCGCCGGCCCAGCCCCTAGCAAACCCCTCTCCGAGCCGGAGAGCGCGGACGGGCTGGTGTCAGGGTTGCGCTGAACCCCAGCAGTTGTTGTGACACTGACAGCATGTGGAGTGCCACTGTGGCCACATGTGAAAGCCAGACGCAGCCCCACGAGCCCAGAGACGGAGGAGGCGTCCTGAGCACACGACAAAAGCCATGCCCCATTCCTGCCCTTGGGAGGAACCGGCTTGTTCGGGGGAGTCCGTGAGGGCCACAGAGACGGGTGACGACGGAGCACCTCGGCCCTCTGGGCAGGGGCACTCGCCGAGCCCCGGGCCAGCACCCCGTCCCCGTTACGGAAGGGGAAAGACTGACGATGGGGAGAAACAGGTGGCTGGAGCTGAACTCGCTAATTGGAAATTTCCAGGTATTTTAACTGCAAAAAATAAAAATTCACTCTCTTTAACAATTTTTGTGTTTAGCCTGACATCACTGTAGACGCCATTGTGGAGAACAGTGCAGACAGATTCTGCGACCTTCACGCCCGTCCCCCCAGTGACAACTCGCATTCCTCCAGGACAGTCACGGCTGGAAGTTCACAGTAACGGAACCCACCACATTGGTCAGGTGCTAACAGGTCTGCCTGACTTTTGCGTGTGTGCAGTTTTGCCGTATGAGCACACTCACACGATGGCCAAGGCTCAGAAGGGCTCCGTGCCAGGGTCCCCACACAGCCCCCACCCCGGGCCGCTTCCCGCCCCAGCCCCCGGCCCCCCGCGGACCACCCCTAGCAACGGCCGACCTGCTCCCCATCGCTACGGTTTTGTCATTTGAAAATGCTGTGTGATGGAATCTTACAGCGTGTGACCCCTGGAGGCTGGCTTTTCTCTCCTGGGACAATCCTCGTGGACTCACCCACGGTGCTGCACAGACAGCAGCCTCTGCCTTTTAACTGCTGGCTCGGAGGCCGTGGTGTGGCCGGCGCTGTTCGTTACGCCGTCCACCTGTCGAAAGCCACCTGCGTGGCCTCCAGCTTCTTCTGTGAACATGAACGCACAGGCTTTGGCGTGAGCGCAAACCTGACTTGCTCCGGGATCAGCACTTCAGGGCGTGCGGCTGGCCCGCGTGAGAGTCACATGTTTAGCTTTGCAAGAAACTGTCATCCTTTTCTTTCGACCTACCTGTTTTGTTGTATTTAGACGGAGTTTCTTACAGCCGGTCTGTTGCCGGAACGTGTTGTTTTGCTTTTTAATCCATTCCGCCGCTCTCTGCCTCTAATTGTCACATTCAGGCCGTTTACGCCTAAGGTCGTTACTGACTTGTTAGGGCTCAAGCCAGCCGTTTAATCTGTTTCGTTCTGTTTCTTCTGTTTCTCTATTTCTCCTTTCTTACTTTCCTGTGGGCTACCTGGATGTTTTTAAGGAGTTCACCTTGATGCGTTTACAGCGTCTTTTAGTCGACCACTCTACGTGGCTTTATTCGCTGCTGGCATCACGACGCGTAGGCACCACGGTCCGCTGGCGTCAGCGTCTTTCCCCAGGACTCGAGTGTCGAACCTGGGTTCCATGTAGGGGCCTTGACTGTAACGGCGAAGCCCTCGCGTGTGCTGAGCACCACGTCGGATCGTGTCGCAGCTCTGCTTCAATGAGCGAGGCCGGCTGGAGGACTCCTGAGGGCAGGATGGCGCTTACACGCACCTGTTTCTACCCACGCCGGGCCGCCTTCCAGCGGCACCTCCCTCTGCTGGGGGAAGCTCCCGCGCCGTCTTTTACACAAGTCTCCAGCGATGACTCCCCCTGCTTCGCCGTCACCCGAGAACGTCCCGATGCCCTCGCGTTCCGAAGGTCACTTGCACTGCGTACACAACTCTGGCTCCGCAGTCATGTTCTCTCGGAGCGTGACACGTGCCGCCCCACTTCCTCCGGAGCCGCCGCGGTTTCAGATGGGAAGCCCGCCCGTCACCTGGCTCGGTGGCACCCTGCAGGCAACGCCCTCTCTCTCTGGCTGCCTGTAAGGTGTCTTCTTTCTCGTTAGTCTCAAAGGGTTCGTGAGAATGCCTCAGCGTGGATTTCTTTGGATTTATCCAATTTCAGATTTGTTCAGCTTCTTGAATCTGCAGGTTCCTCTGCTGCCAAGTCCGGGAGGTTTTCAGCAGTCATTTCTTCAAATGCTTCTTCGGTGCCATTCTCTCTTCTCTCCTTGGGATCCAATGATATAAATACTAGCTCGGTGTTATCGTCCTACAGGTCCTTGATGTATTACGATTTTTAAGTTTATTTTCTTTCTTTTCGGTTTGGGTAAATTCTGTTTATCTGTCTTCGGGTTCGCTGATTTTCCGCTCGGTCATCTGCACCCGACTACAGAGTCCATCCGGCTAGTTTTCATTTGGTTTTGCTTGGGTTTGGGTTTTCTGTGGGGCTTCTTGGTTTGCGTGTGAGTGCGTGGTTACATTTTTCAGTTTTCTGTCCATGCGGTTATTTTTTTATAACTTCTAGGTCTTCAGGGAGATTGTCCACGTTTCATTTTTGTCGAGAGGCCGTGCGCTCCCCTGCCGGAGCGAGTGTGCGGCGGTCTGCGGCGGTTCGCGGCGGTCTGCGGCGGTCTGCGGCGGTTCGCGGCGGTTCGCGGCGTCACCCCCTCACACGGCTGCTTGATGCACCTGCCTCCGTGCGTCTGTTGCTTGTCGCTTCCCGTGCAAGCTGCGTGTTTCCTGGTTCTTGTCCCGTTGAGTTATGTTTAGTCGCATCCTGGATATTTTGGCTGGATTATGTCAGGACACTCTGCTTTCCGGCAGGCGGCCCTGGCATTGAGATGCAGCCCAGGGACCAGGCGGCTGGGACGCTGAGTCGGCCCCTGGGCCGGGCCGATGCCACCCACCTTGTTGCTGATGAACACGGTGGCGGTCCGGTTCCCCCGGCCGCACAAACACTGACCCCCACCACCGCCTTTCCTCCAAGTGTGGGGATAAGCCCCGCTCGAGGCCCGGCACTGCTGAGACCCGGCGGGGGGCGTCAGAGGCCTGCTCCCTGCCGATGCCCACGGCCACCTGGCCCGCTCCGCAGGAACCGGCGGACACCAGGTGAGAAGGGGATGAGGATGGGCCCGGGTCTTAGCAGCTCCGGAAACCAGGAAAGCCCAGGTTAGAGCCTGGCAAACAGCGCGAAGGGGCCCGAGGCGTGACCCCCACACCCTCAGAAACCAAGCCAACAGCGCAGAACAGACCAGAGCCCTGACGTCCCCCACGGTCTGCACCCCGAAAGGAGCCAGGCTGGGGAGGGTGCTGTCGCAGCAGAGATTCTTACCAGAGAAAACCGGGGCGGCAGAGGCAGCGCTGCCAGCGGCCGGGAGGCGAAATGCCAGGGAGAGCGCGGCCCAGCGCGGGCGGGCGGGGGGGGGGGGGGGGGGGGGGGGGGGGGGGGGGAGTCCGCGGAGCGGGCCGGCAAAGGGGCATTCGGGGGAGAACAGGGTCCACAGCAGTGGCCCGGAACGCCACTAGGAGTCCAGCTTGCCTGGTGGGAGGACAAGTGCTTCCCGGCTGTCCTGGTGAATCGGGAGCACGGCAACAACCTCAGAGACAAGGGTGCCCAAACCCCACCAGCGGGGAGCCGCCCGGCGCGGCCAGAACCGAACCCCAACGTCGGCGCCGTGGTGGCCGCGGCTGGCGCTTCTCGGGCGCTCCACCGAGCGCCGTCATGAACCCCCTCACTCGGCGCCCGCGCGATGGAGCGGAACGTTTGTGTTCCCGTTTTACAGACAAGGAAACTAAGGCAAATGTTAAGTAATTTTCCCAAGGTCACGCAGAGGGAGTTGGCAGAGCAGGAGCTTCCATCCAAAGAGACTGTCCTCGCCGCCTGTGTCCAGACCGAGCAAGAGAAGCGGAGAGCCCCCCTGGCCCGACCGAGGGGTGCAGAGTGGGGGGCGACGGCGGCTGCTGCAGACGCGACCTCAAGGCCCCGCCCCGGTGGCGTTGCTGTCCATGGTCCTGTCTTCGGCCGAGGCAGAGTCATTCCCTCCAGTCCTGCGTCATGGAGGACCCCGTCCTGTCTCTGCGACAGGAAGGTGGAGCTGCGTGACAGGACAGTGGAGAGCAACGAGGGAACCTTCTGGAGAATCATGGCGGCTGTCAGATTAAAGGAGAGAGAGACCGTATATTCAAATAATACGTGTATTATCTGTTTCCAGAAAATTTGGCAAGAATCTGCCTTTGTTTTTCAATTTCACTCTCAAAAGGAAAAGAAGGCTAAGCCACACGACACCCGGAAAGCCGCGCTGGCGGGAGTGTTCTAGCTTTTCACGTCTAGTCAGAAACTCCGAATCCCGGTCTGCGCACCACACGCTGCCTGTGATGCAGCGAGCCCCAGTGAACACAAAACCAAACTACCACCTCGCCGGATCCCCTGAAACAGCTGATCGCAGCCGCTTCGCTGCCCTGCTGCTCCTCACCCCATCTCGGCTACTCTTGGGGTAAACTCCCCTTGTCTGCGTCCTCGAAGCTTAAATGGACCTCGCCTGCCAGGCAGCTCGCCGGCCCAGGGCGCGCGGCGCGCAGCGCCTCCCCTGCAGCCCCCTGGTCGTGCACCGAGCAGCGGGCAGATGTCCAGATAAAACTGTCAGCGGTGGAAACACAAAGAGAAATATTGCTACTTCCTATCGCCACATTCTTCCCGGGCGCTCCTTGCCCAGTCGCCATGGCGCGGGCAGTGAGGTTTCATAACCGCCCCCTGGCCTGCCATGTGCTCACGCAACAATGTGAATTTAATCAGCCCAGACAGTTGGTTGGGTTTTGTCCATGCGAGTGGAATAAAACTTTCTCACCAGCTAAACCCACAAAGTATCTAAAAGCCATAAATAATCGGTGGCTCTGCTAACTTGCACCTGCCTCTCCGCTTGGTCAAGGCTGCAGCGCGCAGAGGACAGAGACGCGGCTCCCAGGCGCTGGCTGCTCCTGTGGCCGGCACGTTTCAGTGGGAAACAACCATTTTCGGGACACAGCTGTTAGTTCTAAAGGACAAAAATAATTCTTCTCCAAACATCATTTTAAGTGGAAAAAGTCTTAAGAGATGTTTCTCACTTGGGGTGAAGAAAGAGATCGAAGGACGCAGAGAGGAGGGGAAATGCATCAGAAAGATCATCCGGGCGGTTAGACCGGGGGGGGGGGGCGGGGGGAGGATTTCGCTTGCGGAAATGCGGGCAGCACGCCGGGGCAGCGGCCTCTTCCCCTCCCGGTCAGAGGCGCGGGCAGCGCGAGAGTGCCCAGAACCGGGCTCGCTCGTCACACCTGGAGAGCTTACTGTACCTGTCTGCCGTTATCCGAACCTGTTCAGGAAATAATCTGCCCTGTGTGGAAATGTCTGAAAAATAGCGACTTGGTATTTGCATATCTTAAGAGCATGGTATTAGATTTCAGTCCACAGTAGCAGATATTTAGATGTGTTTATTTTATCTCTGTATTCTGAAACAGGATTATCAAATTGAAAATATCTGTGCTTTATGGTCAAATGACCACGAAATTCTTCATTGTGTTTTTAGTGTACTAAAGAGCTTAAAAATGATACAGACATAAAAACCACTTCTTGGGCACAGGACTAGGAGATAAGGTCATAATCAATGTGTTTGCTGATCCATTTTTCAAATTAACAAGTATACTCGCCATTATAGATCGCCAAAAGCCGTTTCACTCAGTGGAAAAGTGGAAGGACAAACAATTATTTACACTGGTTCTCAGTTCAGCTAAAATTAAAGGATAAGACACAAACAATGGGGTGTTTGCCAATCTTTACTTTAGGTGGGGTGCTGCCCACCTAAAGGGTTCTGCTTGGACAAAGCGAGGCAAATGGCAAAAGGGGCCCTCGGCTTCCAGCCCCTGAAGGAGTAGAAGAAAGTCCTGGCGCCCTGTGCCACAGGCCCGTCTCTCCCGACCTCCCACGTGCTGTTTCCGGCTGGCCGTTAGAGGTAGGCACCCAAAACCCCAGCATTGGGGTCCTGCCTAGAGAATGCTGTCCAGTGAGGAACCCTTCCCCGGGGCACAAGCCACCACGGGCGGCGGGCGACAGAAATGCCTCCTGCCACACCCGGCCCAGTCCGAATCCTGGTCACATTTGGGTGACCGTCTTCCCAGATAAAATGGGTCATGACAGGGCCCCCATGACTCCACGGGGATGTGATGACATTGATCTGTGAGGTGCAGCGAGGTGGAATCCGGGAAGGCACCTTGAGCCCACCCCTGCACAGGACCCTGAGAAACCTCTGGTGACCTTGCACCAACAACGTCCTAAGAGGAGAAAAGCGAGGTTACGTACTCAACGTCGGGCACACAGTAGGCGCTTGCCATGCTGTGAAGTTACGCTGTAAACGGCGCTGCTCCCAGCCTCACGCCGGCACATAAGGCGCGTGGCGGCTCCTGCTGCCGCAGAGCGCTGAGCTGTCACGCCGGGGCCGATGACACTTCCCGTTACTGCCATCGAAACGTGCCGGCTTTCACCTGGGGATTTTTGAGGGACATGAGTGGAAAGAAAACTGGTCCTTCTCTTGTCATTGTCACCTTGACCAAATTCTCCCCTGAGCAGAAGGGGAGGGACGGAAGAGAAGGGGCCCGGAGCGCTGGGAGGACCTGCTCGGAGCTGGCTGCAGGTCCCTGGTGAACGAGCCGCCCATCGTGAGGGGAAGTTTTCCTCCCGTTTGCAAAAGGAGGCGCTGAGACTCCAAGCGGTTTGAGAGCAAGGCTCAGGGCACCCAGCGAACACGAAAACCGAGGCTTCGGCCTAAACGTGCCACCCTCGCCCACTCCCAGCCCGCCCCGCTGGGCCGCGCACCCGGACCTGCGCCTCTAGCCTCGCCCTGGTCGGAACCCACTCCGCAGGCTGAGGCAAGGGGCCTCTGCCGTGTCCCTGGTGACCCTCCGCAGGTTAAGGCCATCGGCCTTCTGCGGCAGCCTGGACGAGGAGCCACGCGCGGAGACGGCCAGGCGGTGCGGCAGGCGTTCGCGGCCGTGCGGGTTTCGGGGAGACCGTGACCGGACGGACGTGCCCGCCCCTCCGCGTTTTCTGCTTTCAGCGGCTCAAGGGCAAAACGCTCCAGTGCTGCCTCTGGCGGGGGCGGGCGAGGGCGACAGGGGACGGCGGCGGCGGCCCACGCGGCACCGCGGCGGGCGCTCCGGCCTCAGGTGGCGCGGCGGGCGCTCGCGAATCTGCACGTCTGGCCCGGCGGCGCCCCGGCGCGCACACTGCGGGTCCGCATGCCGGCCCGCCTGCTTTCCCATCCGCACGAGAGCCCGAGAAAGGGGCGCAGCGGGGCTCACAGGGAGCTCGCACGGGGGCGGGGCGTGGAGAAGTGTCGCGGACGGGGGAAGAACGCCAACGCGAAGCAGCGCGTCCCTCTGGGAGCCTCTACGCTCCTGCCCGTGCGACATGATTCACAGGGAGACACAGTTAGCTGGGCGCAGAGCGGGGCGGGACAGCGTCGCCCCCGGGACAGTGGCTTCGTCCTCGGGGCACCGCCTCCTCTCCGCATCGTGTCCCCCGAACCCCGGCACCGGCGGGTGTCAGGAGCGTCAGCGCCGCAGCTCGCCGCCTGCTGCACGCGGCGGCCTTGGGGTCACACGCGGCACGGGGTGTGGCGCGCGTCTCCTTTGCGCTCTGCTCTCGCGCCCGGTGAAGCCTCCCACCCATGCGCCCTGAGGGCTGGCGTCTTCCACCTGCACGTGACGCCCCTTTACGTAGCAACGTCGTTACAGGTGAGGGGAAATCCCCGGATGCAATGACTGCCGATCTGCCCTTGCCTGAGACCTTGCTGGGCGTGACAGTCCCCAGAGCCCCTCTCATGGGAGACTCGGGAGCCCGCAGGTCGGCCTGGCCGGCTGTGGCCCCTGAGGCTCAAACGGTTGAACAGGGGACCTCGGGGAGTCGCCGCCGTGTGCTCGCAGCTGACCCTCCGCCTCCGGACTGTCCCTGTAAGGTGGGGACCCGCCGTGCAGAGCAGGGACGCCCCGCGTACAGCCGTCGTGGTGACACGGGGCCCCGCCTGTGTGCTTTCTGTCTCCACGTCCGAATTTTCCTTTTTTATAAGGACACAGTCATATTGAACAAGAGGCCACCTTAACAGCCTCCTCGTAACTTGACCTGGGCAAACACCCCGCTTACAAGTAAGGTCACAGCCACAGGCGCTGGGGGCCAGGGCTTTCCACCCAAATGTTAGGAGACCCATTAAACAGGTGTCAGAGGGAGAGCCGACTGCCCCAGGGGCGTCCACGGGAGGCCTGCGGGGTGGGGGCAGAGGGCCCGGCCAGTCCGGGGAGGGCTCTGCTGTGCTCAGTCAAGGCCAATCCCGAAGGCGGCCCACTGCGCGCCCGCGTGACGCCGTCCGAGGAAACCCCGACGGCCCAAACCCAGACAGGCACAACAACAGCAACCCCAGCGCCGAGCACCAGGCGCAGAAGATGACCACTCCATCTTGACGCTGCCCTGCTATTTATTACGTTCTGGTGTCAAAAGCGAGAAGAATCTGTGAAAAGCCGAGGCTGCTCCCTGGAGGCTCTCCGGTTCACTCTCTACCCCGGTTTGGGGTTTGGGTTTGTTTTGTTCGTGCGGCTCTGTGACTTTCCGCCGGCGGAGGGGACAGGGAGTGCTGAGGGCCCGGCCGTGGTCTGCGGTCAGTTCTCACGGAGCTCAGCACGGGTCTCCCCACCCAGCTGCCCCCTGCAGCCTGGGCGCCCGCTGGAGGGACACCGGGCCCCTCCGTGGGGCACTTTGAACGGAAAAGGGGACACAGAGCAATGCCGTCCGCGGGTGTCCTCCGAATGCGCCCGGCACCTAGACCCACCCAAGGGACACTCGGAACAGCCCCAGGAACATCGGCAAAGCCCTCGACAAAGAACCCGGGGTCCCTCGCCGGCCACACCGCTAAAATCCGAGGCCTCACATCTCGGCCCACCTCGCGGCCCGGCCAGCCAGGAAGACTCGCCGTCCCCAGCCAGGGGCCTATTCGCTGCCAAGGGGAGGGAGCTTGCCACGGAATAATAGAAGCTTTACATTTTATGCATAACTAGTCCTGAGACCAGGGCTATAAAAGTTTTCTATTAACATGTAAGCACTAAGACACGTTTTTTTTAACTTGATAAATATACATCACTCCTTCACAATGGGGCTCTTGTGTCACTAATGGGGACCCTTGATGGAGAGTTATATTTCCAGGATTATATCTTTATTCAGTTGCAAATGATTTTTGGGGGGAGTTTTCATACTCCGCTCCTGCCCGCCTATGAATAATAGTGTCGTTTGAATGCGGGGACACCTGGTGCAGTGAGGGGGACAGTGGGGCTCCACAGCGACCTGGCAGCGCTGCCAACTCCGCATTTTCCCAGCCTTTCCTGTCCGTCCCATTCAGCATCTAATTTCATTCTCCCTCAGCAGAATGCTAGACACTTGTAACTTTATTCTCCCTCTGCAAAAACTTGCTCTCTTGTAAGGGAAAAAATCCCGGAGAAAAAAAATTTCTCTTATCAATCTCTTCTTATACAGAGTCCAGTAATTTGAAGGCTGGCTAAAGTTTCAGGAAAAACCTTCCAATTAAATACTGTAAAAAGATAAAATAGCAGTGGCCCTGCCGCTGGCCACTGGCTTCATTGAAACGCTCTTTTGTTGATTTATTGTACATTAGCCACTGAGCCGTGCAAAGAACATTACGTTTCAGAAAGAGCGATTCGTATGCGGCCTGCATCCACTCCAAAAACAATCAGGCCTGTATTGCGTTTTGCAAATTTATACCAGGATGTTGGTTTAGAGTGTTTCCCTCAAAAGTTTTTCAAGTAAGTGTCTGCTTTCATGGGCGAGAGAGAGCGAGGGACACAAACAAACCTTTGTTTCAAAACTCACAGATGTATGGCCGGGGCTGAGCTTTGTTTTCTCCTTAAGAAGTATTCTCAGATTTTTGTTTTGAGCACAACACAGGATTGTACCAAAAAAAAAAAAAAAAAAGAAAAAGAAAATCGGCTTGAGGACGAATGTCTTGTAAAATCTTAGGCTTTCCAGATTTTCCCAGGGTTAATTTTTCTGCTCCGAATTTCTCCTGTGGGGCAGGTTTGAAGGTTATTTGTTTGTTTGGTTTGGTTTTTAAATTCTGGAACACAGGGGAAAGGAATTCTGGCTTCTTCAGCTTTCCGCGGCTTCAGGAAACTTCGTTTCAAAGCTATTTGCGGTTCGCAAGCTCAATAAGTATACTTTTGTTCCGCACGCGCGATCTGCCTCCTGTTCATCGTTCCGGACGCCCGCGAGCACCGGGCCCTGACGTCAGGGAGCAGAGGGGACAGCACCTGGGTCGCCGAAGGGGAAGCCGGTGACAAAATATTTATACTCCAAGCCAGGCATCTTTGGGGGACACAAAAACAGCGCTCGTTCCCAGATAGCGGACGAGACGCTTTTACGCTGCACTCGGTCACACATCCAGAAAAATACTTGCGCGTAAGCGGAGGTTGAGGAAGCGCCGGCGAGGCCACGCGCCGCGGGCTGGCGGGCTGGCGGGCTGCCGGCCGAGGCGGTCACGCTGCGGGACCGCCCACGGGGCAGGCGGTGTCTGAGGGGCCGGCAGTGAGTGCAGAAGGCAAACAAGGCTCACGCCAGACCCGAGCTCACCCTCCAGAACCTTCCTCTGACCAGGTCAGATCCACAGGACCAGCCGTCGCAAGGAGGCACGTGCTGTCCTGTCAGAGAGACCGTGGGAGCCTGGGCCCCACAGTTGCCGGGCCCCTTTGGAAAACCGGTGACGGCCGGAGGAACCTGGTTGTGACGCAGTTGGCCCTGCACAGGGTCGAGGGCCACGCGGCGCCGGGAGGGCCAGGTCGGCGGACGGAGCGGCGGGAGCTGTGACTGAGGTCGCTTGTCGTTCGGCTGAGCTACGATCCGCGGAGCATTCTGCCCTTCTTCTGTGGCTTAATTATCTTTATTTAATTCTCACAACAACCCTGCAAAGCTGACATTCTTAATCTCATTTTAAAGGCGAGGCAATGGACAATGGGCCCCGGTCAGCCAGCTGGGACCCAGTGGGGCCAGGCGTCAAGCTCAGGGCCTTCCAAGTGCCAGTCCAGCTCTGGCCAGGCCCTGACCCCTCGGAGCTTCTGGAGTCCGAGGCGGGCTGGGACTGGTCTGTGTCCTCAGACTGAGGATGGAAGCGTGCCGGCGGTCCTTTGCACGGCCTCTTCCTGTTTCCTTTATCCCCCCAACATGATCCAGTCCGCTTGCGGCTCCTGGCGGGACTGGCTGGTTCCGGCGTCCAAGCGGTCCTCCCCTGCATGGTCACTCAGGGCCACGACGGGGCCGGCTGTGCCATGCTGCGCAGCAGGAGGACTTACTCCCGCTTTCTAATTCCAAAAGTTGGTCTTTACCACCGACCATAAATGTCCTGTTCGCTTGGGGCGTGCAAGGCACTGTGAACCGTCCGAGGTGTTAGCCGGACCACGACGTTGACTCTGGAGAGCGGGCATTGGGTGGCTTTCTCAGGAGAGGACACGGAGCGCCCAGCCGGCGGAGTGGCGGGTGCGGGCAGACGCGGCCAGCGCGCGCTCAGAGGGCTCCCCCACCGCCCAGCGCACGTGGGTCCAGCGAGGCCGGGGTTGGCGCCGCCTGCGGGGAGCTGTTTCTCAGCTGGGTCTCCTCGTGTCCAGGGCTTTGCGCTGTCCACCCCTCCCGGCTTTGGGCCTCCCTGAAAACGGCACATGGGCATCCACTGCAGATTTGCTGGGGAATCTGAAGAAATCAGAAGAGTCGGGGCTTCTGGGGAGCATTTGCAAAGTTAAAGGAAGTGCCCCCCCAATACAGGGCTTGTCCAGGACCCTGTCTCCTCAGGGACCTCGGTGGGACCTGCCTTCCTGGACCAGCAGCAGCTCTGGGCAGTTGGCCTCTTGAGGCCACTCAGCTCCTCCGGAGGGACTGGCCCAGTGTCACCGTCCCTATGGGCCAAGGTCACTGGCCCTTCAGTCCCCACCAAACGCTGAAACACCGGCCCTCAACCTTTCATTTCCGACAGCCCAGGACAGGCGGGCGTGCAGCAGCGCTATGCCTGGGACAGCGCAGCCCCGCAGGCCGCACGAAGCGTGGTCTGCGGACCCGCGAGCCGGCCAAGTGCGCCTCTCAGGCGGAAAATATTTATTGACGGCTCTTTATCACAGATGTCACCAGAATAAAAATAATTTTCCGGGACTCGAGTTGGCTAAAACACAGGCATCAAGACAGAAGCCAATAATTCAGCGTGAGACGTCGACAGCCACACACGATGCCCTGTGCTTTGGAAGGGGTGCCAGCCCGGGAGGCCCCCGACACCCTCCATCACCCCCGTGTGAGGGAGCCGGGAGACGTGGCGTCCGCGCTGCGCTGTCGCGGCTCCTGCCTCGTGGCCAGTGGCGCAGGGAGGAGCCGGCCGGGCCGCTGGCAGCCCCCGCGGAGCTCGCCGGGCTCGGCGCGCTGGGCGCTCTGCCCGACGGCGCGTGCCTGCTTAGGCGAGGTTGCTTCGGCGTCGCCGGAGCGTGTGTCTGTGTGTGTGTGCCCTGCTCGCACTTCCTCGTCGTGAGCTGCGAGCCCGGAGCCCCGTGCAGGACACTGTCTCCTACGGGTTCTCACTCAAAACCTCAAACGCGCCTTTCGCTGCGGATCCTGCGGGAACCGCGCTCAGGCCCTGCGTCAGGAAGCCAGCTCCTTTTCCGGGGCTGACGCACGTGAGCTGTGGAGAGAGCCAGGCCTGGCCGGCAGACCCCAGGCTGCTCTCCGGCCTCCCGCCGGCCCTCGTGCCTGGCGGCTGCAGGACCCGCATCCCGTTCAGGCCCCAGAACTGGCCATGAGGGGCAGCACGTCGTCCAGCGCCCATTTCCCCTCCCCCAGCCCGGCGGGCGGCGGGCGCCGCTGGCTCCTCGCCCACTGAGGACAGGCCAAAAGGAATGGCCTCCGGGCACCACACTGGGCAACATCAGGCCTCTCCCCGCCTGTCCTGGGAGTTGCAGGTGAGGGTCCAGCAACGCGGGGTGGCCGTGAGGTGCTGGGGGGCTCCTCAGTCACCATGTGAGGGTGCCACCGCCACTCCCTATGGGGATGAGATGGCTTCCAGGGGCCCCCAAGCTTAGAGACTCGGGTTCTGTCCCAGCGACGGCACTGAGCCTCGGGCCGTCCTCAGCCAGGCCGTACCCCGGACTCCCACGGGGCATTCGGGACTGAGGCCCGCGGCGCTGGCCGAGGGCTGCGGGCGGGATGACAGGAGAGCATCTTGACCTCTGACATCTTTCCCGCTGATTAATTCATCGATTTTAGCATAACGGCGCTGCTCCACATACTCGGACGTGAACCCCAAGTCTTGATTCTTACCCAGCCTGCAAGGGCAGCCGGGGTCCCAGTTCAAGTTCAGCCACCGCGTGGCTGGTTTGTCAGGAGACAGGAGACAGCTGGCGTCTCCCGTCCCTGTGTCCCCGTGGGCTGCTGCCCCCACGGGACTCCTTGCTGAGGGCTCCACTGAGCCACGCCGTCTGCAGGATGACAATCTCGGCACGGCCGGGCGTCCCCTGCCCCGAGCCGGGGCGCTCAGGTGGCAGCTCCGTGGGGCGCTGTGTGCGCTGCGGCTCCAGCAGCGCTCTCCGCCTGCTGCCCCCGTGGCCGTGACATCGCGGCGTGGCCGTGACATCGCAGTGTGGCTGTGACATGGTTGTGATATCCCAGCATGGCCGTGACATCGCAGTGTGGCCGTGACATTGCTGTGTGGCCGTGACATCACAGTGTGGCTGTGACGTGGTTGTGACATCGCGGCGTGGCCGTGACATCGCAGTGTGGCTGTGACATCGCGGCGTGGCTGTGACATCGTGGCGTGTCCCAGCTCTTCCCTGACGACAGCTTCGCAGAGGAAGAGAGCTGGGTTAGGGCACACGTAACGCAACCATCCTCAGAACCAGCATGAAAATGAGCTTTTACTTAAAATCCGTGAGTGTTCCCACTGAGAGGGAGGGAAGCCACACAGGCTGCGGGTCACCGCGTCCCCACCGGCCGCTGGCCTCCTGGCAGGAGGGGGACTTGCCCACACTGCGCGGGAACCGCCAACATCCGCCCTGTCGGCGGGTCCCACGGTGGCTGAGCGGAGGCCCCCAGCTCCGCGCCTTCACCACGGCATCCCACAGACCCGGCGGCCTCTTCACGCACGTCCCCATGCCTCCTGACGCCGCCACGCTGGCAAAAAGCCTGTAGGAGGGTTTTGGGGGGCCTCTGGTCCCCGCCACCGGCACAGAGGACAGAAAGCGGGTGTGAGCACAGCACCTTGGAAAAGAGAGGAGCTGAACCGTCGTTTGGGAAGGAGGGGCCAGCGGAAAGGTGACTGAGGCCAGCGACCCCCGGGAGCAGGGGCAGGGGAGGGAGGGGGGCGTTTTCCACCGCCACCTTAGGGGATGAATAGGCTCGCCCAGCGATTTCCCCGGAAAGACCCTCATTTCCGATCACGATGCTGCCAAGAGGAGGCGACATCCGCCACCTAAGCCACCTGCACTCTGCTGGACTGAAGAAGGGGGGACCCCGTGACATCAGGCTCGGGGCGCCGTCCCAAGCTCTGCGTCTCTGGAGGCTCCGGCCTGTTGCCGCCGTCAGCACCATGGTCCCTCGCAACAGGAGGCGTGGGCTCCGCACCGTCGCCGGGTCGCTGTTGCCGAGAGGCTGAGCATGCCCGCTGGACACCGGGGCACAAACCCCGCCGGCGCCCCGCTCCGTCAGGGAGGCCCGCGGCGCGGGCGGAGTGCGAGGGCTGGGATCTGACTTGCTCCACGGGGTTTTGGGGACACACAGCTGTCGCTTTGCTGCTCCTTGACCCACAGGTCGCAAGCAGATGACCCCTGATCGGTGCGCTTAAAACCGTGGTGGGAAGAGTCAGCGGGTCCCTGGCCCCCAGTCACAGACGCGGGCTACGCCCACTACTCCCTACCCGAGATCAGGATCTGGGCCGCGGCGCCACCAGGTCACGTGAGGTCTAGTCCGAGATGGAACGGACAAATCAACTCAGGCTGCACGGAAAAGCATGCCCCTGGTCCTGGGGGAGCAGGGGACGAATCACGGCGCCTCCCGTGCGCCCCCCGCGCGCCTCTCCGCCTGGCGAGCCCCGCCCGCCGCGCGCCCCGACGCACCTGGCACCTCGGCGGGCGCGCTGGGCGGCCACGGCCCTTCCCTTCCTGTGTTGCTGAGGTGACTCTTCCCTCCGTCGCGCGCAGCGTCGGGGCATGAAGCGCCTGCGGCCCGCGCACGCGCACGGCCGGCTTCCGAGGCCACGTTAGTAACAGGACGAGCCGTGGTCGCCCGAGCGCTAAGCCTCAGTAATGCCCGCTCGGCGCCATGTCTCCCATTAGAGGGTCTGCATCCCAACCGTGCAGGGACAGGGCGCCCGAAGGTAAGGAAGCAAAGATGCACCTCTGAGCCACCACGCACCCATCGCCTTTGAAACTCGGTTAAACAGAGTTTTCCCATTTTGAACACCGATTGAATGGGATGTTACATTTTTCTCCTCTGTGAGAACTTGCAAAACCCAGCTGAGCGTTGTTACACAGGATATGAGCCTAATAAATATTACCTGAGATTGATTATACTCGGAGTCCACCGGGAGGAGCAGGGGCTAACTGTTAACACATTCTTAGCTCCCAGCGAACTACTGTTTCACATTTCGCTGCCCAGATTGTGTATCCTGGCACGCGGTTACACTGCGTTGTGCTTTGCCAGCTTGGTGGTTATTTCCAAGGGCTTTTTCCATCGCTGCCTCCCTAGATTGCAAAGCAAGATGAATGACATTCCTAAACCATGCTGTCCTGAGGGGCGAAGACGATCGTGGCAGACTCACTTCTGCCAGCGTCCGCTGGTTCCGGCTTAGAGCCCGGGCAGTCTCCAAACATCTCCCGCCTAGAAACGCGGCCATTCGGAGCGTGATTTCTGCCCCCGGCTCCTCTTTCACAGATATTCCCGTACAGGCCACGCAGCTTTCTAAGCACAGATGACAAGACAGAGGCAGCCCCAGTGAGGAGGACGCACCGCCGCGCTCTGCTCAGGTTCATGGCCTGGGTGACGTGTGGCTGAACTCGTCGTGAAGAGAGAGAAATGCCACATGCCATGTGCATCAGGACCGGCCTGGGGCGGGCCCTGAGGAGCTGAGCCTGATCGAGCTTCCACCTTATTCGCTGGCTTACGTGTGCTCTGGTCCATAGTAAGCTGCCCATAGCACCCAAACAGGGTCTTAGTCGCCATCGTCATCTGGCTCCCACAGTCATCACCTGGTACCTTAATCATCACCTGGTCCCCGCTGTCATCACCTTTACCCACAATCAGCACCTGGTACCTGCAGTCATCACCTGGTACCAATAGTCATCATCGGTGCCCCAGAAAGCAAAGGTTCCACAGCCTTAGAAGCTTCCTTCTGGGAATATTTTTCAGGATGGAGTTTTGTCAGCACATACTGAAAAATTTTAAAACAAAAAGTCCAGCTTGCTGCGAGCATCTTTTGTGAGCCTTCTGTTTGAGCAGAATCCAAATATATTTTAAAACCTCAAATTCCATGCATTTTACAAATTACTTTTTGTTGTTGTTGATGTGTGTGCTTTTCTTATTTTTGGTAATTCTTAAGCATGTGGTTCCCTCTATAGGGTTTTTCTAAGTCTTGGTCCCTTTAGCTGCCAGAAATTAAAACAAAAAGACTGTATGACTCTCTTGTTCTTACTCCTGAGGCTTCAGAAAGGAAACTATTGTTAACCGCAAATTACACTGAATAACTCACTTGGTGTGGGTTTTTCACTCAATTCTAATTATTAATAATTACCCTAAAGTTTTGGAGCTGGGTGTAAAAAGAAATAGTCTTGTTTCTGCACACCAAAAAACCAGGCCACTTTCCTGCTCGCCCCCAGCGAAACTTCCTGAGAAAGAGCAAGGGGAGGGAGCGGTTATGTACTTTGTTTTATGAAATAAATATATTCATGGCTATTGTGCCAACTCCATCTTATTTTTAATGACTCTGAAGAATTAACAGGATCCCAGCAGTAAATCCTTTGATATGGCAAACACTCTTGGTAAATAATCATCCTTTAATTCATCTGCAAGATTTTAATCATGTCTTTGTGTATGGGGTTTTAAGTAAGACACCTTCCGATTAAACAAGAATACAATTTCATCTGTTGTACACTTTCATTTTGGAAGCGCAAGCCTCAGACAGAGATTCGAAATGAAGGTGGACGCTTTCCCAAACCGCATGTGTGCGGGACCCCGCAATGTCAGCAGATGCAGCCTCTGCATCTCAGCAGAAAGGTCCACAAAGCCTGCCCCTCCCAGCCGCGTGTGCGCGCATCACAGACAGTGGTTTTGGGGAGTGTCCTGAGTCAGCGCTGCAACATCCTCGACATCGTTCGGGGCTGGGAGCCCAGCGCACCCCCGACCTCACTGGTGCCGAACCAAGCTCCAGGACTCCCGACCCCCTGGGCCTGCCAGCTCCAAACAGCCCCATCCGTTAAGACAGACTCATCTCGTTTCAGATCTGGATTCTACAAAAATATAGAGCAAGGTAGAGGTTATGCTGGGTGCAGAATATCTCGTTCTCAAAATTGCTTTTCTGAAAGTGAAAGTATTGGGGTTTGTGTTGATAGTTTTCCAGGTTTGGGTTTTTGGCTTAATTATGATTTCTTTCCTTTCCTTTTCTTTTTTTTTTTTTTCTTCCAAGTCGTTTGATCTGAAACAGATAACGGAGGTATTAAAAAAAAAAAAAAAAAACTAGAGGTCACCCAGCAGCTCAGTTTATCACGGCACCAGGACAGAAAGGGCCAAGGCTGCCGCGTTGTCGTGAGGATGATGGCAGTGCCAACCAGCGTCCTGTTTTGAGACCCTCGTGGGGAAGTTTCAAAGGTCTGACCCTTTGGTGGGGAGCCATCAGCAGAGAGGCAATGCCTCCTGGAAGCTGTTTCCAGGCCTTGCGATGGCAATCAATCACCCCCACGATGGGCAGAGCCGCAGTTTCCGGAATGAGGGGCGGAGCAAAGCTGCGGAATTATTCTGCTGTGATCCCGGGGAACCGCCTGGGGAGCCTGCCTGAGACTCCGCTCGCCCCCGCGCCCCCCCCCCCGCGCCCCACCCCCCCGCCAGCGTGCCACACTGTATATAATTGACTTACAATTTTTCCTAATATAACTCTTTATGAAACCTGCCTTGAGCGACGCATCCGTGTCTGCTCACCGAGGGCCGTGCCTCATTTGTTCCTGTAGATTGTGCCTAATTAACGCTAACTTGTCTGTACATAAAAAGTACAATAGGCTGTCCTTTCCAATTTAATTCCGACAGTTTAATCGAATCTGTATTCTTTCAAAAATAATTAGATCATTTACACTTCATTAACATGTAATGTAATGTTGAGACATCCATCATAATGATTTCTTATTTTTCTTGTGCAATATTATCTCCTCTAATGAAACTGTTAACACCACGCGTGCCTTAATTAGCTGTATCATATCACTGACAATTTCTGCATAAAGCCACGATTTTGCAGATGAAATTGAATTATCTCGGTAGGTATATTCTCAGCAGAATATGTTCTTTTCTTTTTGAAAAAACACCTTCCCGCCGCCGCGCCTGGGTTCTGCAGGCGGCATGGTGGCGGCTTCGCGCCGGCGGTGTCGGAGGAAGGCCGGAGGTTTCGGCGGCGGAGCCCGGGAGCTGGCGCCCACGCCGGGCGGGGGGAGCAGGACCCTGCCGGCTGCCACGCCCACTGTGGCCAGGAGGACGCGGCGGCAGGGCAGAGGCCTCCACTTCCCCACTGAGGACATGCAGAAGTACGCACCGAAGACAGCAGATGCGCAGCGCCATTGGGAGAAAGGGGAAGCCGCCGCCACCGGGCTCGAGGAGCCAGAAGCGAGGCCACCGACGCGGCGTGGCCCCTTCCCCGCTGCTGCTGGGCCCGGGCGGCAGGCCCCCCTCCGAGCCGCCGCGCTGGGCCTCTCCGGTGGGCACAGGTGAGTGAGCGGGAGGCGCCCACGGGCACTTGGCACACATACGGTGATTTGCTTGGGAGGAACCGGCCAGTCCAGAAACCGAGGGGTGCTGGAAGGGCGGGGAGGCCACCCTGCCAGGAAGTGGTGTGCCCTCTGGCCTCAGAGCCCCCAGCTCATCCACAGCTCCCCCGCCCCCACACGGCACTCGGCGGAGCGCCTCCGAGCCACAAGTGGGTGAGAGGACTGGCCTGTGCGTGACTGCGAAGGGGCCCCGGGGTCACTTTGGAGAGGGATGTCCTGGGGTATCTTCCAGGCTAAGGCCGGGGGCTGACTGCTCACCTCTGACTGCTCAGGGACCCTGGACAGCGACCAGGAGCCGAGTCCGGGCGCCGGCAGAAGCCCACCACGGTCGGCCGCTAGCTGGAGGCGGCAGCCTTCCGCTCTCCCAGGACAGGGATTAAAGTGCCCTTTCGACGTCCTGCTCCGAGCACCAACGTGGCGCTCCCCGAGGGCCCGCCCGTGGGACACAGCTGGGCGGTCTTCTCACGTGGGATCTGGCAAGCGACCCCACCTCGGGTCCATGACATGAGAGTCCCAACTAAACCAGAGGACCTTGCGGGGTTCGAGTAGGGGGCCCCCTCATGTGTGGAAACCCGTAAGCCGGCAGCCTGTTTCCTGTCCAACTAGACACCCCAAGAGACTCGGGCACAGAACATGTGCCTTCCCGAACGAATTTAGATTCAGCTTCCTGGCGCCAAGGCCGGGCGGCCCGCACCTGCGCTGCGTCTGGCGGCCGCTCCCGCTGCACCTTAGGTCATCTGTACCCCCTTCTCCTCCCCCCTCCCCCGCACCGTCCCCTCTGGCGTCCTCTTCACAGCCTCACGCCGCGGCCTCCCCCGTCCCGCACCCCACTGCCCTCCCCAGGCGCGGCATCCCAGGCTCCGTCCCACCGCACCCTAAAGCCTCGCGCACCCCAAGGGCTTTCCAGGCCCCGTTGTCACGTTAAGGTTTGCTTTCAGTCTGTTTCTACTTGGCTCCCCTGTGTGACCTGGGGCGTGGTTCCCTCCCGTGTCCGGCCTGCACTGTGACTCCGGCTCTCCCGCCCGGTCTCCACCCCACGCGTCTGCCCGCAGGCCTCGTCCAAACCCGCAGCTCTGACTACCTGTGCTGACGACCCGCAAACACACTGTCCGGGACCCCCGACACCGTGAGCACGCACGTGTATAAGACGGAGGTTACGTGACCCACGCGTGACTGGGAGGGGACACGCTGTGTGCCACCTGGGTGTGAGGAGCGCACACGCATCGCACTTCCGTGGAACAGCCATAACCTGCGGCCAGCAGGCGGGAGCTGGCGACAGCGGCTCGGCTCGGGCTCCGGGCTCCGCCCCTGCGCCACAGCCCACGCGGGATAGGAACTGAGAGCGCTGCACGAGGCAGGGGACCCCCGGAAACAGGCTCCTGTCCCAGGTCAGGACTTATCTGCGTCAAGGCACTTACGTGCAGAAGACCTAAGAGCTAAAATGAGATCCAACAGGACACCCCGACCAGATGATGACAGGAAACGCATTGTCCCTGGAGGCCGAGCGCGGGCGCACGCGGTGACCCCGTTGGGGCGGGGCGTTGAATTTGCTTCTGCAGCCCCCGCCCCAGGCCCCGCCCGGGGCTGTGGCGCCGTGGGACTCACTGCTGGGAGGAAACGCTGGGCGCACCCGGCGGAGAGGCGCGTGCGCGTCCGCTCCTGCGGCTGTCCTCCGTTACGCCCACGTGCTTCTTGATCTCATTCAATTCGCTCTGTCCCTTGCCCACCATTAAACAAACAAAAATCCTAAATAGATTTTTATTTGGGCACAGAAAACAGAGGACGGTGTGGCGCGTGACAGCTTCCGCGTTGTTAGGCGCCTTCCGTTCACCTCCTCTGCCTTCGGAGTGGTGAGCAGTCAGCTGGGTGACCACAGGCCGGTCAGCGGAGGTAGACAAACATCGCCCTCAAATTCTGAGCCTTTTGAAAGCAACACAACATAATTGTCCTGCAGAACATTTGGAGAATCCAGGCTACTAATTAACCGCTAGTGCATCAATTAGCTGTAATAGCTGTAATAACGCGCAGACAATGGCGTGGAGTTGTGAGCTGCTGGGCCTCCCCCCCGCCAGTGGTGAGCGAGTCTTTTTTCAAGCTTTTGCTTTGAAGATTTAAGTTAATAATTTATCCCTAATGAATTTAGTCTTTTTGTTTCTCCAATATGTAGGGCATTTAAATGACTGAAAGAAACGATGTTATTAACACAATTTTGCTTTCAAGAAAACTTTCACCACTAAGAACAATATTTTCATATGAATGTTTCTAGCGTCCGGTTCCAGAGGAATTTAGCTGGGTTGCTGTCGTGGTGCGATGAAATGATACACAGTTCGTTTTTCTTGGGTTAGTAATCTGACAACATTTCATGAAAATTTAGTAAACCTTTCAACAAGGTATTCAAGCATGTGCAACATATAACCTAGAATCAAAGTAACTCGCCGTAAAGCAAAATTGTTTATAAGCCTAACTTTTTTTTTAATAGCAGAAAACAATACACAGAAGTAAATCTATTTGCTGAAACAAATTCCAAGTAGTAAAAAACCTTCCAAGATGCGTCTCCAGCTGTCCACGCCCCAGACAGATGTTCCCGTAAACCCAGCGCTCTGAGCCACGCTCCCGCCTCCGCGTGGCCGGGCGCACGGGGTTTCCTCCCGCTCCCGCCCGCCGCCCGCTCCTCCCCCGCCCCGGCCCGCGGGCCGGTCCCGATTCGCACCCTCGCTTCTTCCCGCGGTGAGCCCCATGTTAAGGCAGCGCCTTCTGGCTTCAGATGCAGAATCCTCTGCAACCCCCAGCACGCACGGAAGCCGCGGTGACAAATGAGTAAGCCGGTCCCTGAGCAGACAGGCCAGAGTTCGCGCGTTCAGAAACACGCTGCCTGGGTAGTTTTAAAATACTTCTGTTACCAAGTTATTTCAGGCGAGAAGCGGCGTTTAAAACGGCAAAGCGCTAAGGCGAAGAGTGAGGCGCGAGCGGTATTCATGAGGCTCAGCGGAAGCGAGACCCGCGTGCACGCCTGGAGGGACCCCAAAACTGTTGACGGCTCGAATCCACCGCCCCCAAACCGTAGACGCGGCAAATCTGCTGCTGGGCGTTCTGACTGGGCAGAGGACCTACGTAAGCAAAATAAATATATCCCGGGTGGAAAAACGGTCTTTCTTCTATTGTTCATCATTTTTTTTAACACTTTATTTGGAAATAATCAGAGAGTCTGGGGAAACGGCAAAGACAGTGCAGAACGCTCCCATGACCCTTCACCCGGCTTTCCCCGGTGGTCGCGTCCTTACTGTCCAGTTTTACTGGTCATAAGTGACGTATGACGAAAACCTTCTGCCGACGTAAAGATTCTCCAGGCCTCGTAGTCTCTCACGCACTTGCTCCTCCCGCCAGCCAGCAGCCGGTGGGAGCGCCTTCCCCACCGACTCGTCCTGAGCGGGAGGCTGCGGGGGCAGAAACAGCAGCGATGCGGGGACCGGCCCCCAACGGCACCGGCACCGGGCCCCGAGGAGCCATTCCACAGGCGTGCAAAGACAGCGGGGTGAACGGGGTTCACGGGAGAGGAGACTCGGTAGAATGTAGTAACTTAAACCTGACGACAAGGAAAATCTCGGGATGTGATGGACAGGATGAGATGCGAGACACGCCGTGACCTGGGACCTGCGACCTACGACCCGCAAACCTGTGACACAGAGACCTGTAACCTTTGAAGCTGTGACCTAGCAACCTATGACCTATGGCCATGTGACCCATGAACCTGTGGCGTGGGGAGCTGACCCGTGGCCCCCGCTGCCTGCAGACATGCTCTGCGGCCGACCCTGAGCCTCCACCGGAAGCGGAGCTGTGGTCCTCGCCCACGAGCTGGCTCAGGGTGAGGGCTAGAAGTGCAGCCACCTGCCCAGCAGCCCTACAAGACAGGGTCCCCCGACCCCGAGGCGTGCACCTGGTGCGTGTAGGAAAGCGGGGGGGGGGGGGAACCATCCACCACCATCCCGGCCCTCCCCCCTCCACCAGCTCGTATCAGCGGCGAGGCCAGCCCCCAATGCCCCGGGGTGAAGGCCCTGCTCTCCTGGCCCCATCCTCCCTGAGTCTGTGGGAGCCTTCTGAAACCCGCCGCCCACTCCAGCCAGAGACAGACACCCCCACGTGGATCCCTGAGGACCCGGGGCCACCCCCACTGCTACCTCGGGGCACCCCTCCCCGTCAGGAGTTAGCAGCTGCTCCCAGGTGGCTAACTGGGGAAGGTCAGGCCCGTGGTTTCCAAACTGGGGAAGGAGCCTGGCTTCCTGCAGTGTCCCAGGCTCCCTGCAGTCCCTGGGCCCAGGCCCGGGCAGGGACCCACCCTGGAGGGGCGCCCAGCCGCCTTGTCGAGGTGGCTCCACCACCATTTCCACACTCTGTGGAATTCAGAGCATTGATTCTATGTTTGTTGTGAAAAGTAATTAAAGCCCTGGTCTCATTAGATAACCGCTGTGGTTAAAGATCACGGGGAGACATGCACCCCTTTTGTGTGGCACTGAATGGCCACAGCAGGCAGCCCCTCGCATACAATTGATTTCAAGCCGAGTTTCATCTGAGATGCCCCTAGATCATGGCAAGAAAGCATCCTCTGACTCCCCTGCCAATGTCGCTGTGCTGAGCAGACACTTGTTCTGGTCACTGGTGGGTGACACCAAACTGCCCACAAGCTTCAGCTTCAGGGTGCGGGTCTGCCCTTCAAGAAGCCGCCCCGTGCCCACCTGTCTGCTGGCAAGTTTGAAAGGGTGGCCCTGCGGGCAGCTGGGATGGATTTGCCATCTTAGCCTGAGGGCTTTGCTGCTGATTCCGTGATTAAGTCAGTAGTGGCTTCTGCTGGGGTCCCGCCGCGGGCCCCACCACTGCGGCCAGCACCAGCCCCGCAGACTGATGTGACCCCCGGCGCAGAAAACCCGCACGCAGTGGGGGGACAAGTCTCCTAGGAAGCGAACTAGTGCATCCTGGCCCTTCCGCTCCGGGACGCCAGGGCGAGGGTGGGGACGTGGCCCAGGGGCCCCGGACACACACAGGGACACACACAGCCCTGCTGTGCCTTTCCCGGCTCCCCACTGTCCTCAGCAGCACCTTTGCGTTTTACAGCAAATGCCCCCCACAATGCCGCGCGGCACCCTTCTCAGGTCAGCCTGCCGTCGTGGAGGACCCCCTGCCCTGGGGCGCCCCTCCTCCCCGCCTGCCCCACCCCCAGGCGCCCAGGTGGCAGGAAGAGCCCCACAGCCCGCAGCTCCCCCACAGGCCCACCCAGCAGGGCGGTCTGGGACAATTCTGTCCCCCAGCGGAAGTCACTGGGACACCAACCGATCTTTTAAACACCAGAACATCTGGTCAGTCACCTTGTCCCATCTGGCAGACAGAGCCGTGTTAATAAGGCCGAGGCAGCAAGCTGATGGGAGGCGGAGCCAGTTTCACCGGCTGTAGGAGGGCGCTGGGCTGAGCGTCAACCCCGCAAAGGCACACCGCGGTGGACAGCTGTGCCGGTCGTCCCTGTAAACAACAGGTGGCACGCAGCGGTGGAGCTGTGACTTTACAAAGGCGGCAGCCCAGGGTTGTTCATCGGTCTGTTTGCAACAGGCAGGTTGAGCGCTGATCCAGTACCTGTCAGGGGAGCACAGCAACCGCCATGACTGCTTATCCGCGGGGAAGCCGGCTTCAGAACCCTTCTCTTTTGCCGGAAGAGGGGCAGGCGGAAGGGGAGGAACGCCTCTCACAGCTCGAGAACCCTGCTGAGCAGGCCCTTGCGAAAGGCAGAGGACGCCCCGCGCCTCGGGATGTGAGCTGGGGTGCCCCGGGCCTTCCCAGCAGGCAAGCAGCAGAGCTGCCCAGGCCAGGTCGCGGGGGGCGCTCTCACTCCAAGTCGCTGGCGTCCTTCCGTAACGCTCCAGGGCCGTTCCAGACGGCCGGTGGTCAAGCTGTTCTGCACCACGGCGCCGGGTCACTGCCGCTCTCTCTCACACACGCGCACAAGCACGCGCGCACACACGCACACGCTGCCTTTCCATGCCAAGGAGGGCCACAGAACAGCCCGCTTTGTGACACATAGACAAGAGCCCGCAGGCAGGCGGCGCTGGGCCGGGCGGGCGGGACCAAGTCCAGAGCAGCGGGTGGCCGGTCATCTTCACCACGTTCTCCTCCGACCCGCCCAGCAGACGACCTCGCGGCCTCGTGCGTCCCCGTGTGTCCCCAGCATCTCGGCCAGCGCTGCAGACGGGCTTCCTGTTCCAGCAGGCTGTCTAGGAGGCTCCTAGCTGAAGAGGGTGCCCATGGAGCCTGGGGACAGCTCCAACTCACATGCAAAAGACAAAAACAAACAAACAAAAGCAAAGCTCCTCCACCCCTGGCCCACCCAGGTTAAAACGCAGGGCGGGTGGGAGACAGGGGCCTCCTCACAGCTGCAGCAATCGGGGCGAGGTGACCTCTGAGACACCCTCGCGGGTGCGCGTGGGCTGTGGCACCAGCCTCCTGGGCCCGCCGCCGGCCGGGGTTCCCCGCACCGTCAGGGCGCGTGGTGCCACCAGGGGACCTGGGGGCTTGGGGGCGGGAGGCAGCAGCTGATACAGCTGAGAACAGGCCCCCGGCTTCACGCACAGGAGGCCCCCCGAGCTGCAGGACAGGAGGGTTCATTTGCAGACGGCGCCTGCGCCGTCCTGTCTGGGGGCAGCGGAGCCGCCGGGAAGTCGCGCCGCCCGCAGGCGCGAGGTTCATTTACCGCCATTTCCTACGAGAGACGCGGACCTGCGGAATCGCGCGCCCTGCGTGGGCACCGGGCCGAATCACCCAGCGGGCAGGCGTCAGGGCACGTCGTCCCGTGTCACCAGCTCCAGCTCATGTGACAGAAGGAAGGAGGTGCGAAGACTCTCCGATGCGCACGTCGCCTAAGAAGGAGGTGGCGAAGGGACCTTTCGCACGCCCGCCGCACAGCGGGGGTTCCCACGGGTGCCAGGAGTCTTAGGGGGAAGGGATTGTCAGGGGACGTGCATCTCCAGGCGGCCTGACTCCCACGGGACCGGGAGGACAGAGTCACAGCGTCGCCGGGGGCGGGGTGGGGGGGTGGCGCGGGAGGGGAAGGGGGAGGTGCGGACTGGCGCAGGCACGGTGCGGACCTGGAGAGCGGCGCCCTGGACGCCCGGCCACGCGGTGACATCGCATGGCCTCCTGTGGCTCCCGAAGGCGCCCCGTCGGGACCCCGCGGGGGTCCGCAGGCCGGTGCCCCACCCAGAGCTCCATCAGGGGCCGCAGCTGCCCGCCGCCCCGAATAGGAGGGACCCCTTCGCAAATCACGCCGCCCTGCGGGCGGGGCCGGCTCTGGGAAGAGGGGGCTCCGCGCAGAACTCAGGCCACCTTCCTGTGAGACGCGGGCCCAGCCCCGCGCGGGATGGCCTCGCGCGCCCCCTCGCGGCCCGACCTGAAGCGTTAGCAACACCCCAGGCATCTTACAGAATTTACCAGCGGCCTGAAGAAAACCAGAGGAACACCGCGAAGGCCGGGGTGACTGTCCATCGGACGCCGGGCTGGTGCTCCGTGGGGTGTCCCTGTAGGCCGGCGCCGCCCTGACCTGGCTGCGCTGGCCCAGAGCCTGACCCTCCCCCACCCCCTAATGCTCCCTGCCCCCCAGCAGGCTGCGGCTCTCCTGAGGGCTACCCCAGATCCAAGCCAGGAGCCCCAAAGGGAGGAGGCTAGAGGGGGGCCACCCAGACACCCCTGTGGCCTCCCTGAGTCCGTGAGGGAGTGAGGACATGGGTGACCAGCTCCGCCACACGCGAAGGCCCTCGTGGGCTGCAGGTGGCGGGCGCTCAGGCAGCCGGGGCTGGGAGCCCGGACACCCACCCCTTCCCGCACTTTACCGCCGGCGTTTACCTGTGGGAAATGCACCTGATTCAACCTTGAAAGCATCTTACAAAATATTCCTTTTCTTCCTTTCTTTCCTGTGGAAACTCATAATGTATGACTGCGAGGACAGCCGCACATGGTGAGCAAAACTAACATGGAAACTGTGGCCCTCTTGGGTCCCCCCCACCCCATGAACATTTACATGTGTGATTTATGTACACATACATGCACATGTGGAAACCGTGCCCATTAGGAGCCATTTCGCTGTTTAAGTTCTCTTTTAAAGAAGAAACACAACGCTAATACAAACGCTTCTTCCTAACTGGTCCTTATCAGCGAAAGCTTAAGAAGGCTAAATGTACTCTCCCTTTTAAGGAATTTTGAAGATAAACAATGTCGGAGGCAGCGGGCGCTGGACACACAGACGACAGGGTCCCGACCGTGAACAGGCTAGGGCGTCTGCCGGGGCCGAGCGCGTTCCCGGAGCAGCCACCAGCGACCCCCGACGCCCCGCGCCGCACGCCCCGCGGCGGGAGCCGGAGCCGCGGGCCTGGCGCCGCTGTGCCCTCGCGGCCAGCCCTGCGCCTGCCGGGACCACTCTCAGCGGCCCAGGAGCCGGCAGTGGGCACCGCGTCTGTGCCAAGTCCCCTGTAAGAGACGCGGATCAAATAAAGCGAATGAGAACAATGGCTTCTCGGTCCGCGTTCCTGTGGTCGGCGTCTGAGACCTTCTCTAGCGCATATGTTCTGGTGTTGTTTATTTTAAAAGCCAAAAGGCACACCGTTTGACAATTTTGTCACTCCAGGTATAATAAAGAAAAAAGTCTCCCGTGATTGCATGTCATCTGGTTAAGTCTCCATCAAACTTCCTTCCCATTCAAAGCAGCCAGCTCCACAATAAGTAACTACAGCCCAGAATTAGCGATCACGTTTTTTTTTTCTTCGAGTTAATTGAAACTGATGTGTTTTGAAATCATCGTGGGGGTTTCTCCAGAAAAGAGCTGCGCGTTATTCAATCAGGGAGCAAAGCGCAGGCCGGAGGCGGCGAGGCTCACGCCGGAGGATTAGCCCCCGTTGGCACCAGCGGGCCGAGCGCCGCGGCCTCTCCTGGTGGATAAACATTTAAATTATATGTATGCGGCGCACAGAGCCACCTGAAGGAGCCCGCTTCTCGCCTTCCGCCGGCCGGCTGTGAATTGTGAATTAAAGTCCAGGTCAGAGCAGACGCCCTTCCGGAAGCCGCATCGCTAACCGGGGTCGCTGCCTTCCTCCGGTCCCCAAGGCGTTATAACCCTCCAGGCCCGGCAGGGGGGCTCCCAGTTAACAGCCGTGGCGTTTCGGATCACCGCTCCGCAGAGGTTCAAGGCTAAGGACTCAACGCTGGGCGACTCGGCGGCCGCGACTCCCGAGCCGCGGGAAGGAAAGGGCCCGCTTGCCCCCTCGGGCCGGTCGGAGCCGGTTCCGTCGCATGGAATTCCATGCCAGCTCCACTCTGTAAATTTTTCACAGTGGTCGTAAATCTCCTTTTTATTTCTTTCTCATTCCTCTGCCCCTTTCGCTGCGTCCAGTTTATCCGTGACACCCGAGAGGCGCACGCGCGCTGCGACGCGCCCGCAGCCCCGCCTCGGCCCCGGGATGGGGGTCCCCGGAAGCGCAGCCTGGCCGGCCAATGCGAGGGTGTCTGAGTCTGCGCATCACCACGACGCCCGGGCCACGTTTCCAGCGCCGCGCAGGTAAGCGCATGACCCGGCGAGCGCATGACCCGGTGAGCGCGGCCTTCTTCGTGGGAGGCGCCTCAGCCGATGAGGGAGTGAGCGTTCCGGGGGGAGGACCCAGAGAGCCCAGGGGGCGCGACGCGGGGCTCTGGAGAGACGCGACCGGCTCCCCGGGCAGACTCCTCATGTTCGGGGCGAAGGACCCGCCCTTGGGCGGGCGTCGCCAACCGCTCGCGCGCAGCTGGACCGACTCGCGCGCCCCGCCCCCCTTGGGCAGCGCCGCCGGGGCCCAGGCCCGGAGCCCAGAGAACCCGAGCGTCTCCGCCGCCCCAAACTGAACGGAATTCTCGAAACCTCGCCAACACCGTTTTAGAAAGCCCCATTTTTCCTGCAAAGGCTGCAGAGCCTGTCTGTCGCCTGTCTGCGTGGTGCTTCCCCTCCAGCCGCCCGCTGAGGAAGCCGCACTCCGCTCTGCTTCACGAAGGCCATCGAGGGCTCCCTGGGGCTCAGGAACCAGGAGCGAGGCGGCCGGATGGACGGATGGATGGGTGGCCGGATGCACGGGCAGGCTGGTGGCCAGTCGGGCAGGTGTGGAAGTCGGGATCAGCCCACCCATCTGCCCGTGACCCCAGCCGTTTCGGGGCTCCCCGCCACCCACCACAGACACCCAGTCCCTGCACTCACCTGGGAGTGAATGTGACCTCGGAGCGAAACTCCGCCATGTGATGTGTTTTCTAGTAGAAATGAATGAAATTAATTTCTAATTTAACTTAACCATCAATCCTTACCTTCCGTTGTCAACCAAAACTTAACGGCTTTTTGTCATTTGGTCATTGGGACAAGAGCGGAGGTTGACGTGCACTGAGTGTGAAGGTAGCCCGGGCCCCTCACCCGCTGCCCCAGGTCCCGCCTCACCGAAAAGGCAGATGAGGCTGAGACCAGCGGTGGACGCGGAAAGTCATTCCAGCATTAGGATGTGAGCCTTAAGATTGGAGAGCCCACGCTTTCCAGAAAGTTCCAGGCAACCGTGGCCCTGTTCAGCCATCGGTGTGGCGGGAGCCCAGGCACTCACGGTTGACCTTGGGCACGTGCCTGGTGACAGGAAGTTGGTCACTCTCTTATGTTGTCTGCAGACAACTTAGATTCTGATGTCGCAGAGTTTTAGGAAGCTGAGGGTCTCCTGGATTAAGAACCCATCAAAAAGGGATTCTCTGTAGAACTGTTTTTGACAGACAAAGTAAGCACACGGGGTCCACATGTGACTCGGCCCTTCTGCTCTGCAGAAGGAAGTTGCCACCTTTAAGCAGAACCAGAAGGAAGGTGCTTTGCGGGCGAGGGTGCTGGTGACACAGGACTCCTCATGACCCCGGGAACAGGGCTGACCCTCGCGCGTCTCGGCTTCTTTCCAACGGGCAAACACGCACCACTGGCCTTCGCTCCTTGGACGAGGCCCCTGCTTCTCAAGCACC
The DNA here is from genome assembly GCF_014176215.1 of Rousettus aegyptiacus. Lineage (NCBI taxonomy): Eukaryota > Metazoa > Chordata > Mammalia > Chiroptera > Pteropodidae > Rousettus > Rousettus aegyptiacus. Next base: position 93,591,549 of record NW_023416287.1, read on the forward strand.
TCTCAGGCGTCCCCAAGCCATGGCTCACCAATGTCACAGCTGACCAGGCTGGTGCCACCACTGCCTGACCGCTGAGGGAAAGCGAGCCGAGGGGGGCATCACCGCGCCCCACAGTGCCGCCCACGGGTCCCCGTGGCCTTGCTGTAAGCTGCGAGGCCACGGCTGTCACCGCAGGGCCGCGACGCCCTCCCTGATGCCACCGCGTGTCCATGCGGTTTTCTCAGCCCAGGGCCCGACCCCTGGAGGGTTGTTGGCTGCTCCGCGCTGTCCCCAGGGCAAGGACGGGGCTTTCTGCCACTCTCCGGAGACGCATTTTCGTCTCCCCTGGAACCACTGAAATGAGCCAGAAAAAGCGCCGCGGAGCGTTTGGCCGGGAGCATCCGGGTTAGAAGCACTGGCCCCCGCGACAGGCTGTGGGACCGCGCGGGGCTCCCTGATGGCTCCCACCGTCCGGGGTTCGGCCCACGTTGTGCGCGGATGCGAACGCGAGTATTTTAACATTAAAGAAAAATCATTAGAGACAGCGCTTGAGCTGTTCTCCTTAGGAATTTCGTAAGCCGGGGTCCCCGCCCCTTCGTGCTGGAGACAAAGACTCGCGCGCGGCTGGGGACGGCCCCACCGCGCGGGCATTTGATGTCGTTTTGGCCCAGACGGACGGACTCGCATTCCTGTTCCTGGCTGGCTCCTCAGGCCCGTAAACATTTATTGCTTCCTGCACCTGTGTAAGCAGAACACAAAAGGATGACCTAGGACTTCAGCAAACAAAGGGCTCAGTCACGGTTCCCATGTTGAGACCTTTCTTTGTTGCTTCTGTGCCCAATGGAACCTAAGTCTCTCCCCTTACATCCGTTTTTCCCCTCAGTTTTGCGTTTTGTATGTGCATGTAAATACATGTGTGCATTTTGTATGTGTGGATATACGTGTGTGTGAATGTGTGTGCATAGTGTAGATATAGATGTGTGTACGTAAATGTATCTGTTACACATGTAGACATGTGTTTGAATACACACATGTCATGAACGTGTATCTGTGTATGAATACATAAATGTTGTGTGTGTTCGTGGATACATGTGTGTATTGCATGTACATATGTGTGTGTTTGTGGATATGTGTGTGTTGTGTGTAGATATGAATACCTGTGTGTTCTGTGTGTGGATAAATGCATGTACTGTGTATATGTGTGTATGTGTGGATACATGAGTACGCTGTGTGTTTATGAATGGGTACATATGTTGTGTGTGTGCAGATATGTGTAAATACATAAATGTGGTGTGTGCGAATGCATACGTGTATTGTGTACACAGACTTATGTGTGAATACATGTGTTTTGTATGTGTTTGTGAGTACATACTTGTGTTGTGTATATGTAGGTATGTGTGAATGCTTGTGTGTTCTGTGCGTGAATGCACGCATATTGTGTATGTGTAGGTGTGTGTGTGTCGTGTGTTCGTGAATGCATGCATGTGTTGTGTACGTGTAGGTGTGTGCAGATACAGGTGCGTACTGTGCATTTTCAGGTCCCAGATGTGCGTGTGCACAGAGAGCGAGTGAGGCGGCCGCAAGTCCTACTCGGTCTTTCCTGGGCCTGCAAGCCGGACCCTCGGCCCCGCCGCCTGCTGACGCTCATGCGGACCTGTTACTGCGTCTTCAGTCGCCGGCACCGCTGTCCCCCTGCGGCCCCATCACTCACACGGTTGGCTGTTTCTCTGATGTTCCCACCTCAGGACTGGAGCCATCAGGCAGAGCCCAGGGCCCCCCCGAGCCCTCCCGTCCCCACCCCACACCCGAGCAGGCACTGCAGACGGGCTGGTGCCCTGGGTGCCCGCCCGCCAGGCCCCCTACCCAGACCCCTGAGCCTAGTCTGGCGTTGCCGTGATCTTTTCGAGACAGAGACCTGATCATGCCGTCTCTGCCATGACCTTGCGCAGCTTCCCGGTGCCCTCACCAGAACATCCACAACTCCTGCCATGGCATGAAGCCTGTGCCGTCCAGGCCCTGCCCCACGCCCCGGCCCCCCTGCTCTGACCCCACCCTCCAGCGCGTGGGCCCCCAGACCCTGAGATGCACACGCCCGGGTTGGCAATGACGTGGCCGCTCCCCTGTCCCTCTGCTCCTGCGTCACACCCAGGCATCCTTCAGGTCACCACTCGGCTAAGCCCCCGGCCTCCCCTCCGTGTTCTCGGATGCCCTGTGCCTCCTCTGTGCGGGCCTTCACCGCTGCGGACGCACGCAGGGTGCCGACGGCTCACCTAACCGTCAGCATCACCAAACGCCAGCAGAAAGGACGAGGATGCCGGAGTGCGGACGGTCAAGACGGGGCAGACAGGGACACGGGGCGCGAGGCCGGCCTGCCTGGAGCAACGGCGTTGATGCGCGTGAGGCCCCGCCGTTCCCAGGTGCACGAGCCACTGCGGGTGGCTTCCAGGTGGAGCCTCCATCGCTCTTAGCATCGGTCCCAAGCTTCCTCGAACTCCTGGTCCAGGCTGCTCCTGGGGGCAACGAAATAGACCGAAGCTCCAAACAGGCGTCTCGGGGTGGTCAGAACGCAGACCCTCCAGCCCCAGTCCCCCTGACTGCCCGCCCGGCCGCCCCGATGGCTTCCCCGTAGCTCAGGCGGACGCCCAGTTTATCACGGAAAACAGAGAGCGCCGAGCAGCTAGCTGCGGGTGTCCCTCTGCGACGCGCTCCCTCTGAGAGGGAGAAGAGCAGTAGAAAATACGGTTGACTTTTTGGGTTTCTAATGAGAAAAATCAAGGCTATACACGAAAAAATGTGTAGGTCACATAACGGGGGTACGTAGGAACCGTTTTCCAACAAAGACAATATTTAATTGGGAATTTGGTGATAAAATGCTAATTATAATGTGCAGTGAGTGTTGAGAATAGACCCATAACACCGTTTAGTTTGCCCAGAGTAAAATTAATAGCAAAATGAAATACATAAGGTCTTCGAAAAGAAGCCATCCTGAAAATATGTTTTGTTTCTCAAGTTATATTTCCCTCTTAGGAAATCGAATAGTTTGTAAAAACTCTTGCCATGAGTGAGGGAATTCTAATCTCTGCTCTCCGAAAGACACTGTGTGTCTCCTCTTCTGTGCTACTCTGAGGCACGTGGTCACGCCGGGCCGGCGGTGGCCCGGGCCCTCTGCGACGGCTCCCGGGCAGCCCGGGCTCCGTGGCTCGGAGCGGCCCCGCCAAAGCCGGGCGCCGTGGGCCTGCCTCGCCAGCCCCCAACAGCCGCCGGAACCACGCCACAGCCCCGGGTTCTCATCGTAGCCGCGCCTCACTTCCAAAATCAGTAGCCAAGAAGCCCGGACGTCAGCGGCTTAGTCGGCTCAGTTTACCTCTCATTCCTGAACCCAGCGCGCCCCCGCCCGCACCTGCTGCCGGCCCCACGGCCGCCCTGCGGCCCAGCCCTCCTCCGAGGCCGAGACTCACCGCACCCAGCCACTGCGTGAAGACCCCCGCTCTTGACGCCAGCCCCAGAGGGTCGCGCACCCCCCACTCCCACCCACCGCCGCGGGACGGCAGAACGGATCCCTATGTGGACACGCACCGCCCACGGCAGCTGGACCCCGGATGAACACCCCAGACCCTGCGGCCCACTCTGCACAGGCGCGTCAGGAAGCCAGACGCTGCCGCGCGTCCTCACGCCGTCCACTGGGCGAGCTGCATCGACACGCGGCCGGAGCCGGGGTTCAGCGGGGCTGGGCGAGGGGCGGCAAGAGTCTGCGTTTCTAACTAGCACCCGCAGGACATTCTGCCCAGGGAGCTTCGAGAGCGCGGCACAGAGCAGCTGAGGCGACAAGGACCGGTGAAGGGCAGCGATGGGCAGCGAGCGGCCTCGGGTCGGCACGAAGCACGTTTGTTCCAGTGGCTCCCACGGCCCGGCGCCGCCGCTGGCCCACGCCGCGCCCCACGCCGTGCCCCTGGCCACGCCCCACACCGCGCCCCACGCCGCGCCCCTGGCCACGCCCCACGCCGCGCCCCCCCCCACCGCCTCCCACCAGCCCCGACCCAGCCGCGGACCTGTCCCTGGCCCTCGGCTCTCTCGGGGCGCTCGGCCCCCGAAGCTGGCCTGACGTTTGGGATAAACTCTTCTTTACATAAAACAGAGTGTCCCCCATCCCCCCAACACAGGCCGAGGACAACAGGAGCGCCTTCCAGGCCGCGACACCTGCAGGGGACCGGGCGCCTGAGGGACTGGCCGCCGGGCAGCGTGCCTGCCGCTCACCACGCAGGCGGCAGAAAGTCGGGGTGGGGGTTCCAATGACCCTGACGGCGGCGTCTTCAGGGGCACGGACACGGTGTGGGGCTGCCTGACAAGAGCGGCACCCGGAAAATACAGATGTGTACAGAAGGTGGGATTTTGTCCGTTTTTGAAAGATGGGCCTTGATTTTTTCCCCCTTGATTTCAGTCCAAAGTCACCGGTACAGCTGTTTACAATATATGCAGAATGCAAGCGAGGGCACACTGGTTCTTAACCGGGCGTCTGGGGACGTTCGGAAAATTAAATCCCTGCTCCATCTGTCGCGGGCCGGGCTCCCCAGGAAGCAGCCTCTGCGACGTGAGCGGGAGGCAGCCGGGTGGTGCTCCTGGGGCCAGCATGGGGACAGGTGAGGGAGGCGGCCGGGACAATGCACGCGCCACCGAGCCGTGGCTGCGGCAGCCACCGGAGCCTGCGGGGGCTCTGAGCGAGGCCGGCCCCGCGGCGCTGTCCCCACCGGGGCGGCCACGGACACTTGTAACTCGTCACCCTCCAAACTCCGGTCTCAGATGGGGGCTGGCTCAGGGAGGGGACCCAGTAGCGGGTGTCCAATGGCACATGGCACCTCGAAACAGCCTCTGAGTCCTGGCTAAGGTGTGCAGGGTGCCGTTCCTACCGCTCTTAGCCATCATCTGCTTTTCCTACTGTTACATCGACCTTTCAAGGCAGTTACCAGCACCTTCCACGTCCGCTTGGGGCAGGCCGCTGTCCCCTCCCCCTGGACTTCAAGTCCTACCAGCTTCATGACAAAGAATTTGGATTGGTTAGATTTCTTTGCGATTGTTTTCAGTCAAATTAATGGAGAATGAAAGTACAAAACTTTATCTTCTTCTTTTAATGTGATATTTTATGTACAGAATTATGTTATAATAAAAAATTCTCTGTGCTCTATAAAACAACTGATTTAAAGCTTAGGAAGAAATATTTTAGCTTCTTGGCTAACACCAGCTGCTAAAGGGCGGTAAAACATTTATATGCATAAGAACTCACATTCGAATCACCCAATCTTGCAAAAATATTCTTTAATATGCATGTGTCATTTCTTTGGAAAGACTGAAGAATGCAGATATATAGTGCCTGTAAAGATGTTTTTTTCAAGAGTTTTTACTTTTCCCCATCATTTCTGAATAGCCACTTCCACTGATAATTTTTTAGCTTTCTCTGCACTTTTACTATTGTCTCTATTTAAATACATGAACTTATGATAACATTCTATGCGGTTATTTCAAAGAATTTGGATTAATACCTGGTTTTGAATCACAACACAGTATTGTAAGGGGACAAAAGACTTAGAATGGTCCATTTAATGGATGCGGGTCAATCGCATTATTGAACACCAAAGATACAAAAAGTACGTGAGAAAAAGCGTTCTGAATTCAAATAGAAAATAAAGTAACACCAGACATATAAATATTTATCAAATAAAAGTTTTAACTCCAACAGACGTTTTCAGCAAAGCTGTACACGTGGGCTCACGATGCACACATCTGGGCCAGTCTGAGATCCGTACCTCCCAGCACAGGACTGAGTTAAAATTGAAGGCGGGGAGAGATGGGTAAAACTTCCTTAAGGAAAAATCCCAACTAATAGATGGGGAAGAAGCAGAGACGGGGACTCAGCGTTACACCCCACAGCGCCGATCGCTGCAGGCAGGATCCCCACGAGATGCCGGTGCTGGTGAGCAGCAGTGTTAGGAGAAACTGAATATTTGTATAACTTCAAGTTTCGCTCCTCCCCAAGCCATGTACTGATGATGAAGGGAAATACAGCAACCTTACTGTGGAGAAGTCCCGCAGACAGCACGTTAACCAGGTGACCAAGGCTACGTCGCCGGGAGTGAGACCCCGTGACACCACGCGCCTCCAGACACAACTCCCTGAAATCCAACACCTTCCCTTCTTTGGCTCGCTGGCCCAACATGCATCACTTCGATATTCCAAAGGAAACGTCAGACGAACACGGAGTGACCGGCCAGGCCCCTTCAAAGACGCCCAGTCCCCGAGGGAGGGAGCCTAAGGGGCCACCATAGGCCGGAGCCGGCGTGGCAGTTACGAGCAGCAGCCCCGGGGCTGGTTCCCGAGCGGGAAAGGGCTGCGGGGGGTGGGGGGGACAGGCACAGTGCCAGCGCGTGGCTCTGCCCCGCCCTCCGGCCAGGGGCATCAGCTGACATGTGGGCGGCCGAGCGCAGGGCTCCCGGACACACGGGGCAATTGCAACTTTCCTGTGAGTCAAAAGTTACTTCAAAACTATTTTTTAAAAAGCGACTGTGAGCCCCATGCCGCGGTCTGCTGACTCCCTGCGTGTCCCCAGGGCGGTGCCAGGAGACGCGAGCACAGGAGCGCGAGGCATGGGCAGCGCCGCGGCGTGAGCGGGGCCAGCGCCTGCTGGGGACCGCCAGGCCGCCTCGGGCTCCAGACGTGCGGAGCCCCCGCCCGAGCCCGGCTGCAGCGCCCGGCCCTCAGGCCCGCAGCTCATTGTCCTCGGCAGCCGCCACCCAGATCCTAAAGACACGGCTCATGCCTCTTCCCGCCGCTGTCACCGCCTGCGGCAGAGAAGCCGAGATCCACGCGGTTCCTGGAAAGACCGCGATGGCGGAGCCACCGCGCCGCGTGCCCAGCCCAGGCCCGCTCCGCGGGGCCACTCCTGCGAATGCCACCTGTCATCTGTGAGTGACAGATGTGCAGCTGGAGAGTACATGGAAAGGTGAAAACAAGACACTTCTACATTTTACACAGGATTTTTTTTTTTTGCAGAGCAGTAGTTATGTGAAGATCATGCTAGATTTGTTGATAAATTTCAGAAAATACCGTTCTTCCTCGCAGAAAGAGTTCCATAAGTGTGAACAAGCCAGGCACGGAGACCGTAGCTGCACCGATTCTTTAATCTTGATGCGGCTCCAGGACCAAACAGGTCCCTTGGTCCTTGTCAAAACCAGAGCTGGACCCTCTGACAGAAAAGGCACGTGACCACCGGCAAAGAGCAGCTGGTCCCCGGCCGGAGCAGCGTACCCCTGGCTGGCGCTCCTGAGAGTCGCGTGGATCCCTACGAACTTAAATCGAAGCGGCTCTCCAGGACGAGGAGGGAGGGCGGTGTGCCAGGGAGCCCCCGGAGGACCGCGGCCTGGGGGGCGGGGGGGCACGCAGAGCATTTGGGTTGGGCAGCGTAGCTCGGGCTGTGCCATGGTGCAGATCTGGCCCCATTTCGTAATGAAATATGGGGCTGCTGCCTGCAAGGAGGTGACAGTGTCTGAGGGTCCCAGGGCACACGGCAGGCGTGGGGACCGTCACCCGGGCAGCTTGCTCTCTCAGGCGGTCCCCTCGTGCGCCAGCCGGAGAAGTTGGACAGTGACAAGCAGAGGAGACAGAGCCTCAGGGTAAAATGCACAGGCCTCCTGGGCTGACGGGGAGGGGGTGAGGTCACCGCGGCCAGGGGACTGCCGGGCGCAGACGGAACACCAACACCGCGGACCAGGCGCTCGACCGTCGGGAAGCGCCGTCTGCCTGACGCGCTGTTTCTAACGCTATTGATCGCACCCCCAAAGGTCATGAAATACAGGAGGGATGATCCTTGAGTTGCTCACTAGGTTCAACGTCCTACACCGACCGGCCAGTCCAGCAGGATGTTCACTCCTCAGCTGCTGTCGAAAAGCCCCGTGTCCCCCATAGTCAACCCCACTGCTCAGGAGGTAGGCACGCGGCCACAGGCGGGGACACACTGGGGGACACCCCGGGGACATGCTGGATAAACTATGTCTGGACACAGCTCCAGGACCGCGGACATGCTCCCCCAGGGACGAAGCAGGCCACCCTCAGGAGGGGATCGGGTGTCCCGCGTGAGGGCCCCATGCGGGAAAGAAACTCAAGCATGGGAGACACTTCAGAGCAAACTCGGCCCCAAAGGGCCCAGGGTCCCAAAGGCCCAGGCCAGGCGAGCGCGTTGCACTGAACGAGGCCCGTTTCAGGCAGGCCACCTGGCGAAGGACAGACGGCAGCTGAGAAGCGAGGCTGAGCCACGCACTGGTGTCCACAGGGCCCGTGCTGCCCCGAGTCATTTAAAACTAACAGTGTAGGAGCAAACACCCACTGCCAGCGGCACTTTACACACGCGCGTGCCCTCGCCCACGCGCACAAGCGGACACTGTCCGAACCTGCCCCCTCGGGCGAATAAGCAAATTTGTCACCTTTACTGTAAGAGGCTCATTATGTTTCTTTCTGTGACCGCTCGAAGCTTGGTAAATGATACAGCGTCATTTATTATTCATACAGTGTCCTTCGTACAGGGTATCACAAAATGTTTTGCAGCAACAGCAAGACAGAGACGCAGGAAATTGCCAGGTCGGCCAGACCTGCTCAGCTACAGGAGGGACGGAGGCCACGCGGTGGCCTGAAGAGGCCGGGCCGGTCTCTGTGTCCCCATTCCTGTCTGGGTCCACCGTCCTTAACCTGACCCAAAGACCCCTGTCGGAGCCTCGGGGATCCGGGCACGGCTGCACGCTTGCGCGCGCGCGCGCACACACCGCGTGTCCAGCCCTTGGGACGCCGCCAAGGACTGTGTCCCCACAACCCTCCTGGGATGCAGGAGCTGCGAGAACGCCGCTCGGCCCTGTGGGAACTTGGTTCTGTCGTCGTGCTGTTTCTTCTTAGAGGCAGATCAGATTATTTTTACTGCAGTTGGAAATCATGCGACTCTGGTTGAGAAAGAGGCACTTGGTCCTTTACTGCGCTCGCGCCCGGCGCTGCCGGCGCCTCGCTGCGGCTCGGCGCGCAGACCTCGGCGGCGCTGGTTTCCACGTCTCCGCGCCCCTCCCCCGACCATATTTCACAGCAGAGAAAACAAACTGCTGGTAATTACACTGTGTGCCAGGACCACGGAGGAAACGCGCATTCCGACGCTCCGGGCTGTGAGGGTGCAGAACAAAGGACTTCGGTGAAGGTCAGCCTCAGAGTCGCACCCGGCCCAGGCAGACCCGCGCTCAAACGTGGCGGAGCGGGACGCGTGCCGGAGACGGTCGGCTGCCGTCGCGGCCAGGGGTCCCTCTAGTTCTCATCCGTTTTCCTGGAGACGCCGGCAGTAAACACACGTACGGACAGCAGGACAGCGCCTCGCGTCTTTAGCGCGGACGGACGTCAGCTGCGCACGCGCCGTCGTCCGCGCTCGCCCCCTGAACCCACGTCCCCACCGCCATGCGCGAGTGCGCAGTAGGACCGCTCCCAACGGCCACGGCAGAATCCCGCCGCCGTCCATACCTGGGGACCGGCAGCGTCGCCCGGGCTGGCCGGGGAGGCCGAGCTTCTGACCCTGCGCCGTGAGGAACGCGTGGGCCAGAGTCGGCGGCTCAGAGCTGAGTCCTTCGGCTCCGACGGCCGCCAGAGGGGAAGGGCCCCAGGAAGGGCCACCCCGGTGTCCGTGAACCCTGACAAAGCTCATCCCGGAGGCCGGGCGCCCACGTGGCCGTGTCTGCGTGCTCGTGCTCACGCGGCCTCCACCAAGGCGTCCCCACGGACCGCCTTGACCGCCCCCCAGGCCCTCCCTGCCGACGCGACACAGATAACAGAGAGCGAGCCCGCCGTCCCCACACACGTGCACACACATTCTACATGCGCTCACATGTATGCGCGAACACACGCACACACTCAACGCACACGTACACACGTGCGCGCGCGCGCACAGCCTGCAGTGCACGTTTGGTTTCTCCACTATGTGGAGCGAGGTTTGAAGGAAACTCAAAGGGCATCTCCCCTCCGTCTACAGTTTATTATCCCCTTAAATTTGCTGAGACACCCAGGTAAGTGGTTCTCGGCCAACTTCCCAAGGCCGGGATTCCAGGTGTTCTGTACTCCCGCAACCGGCGATTTGTTTTGCAAACCGACAGCGGCCGGTGGATGGATGGCCGCGCGTAATTCGACTGCCACTCGATTGCTGGCTCTCACAGGCAAGCGTTAGGGCGCCTTATCTTCAGTAACGAGGGCCGAGCTGCCTTAGTGAGGATGGGACGAGCTAATGCAGTTCGTTTTTAACCATTTAAACTCGGTTATTCCTCTGCTTGAGCAAGAACCTTGATTTTAACACCCTATTTCCACAGAGAGCCATCTGATAGCTATTCGGCCCAATGAAAAGTTGAATTAAAAAAAAAAAAAAGAAAGCCCCACATCGGCCGTTCTCAATCCCCCGGCTACAGTGCAGAGGGGTCAGGGGCGACGGCCAGAAGGCGCCACGCAGCGTCTCACTCGGCCCCGGTGCCTGCGCCCTCCTGCTTTCCCGCATGAGACTGGGCACGACGCGCGGTCATCGGGCAGAGCCGCACTCCCTCCAAGCAAGCGGCTCAGAGGCTGATGACCTCCATAGCGACGGTGTCACCAGGCCAGTGACAGGCATAGCGACAGTGTCACGTCAGCACAAGCCTCCAGCCGGAGAACTGGCACCCCGGCGCCAGCAGGAGCTGAGGAAGCTGACCGCGCCTCCCAGGGGGGCGGGGACGGCGGAGCGTCCTGAGCCCGCCCCGCCCCGCCCCGCGCCCCTGCCGCAGGCTGTGGTGACTCTCCAAGCTCGTAACTGTCACTCGTCAACATGAAATTCTTTCTAAATAGAATTGATATTCTTCTGAGATAAAGTTATTTTGTTAATGAGTAACCGCACAAAGCCAGATAATACGCAGCTGAATCAGCCCAACCCAAAGGCCACACGCGCAGCCCGCACACATCTGCGCACGTGCATATGTGCACGTGCACACACTCGCACACTCACATACACAGATAGACATGCACAGCCACACGGATGCATGCACACACCCACACGTTCACACGTGTGCGTGTGTACACCCTCATGCCACGCACACTGCGCATTCACACTCACAGGAATGCACAGTGTACACGTGTTCACCTGCCAGAGAGAAGTCCAATGTTTTCAAAATTTGTCCTGAGAGGTGTCACTTGTACAGGAAAAAAGTTTGTGCAGAACCTGTCTCAACGGCGGGGGTGGGGGGAGACGGAGAGGAGGGGCGGAGGGCGGGAGGGGAGGGCGGGACCGAGGCAGCCTTCCCCTCCCCCCCCCAGCGGAGCTTCCTTGCGCATCCCTGTCCTGCGTAGAGCCACCTCCCCAAGTCCGCCGGTGCTGCAGCGGCCTTTCCCACGTGGACGGCAGCGCGGGGACCCGGAGGGGCCCGGCCCGTGGCAGGCCCCCTCCAGCAGGGCCGCCCCGGCCGTGGGCCACAGGGATCGTGGCACGCAGCGGAGTCCCAGCTACAGCAAGAGACCCAGCAGCGGCCCTCGGCCGAGAGCCGGTCGCTCCTGCTTGCTCAGTGACGGAGCTACTGCCCCCACATGCCGAAAACACCGTGACGCAAGGACTATCCCGGAACTCCGTCAGTGACAGAATCCTCGTCACAGGACCGGCAGCGAGCACACAGGGTCGGACCCGGAGCCGGGCAGGAGGCCCCCGGGGGCCACCCGGCCACCACCCCACCGCAGGGAAGCGGGCGGCCCGCCCCGTCCACCTCCCGCACCCCCGACGTCAGGCGGGAGGCCCAGAGACCTCTGCTGCCTCGCGGCAGACTGCCCGCCGGAGCTGGGGGCCCCCCACGCAGGCTCAGCCCCCCAAACAAAGGACGCTGGCGCGGGCTGCTGCCTGTCCCTGCCTGCTGCCCGGCGGCACAGGGATACCGTCAAGAGCAAGGCTGGGCTAGGTGTGTCATAGGGACCTGGTGGCCGAGCCAGGCACACGTCAGGGCAGGAGAGCGGTGTGCACACCACAGACACTCAGGAAGCTGAGAGCCCAACGTTCTTCTGTCTAGAACATGCTAGAACACTGACGTGGTGTGAACGTGACTTTGCACGTCGGCACGGCCTGCTGCCTACCTGTCCCCACGCTCTGGCCTTTGGGAGCTGCGCACACTCGTGCCTGTTAGTGTGGGTGGTCCCCGCTGAGACAGCCACCGTCGACCTGTGAGGCCGCCAGCTGGCGCCCACCAAGGCGGGGCAGGACCCCGACCCCTGGCGGCCCCGCCCTCCCCGCCCCATGACCCCGGGCAGACAGCTGCGTGTGGCAGGGCCAGACGTTCACCGTAGCCTCCCCACCCCCCACCTAGACCATTAGCTCCCCGAGACCAGGACCGTACCCTATTCACCCTCGGGCCCTCACAGCCAAGACGCGCCTGACACAGAGCAGGCACTCAGCAAACGTCCTCGGAAGGACTCCGGGAGTGGATGGACCAGGCTACTCACCCACGCCTGGGGCATGGGGACAGTGCCTGGTGCCCCGTCCGGGTCGGGGGCAGCCACCGGTGCTCCCTCGCAGGATTCCTGACTGGTGGTCTCACCTCTGCATCACGTGACCGGGGGGCTCTCTGTGGCGGGGGTGTTGGTATGGTGAGCAGGTGACCTTCAGGGACCCTGCAGGAGAGGGGATGGGTTGAGGAAGGCTCACAGGGATCACACGATGACGAGCTGCTGTAAGAGACACCGGGAACCGCAGGTGACAGATCAGGCCCCGGCCTGGCCAACGGCAAGTCTGTCCACAGGAAGTGCACTCAGGCTCACCAGGTCCAGCAGGGAGCATTCGCTGTGACAGAGAGCGGGGTGGCCCACGTCCTCAGCATCCATCTCCCCGCCACACAATGTATGTCACTGCGTGTCACACTACTATAAAGTCTCTTTACGGAATTGACTAACTTGCTGGAGGTTATAAATTCAGAGCTATTTGGACGTGAGGCGATACACAGAATCAAAAGTTGAAGGCTGAGGGCTGCAGGGCAGGGAGGGTTGAGAGGTCGGTAGGTCCTTTCACAGACCCCGAGGGACACAGGGACACCGGGCGGGGTGGGGCCTCGCCTGCTGGTCCGGGTGCAAGCGCCCTGCTGCCCCGTTACTGAGCTGTCCTCCCCCGCCACCAGGCCCCAGCAGCTCCAGAGACCAGAGTTCCATTTTCAAAACTCTCGTTAACATATCAAAGAGCAGTAAACGTGCAAATTGCGGCCCCCAGGATTCCTTTAAGGCCAGTCCCTTTCAGAGGCCCCGCCCCCTCCGGGCCTGACCAGGTCACCCTCTGCAGAGGGGGCGGCTATTTGTGCTCCCCCAATGTTTACCTTCAGAGGAGACACTTCAAAGCGCACGCGGGGCTCCCCTGCCCGCAGACACTGATGGATGGGGCCTCTCCCGCATGTCATAGACACGAGGCTTCCTTCAGGCGGCCGCTCTGGGGCATGGCCTGGCTGGGCGCAGCGTGACCGCGGCAACCCAGGACCCCCTTTTCCTTCTGCCCCAGGCTCCCCTCTCGGTGGGGCGGGAGGTGGTTTCCATGTCCTCCGTCCACCCAGCGCCCACAACCTTGACCTCATCTTCCCGAGTCTTGTAAAGATCCCTGGTTCCTCTTTGCATGTCGAGTTGCCCGAGTGGGTTTGCCAAGCGCCCTAATGAAGTACAGAATGTAAATAACCTGAATGCTACCTCACCAGACACACACATTGCTCCGAAGGCTGATGACATCAGCATCTCCCAGGGCACAGGGGCCAGGCCCCAGGACAGCCGAGATTTAAACATTAACTAAGGCTGGGCGTCTTCGCATCTGCCTGCTGCAGAGGGCTGGGGGCCACCCGTTTGGCGGGGAAGTGAGGGGCGGGGGTTGTTCAAGCAACAGATAGGTTACGGCTCACATTATACCCAGAACCCCTCCGGACAGCCACTAAGATGATAAAAATAAATGGGGCTCAGAGGCCTTAAGAACCTTGGCAGGGTCACTCAGCAGACTGACTCTTTCACCAGCTTCTGAACTTCAAACTTCGCTCCTTTTCCCGGCCGCCCACGGCCCCACAGCGCACTCTGGGGAGGTGGCCAGCGTCCGGCCAGCGTCCGGCCAGAGAGGCCGCTGGCCGTCCAGCTGCGAACCCAGTCTGCTGAGCTTGTCCCTGGGAAGGCTCTGGACAGGCCTGCAAACGCGGGTGCGGGCGGGCGGCAAGGGTCGCACCAAGGTCACGCGAGCTCTCCCTACCGCCGGAGTCACTGAGCAGCTACACCCCGGGGAGCTGGCAAGCGAGGAGGCCCCTGCAGAAGGGTGGGTTCCAGGGGGAAGCATCACACCCACCCACCCCGGCCCCGCCAGCAGGAGTGCCCATGGCTGGCGGCAGGGGCCGGAGCAGGCAGGCCAGGGGCGCGTGGCCGGCTGGACCTCCGCGGGCAGCCGCGGAGCCCGTTCAGAAACACAGGTGCCTCGAGTCGCTTCCACACGGCTGCCCCCAAAGGCACCGCTGATGGATGCGCTGGGCTGACCAGTCCATCTGGAGTTTGGAGAAGCACCTGGAACCATGGCTCGTCCCCGAGCGCATGCTGGCTTTCACCATGAAGGAAGAACCGCCGTCTGTCCCGGTACTCCTGGAAGGGGGCCAAGGGGCGGCCCCCCACGCACGGCACACGCGCTCCTTTGTTCTGAGGGGGGCCCCGTCCACTTCCAGAGGCCACTCCCCACTAATAAAGCCATCGTAATTCAGAATAAAAAAAATGCAAGAAGGGTGAAATTCTTGCAACCAGTTGTGGCTACAAGATACTAGCTTTCCGATTGTAACTGTTTCTTGCCCATAACCCTTGCGCTTAGTCACCGTGTTGTTATTGCATCCTCACTGGAGGCTGACGTTAGCGATGACAGATGTTCACCAAGCGGAAGAGCCGTTAGCCGGGCTGCGGCCGCCTGACCACCACCCAGCCCAGGAAGGAACCCTACCCGTGCCCAACACAATCGTGAAAACGGCCAAGGAACCGTGGTTGGTGAGGGGGCAGGGAACGAGCTGACCCCCTCACCTGTGAGCCGGCACACCTGGGGCACGAGCGTGCAGGTGCAAACCCACAGGCTGCACCTTCGGAAAGAGCCGGCCTTCTTCCAGACGTTTACTGTCGCGCGCTTTCTTTTAAAAACTGTTGGTTGCCATGCTGAAGCCCCGTCTCCGCGGGCAAGCTGGCAGGTGTCAGGGCGCAGGCTTCTGTCTCGGAGATGTGCTGATGAGCTCATCGGCTGGCCCAGGCGCTCTGCGTGCCCCCTCCCGGGCCTGCGCCCCGTCCCCAGCAGCCGATGACATTTAAATCTATGGATGGAAGGGACTCACCTCACGCCACTCCACTGTAATTATAACTTTGCCGCCAGCGTCCAGTGCCGACCGGCTCCATCCCGTCTGCCTCTTGGCGCTGTGGCATTTATTTACAGTCTCGAGAACGTCTCACAGACGACGGGCCGCACGGGTGCCCGCGGCGCGTGACGGATATACTGCGGGAAGTCGGCAGGGGGCAAGTGTTGAAAGGCAGAGGCTGGAATCGTGGACAGTTATGTAAATTCTTTAGGAAACTTTGCAGCAGGCGTGGGCGCGGAAGCGCTGGCCGGAGCCACCGGGCAAGCCGCGGCCAGGCGAGGCCGGCGGGGCCGGGCGGGGCCGGGCGGGTCGCGCCGGTGGCTGGCACACTGGCTGTGCTCAGCAAGCAGCCCCCTCGCTCCACGTCCAGCTACCTCTGCACCTGGGCCACCGCAGACCCGTGAGGGCCGAAGCCTAGAAACACGAACGCGGAAGCCAGAGGCGCGGGCGGCCCTGCATCTCCCCCCGCCCCCACCCTGCTTCCTCCGAGTCTCTCCTCCTCCCCGGCCCTTCGCCTGCGAAGCGTGACGCAGACGGAGGGGGCGCTGTGGCCCTCGGCGTCCAGCGCGAGCCCGTAGAATCCTGCCCGCGGCCGCGCGATGCCCCAGCCCCACGAGGCCGTGACCCAGGAGAGCGCGGCCTCGGCTCGGGCAGACCTGGAAGCCCGGACGAGCGTGAAGAGGGAGTGACCGCCACCGCTTCCGCTGGAAGACGCGGGCCACAGGAGCCGTGGCTGGCACCGCGCTTAAGTGGAGCCGGGGCAGAAGTGAGGCAGATGCCGGGGATCTGAAGGACAAAACCACCAAATTACAGGAAATCTTGCATTTTGCACGTAATGTCCCATTGCGAAGAATTTATTTCAAGTAATAAAATCAAACATTTGACAGTCCCACCCCGGTGTGGAATTTCATGCGTGGGCCACGGTCACGCATGCTGCAGGCACACGTGCACACGTGCAGCGTGAGCAGGGGACGTGGTCCCGGGGGGTCTGTTTGCGCCCCTCTGCTCCGTGGGCTGGGCCCAGGGACCCCCCGGCTCCACGGCACAGCGTGACGGGAGGTCGACGGGCCGGGCCGGGCTGGGCCGGACGGGGGCAGTGTGGCCACTCGCGAGCCTTCCGGGGGCCGGCGGCAGGCCGCACCGAGGTCTCGGCCGGGGCCCGTGCATTTTGCACAGAGGGGGCCCCTCCGTTGGCCGGAGCACAGGCTCCACTGCAGAACCGCAGAGGACTCGCAGCACAGGGGGTGTGGGCGGCAGCTTAACGGCTGGCACGGGGACCGTCCCCAGTGGACCAAGGCCCCACGAGGCGCACACACCGAGAGCTCAGGGACGGGACCCAGCTGTCCAGGGCGCGGTCTCCCAGACATCAGGTCTGCAGGCGGGGACACCAGGACATCCTTTCCACGGACCCGGGCAGCTGGGACGGGCATGGGAGACGGGGGTGGGCGGGGGCCCATGCGGGCCCCCGTGGGACAGACGGGGTCGGCTCCCTGTGGGCTGTCCTCACAGCAGTTACCTTCTAGGGGAGGTGAGTGTGCGTTGCTGTCTACGCAGTTTATCAGTACCGTGAGGCGCGGGTCACAGAGCACCCCTCCTCCCCGCGAAACGCGAGGCCAGCCTGCTCGTGACGGCGGCACCGAGCCCCACGCACCGTGAGCCGGCCGGGGATGCCGCCGGGGACAGGGGGGGGCGCAGGGCCAGGGACAGCACCTGGTTACGGGCACCCGTTTGCCGCTTCGCAGTGCACACCCCCAGCTGGGCCCAGCGCCTCCACCGGATGTGCTCTGACTTGATTGTTCAGAAACAAAGCTGCGGATTCTTCGTCCCAAGCAGCAAAGCCCTGAGTCTGGCTCTCCGTCCTGCTGGTCAAGGGCTGTCACCTCTCGGGTCTGCCTCCGCCAGGGGACAGCTGTGTCAGGGTGCCTGCCCCGCGTCGCCTGCCACGTGAAGCACAGGGCCCGCCGCGGCTGCACGGGGCTCGGCCTTCCCCAGAGGTTGCTCCCGCCAGCTCTGGAGTCGGCAGAGAAAGGCTCATTCTGGCAGGCTGCCTGGAGGAGGCGGCCTCCCTCCCGCCGTGTCCCCGGAGGCTGGGGCATGTGCAGTCAGGGCACTCGCTAAGCAGAGAAGCATTCGTTGGAGCACCGAACTCTGAGTCCATCTGACGTCTTCTTGTCTGAGCCGTCACTTGTCACTTACATGCTGCAAAGTTCAGGTAAATGTGCACCACTCAGTCCGGTGTGTTCTCAGAACTGAGTACGCGACCATCAATCACCACACGCTAATTTCAGAATATTTTCGTCGCCCCAATAAGAAAGCTTGTACCGACTGGGCAGCCCGCCCCTGTCCCCAGCTTTGCTCTCCCGGACGTTTATGGACATGGCTGGCGTCCTCCCCGAGCAGCGCGCCTGCCCGCGAGGCTCGCCCAGGCCGTGGGTGCGCCCGCGCCTCGCCCCCGCCGCCCATGGCCGGACAACGTTCCGCGGTGCGGATGGCACGCGGCTCCCTCTTCCTGCTCACCGCCGGCGGACACCCCGTCTGGGTCGTTTCCCCGTTTCTGCTGTTTTGCGTAACGCTGCTGAGAACGCTCTGGGCATGGTTGTGAGAACTGTGTGCCCACCTCTCTTGGGTGGGTGCCTGGCGGGGGGGTGCGGGGTCACATGCTGACTGTGGCGGAGTCTCAAGGGACTTACAATGACGTCTACACCTGTTGAGCTTCAGGACCTCCAAGAATTCCTCCTCTCTCCTCCCCCGCCCTCCCCCTCCCTGTCTCCCTCCCTCTCTCCCCCTCCACCTCCCTCTTTCTCCCCTCCCCCTTCATTTCTAGGGGACCAGAGCTGCCACCTGCAACTCCCATGCTCGTTTGCACATTGCAAAGCCGCCGCAGCGCACTCCAAGTCTGCCCTGCACAAAGTTTCCCAATGTCGGGAAGCACAAACGTCAATTAACCCACCGCAGGGCCCGAGAGGGGCCTCAGCTTGAAATGACCTAAGAGGCACTTGTCCCAGACGCCAACTTGAAGCATCTCAGTGACCGAGAGCTTTTCATCCCGGTGCTTTGTACGTTCCTTTTATGCATAATCTGCTCCTAACAAGGTACCTGCTTTTGCTAATTCTTTTCTTCTGGAAAATCAATGGGAAAGAGTCGATGTTTTTCAACCCTGGTCTGCAGGCCAAGTAGAAAATTATTTTTCAACAAGTTAAAGAAGACAATGAATGAGGCCGCTGCACCTGAACATGACGATTTGTGGAACGGGGGTTCACGTCCGAGGGTGCCGAGTTTCCTGAGACACGTCTTTCACTCGGCCTTGCAAAGCAGCTCTGGTTTCCAGGGACGGTCCCCTCTGACCCCGCAGAGGCCCTGCTCGGTGGCCATGCCAGCCACACACGGGCGTCTGAGAGCTGCCCACGTGCGTGAGATGCGGCTCGGCTACAGGATGTCGGCTCTTTAAACCAAGTCAAGCAAGTGAGTGAATAGAATCACCGTGCAAATAGGGGCCACTGGTCCCCAACAGGGAAAGGCTACCCACCCACTCCCCCACCCCCCCAAGAAGAGAATTGGAAGACCACGGGAACAGCATGTCACCCCGCGTTGTCCCGACAGGGGCCGCGGCCCTCTGCGAAGGCAGGAAGCCCCGGTGCGGCCAGGCCGCCGCGGGCCGCCGCCCGCCCGTGCTCACCTGTGGCCCCCAGGTCTCCGCAGGCTGTTCTCGCGGGAGGAGCAGCATGCCGTTGGCGGAGGCCGTCGGGACCGGCGCGCCCGCCTCCCACTTGGCGGAGGGCCTGTGACGGTCACGCGGCTCACTCGGCGGCAGTGCCGCGTGCACCCGTAGGTGCCAGGCTCGGGGTCCGAGAACACGGGCTCCCTGACGTTGTGCGGCTTGTGTTCCCGTGGATTCCACCAGCGTCCCCGCCTGCTCCCGCGTGACGCAGTAGCGCGTGCCCGGCAGCAGCAATAAGCTGGTAGCCCTGCGCGTCGGCTCCACGTGACCCCGCACACCCATCTCTCCCAGCTCCGGGAGCAGGTCCGGGGGCGGTTATTCGGTCACCCCGCCAGCCCCTCACGCGCCCAGGCTCACTCTCGGCTCGGGCCCCAGGGTGACCAGGACAGGGAGCCGCGCGCTCACGGGGCCGGCGCAGGCGGACGGCCAGCAGATGATCTTGACCGCCGGCACTGTGGCGGGAGCCGCGAGAGCCAACGGGGCGCCGGGTCCGAGGGCGTCAGGAGAGCAGCTCTGTCACCCGTCTCACACACAAGAAGCCACAGCCGAGCCGCCCCGTGGGAATGGCCATCCTGCCCTCGTGTTCCCCACAAACGCCCCTCTGGTCCCCAACCCTCGAGTTACCACCCCGCCCTCGATTACATCATTTCTGTTTCCTCGCCGCATGTGCAGGTGCGTGCGGCTTGTCCTCGGCAGACGGCAGAGGACCAGGGTCCTCAGACGTCCAGCACATGGTGGTCGCCCATAAACGCCTGACCGAGCAAAGCCGGACAAAGATCTCGAGTGCG
This sequence comes from Rousettus aegyptiacus, assembly GCF_014176215.1. Lineage (NCBI taxonomy): Eukaryota > Metazoa > Chordata > Mammalia > Chiroptera > Pteropodidae > Rousettus > Rousettus aegyptiacus. The sequence continues at coordinate 93,611,429 of NW_023416287.1, forward strand.
AGGTGCCAGTTCAGTCAGAGGTGGCCCAGGGCGGAGGTGGGATGGAGTGGAGGTGGCCTGGGGCGGAGGTGACACATGGCAGAGGTGGCCTGGGACTGGGGTGTCTTGTTCCATTTCTGGCCCAAATGACAGCACAACCGTGGCCCAAAGGGCCAAAGATGGAAACATAGTCATTTCGCGGGGACGATGGCCGCCCCCGCACGCGCGCTGCCCGCGCCATGGACATAGTGTCATCCTGTTGTTCCTGAGACAGGATGAAGTCCACGTGCACACGGCCGGGCACAGGGCCGGGCACGCGGCCGGGCACAGGGCGGGGCACAGGGTGGGGCACACGGCCGGGCACAGGGCCGGTCACAGGGCGGGGCACAGGGCGGGGCGCACGGCCGGGCACAGGGCGGGGCACAGGGCGGGGCACAGGGCGGGGCACAGGGCGGGGCACACGGCCGGGCACAGGGCGGGGCACAGGGCGGGGCACAGGGCGGGGCACAGGGCGGGGCACAGGGCCGGGCACAGGGCGGGGCACAGGGCGGGGCACAGGGCGGGGCACAGGGCAGGGCATTGGCCTTCACCGTTTCCGGATCGTCGCCGCCCCCACTGCCCCTGCACCAGGCTCGGAGTTCCTCCATGTGGTCGGGCACAGTCACACACTCAGCGTCTAGCGTGCGACACTTGCATCTACACAGACACACGCCCGATTGTGCTCACACGCATGTGTGTGAACAGGTTCGACTCTTCAAGTCAGTTTGCAAGTTCTAAAAAGAATCCTGTGGAAAGTTCGATGGGAATTGTATAAACCTGTAACTCGATCCTGGGCGAGCCGTCCCTCCCCAGACTGTATTGCCATCGAGAACAGAGTGTCTTCCGTTTATCCAAATCTTTTTGTTTGTTTTTCAGTACAGTTTGGGGTGTTCCTATAAATCCTGCTCATGTCTTCCTGTCTTTAGGCATTTTATAGCACATATGAGAACTTTCCCCCCTACATTTCCATGAGTGTTATCGAGGTTATATAAGAAAATGGTTAATATTCCAATACTTGTCTCTTATCATCTTAGTCAAATTTTATTGTTCTTTAATTCAGTTTCCACCTGTTTCATCTTCATTTTTAGGTGTGTAGGGATAGTTTTATCATCTTTCCAACAATTGTATCAATTTCTTTCCTTGACTTATTACATTAACTGCAATTCCCCCAAACCATTGAGAATAGCATTTCTCAAACGGGCAGACACTTTCACACTCTTCGAACCAAGAGGTCTTTAACATATTCCATTATTTGAGAAAGACAATAATAGAATCATTACATGTTAATAAAAACAACATTTTTACTTTTTTTAAAAAAATCACATTTGGGAGCCAGTAAAGAGCGGTGAGAAGCGGGCTCTCCCGGGAGACGGAGCCGCCAGCGGCCACCGCCCGCGGCCGGCGCTCTGGCCGAGTCCCTGGCGCCTCGCCTGGCAGCGCTCGCCTCCTCAGCGGGCGTCCCGCCTCCGGTCCCCTCTGCTCTGACCCACCGGACTGGGCCTGGCCGCCGGACGCGGCAGTGGGAGGGGCCTTCTCGGTGGATAGCATACGCACGGGGGCCGGTGGCGGTGGTGAGGCACGCGGAGGGGACACGTGGGGTGAGGGCCGAGGCTGAGGCTGCGACGGCCTGAGCGTGCGCGGAGAGGCCGCCCCGCCCCGCCCCGCCCCGCCACGCACGTCCCGGGCGATGGAGGCGCCGTGAGCCAGGCTGACCCAGGCGGGAGCGTTGGACGAGACAAAAAGCAGGCTCAGCGATTGGAAAATGGCTCGTGTGACAGTTTCGCCTTTCAGAGCTTTGCCACCTATAAGCGCCACGGGGGGCGGGAGGCCGCGTGGAGTGGGCCGCGGTGGGCGGAACCTGCTGTCCCGTGAACTCCAGCATCCGAGAGCGTTAAGAAGCCACAGAGAGGGACCGAGAGGCAGATCTGACCAGTGACGGTGCGAAGGCATCGGCGCATTCTGGATGTCATCGCCGAGCTGGTACTCTGTCGTTACAGCCATCCTCAGAAGCCTCAGTATCCAAGATGCTATTTCCTGACCTGCTTCCCCTCACACCGGCTTTGACCTGGACTCAGGGGTGCCTGCGGGGACGGCGGGGCGGGCAGCATCCTCGGCATCCATCACCCACCACCGCGCGTCAGACGCTGGGCGCGGACCCATCAGGACGCCCACTCGGAAGACACACTGACCTTCGGCAGCTCCACTGTGTGTGCGTGTGCGTCTGCGCGTGTATGCGTGCATGCGCATGCATGTGCATGAGTGTGTGTGCATGTGTGCACGTGTGTGTGTCAGGCCCTTGATGGAAACACTGAGAGTTAAGGTGCTGGGGTAGGTTCCGTGTGACGCAGCCGAGCACGGTCCCACTGCTAGGTGCTGGGGCGGCGGGTTTCCAGGAGGTGCGTGCGCTGGCCCCCGGCCTGCAGGTGCGCCGCCCCCACCCTGTGCGACTTGCCGTCCGGTTCATTTTTCTCACCAGGACGGGTTAGTGCACTGGGGGCATTTGCCACATTTATTCTTGGAAACATTGTTACCGAATAATTTGCCCTTTGTGAATCCTGAACATACTAACATAAATTCAAACACTGTTTCCAACTCGGAAAGGGCTCCGCGGAGAATTTGGAAAATGAACTATTAATTTCTGGTTTAATGTAATTGTTTTCAGTAAGACTGCAAAAAACAGAGCATGAGGGTCAGAAAAACCTGGGTTAAAATGAGATTGCCTTTCTCTAGCTCATGAGTTTCTTTGTGGCCTTAAAATTACTTCTCCCTCCATCTTGACATCTCTATTGCTTCATCATTTAAAAAGAGAAAAAAGAAAAGGCCTTTCTTTATGTCTTTCTCTCCCTCAGGTGACAATTAAGGACAAGTAAGAGGCCGTGAGGAGAGAAACCTGGTTTCAGCCCAGCCCCAGACCTGGGGTCCCTTAATGTCACCAAGCGCCTCCTCGGCAGTGGCACGGGAATAGCCATGCCTTCCTCACGAGAGTGTCTTCAATCCAGGTGGCATGACAGAGCAGTGCTCTGACTGGAACACAGGACGGCTCTGCTGTGGTCAAAGGTGACTCATCTGCAAAAGACACGAAGGAACAATGTCACCAAGAGTCCTCTGTACTCCCCTGCTGGGAAGACTCCTGTGTGCACATGTACGTCTGCGTGTGCATGCCTGTCTGTGTGCATTGGTGGCTGTGTGCCTGTGTGTGGCTGCGTGTGCACGCTCGTCGGTGTGCACGTGTGTGACTGCGTGTGCACGCTCGTCGGTGTGCACGTGTGTGGCTGTGTGTGCGCTCATCGGTGTGCACGCGCTCATCGGTGTGCACGCGTGTGGCTGCGTGTGCAGGCTGGGGCACTGGATGGATGAGCGCGTGTGCCCTCCCCCGCAGCGGGCTCAGCTAGCGACGCTGGGGCAGCGGGTGAAACTGGAGTGGGTGGACGGAGGGCACGTCTGGGACAGGCAGCGGGTCCCTTGCTTTCCGGCTTGTCTGAAGTGGCCCACGTGCCTGTGACAAGGACATCCTCCGCTGCTCGGTTGAGCCCTCAAGCTCATTTTGATGCTCACTCTGTGGCCTTGTGTGGACTGTGAGCTGTGGTTGTTCAGTGCATCCGGGATCTTCCTGCCATAACCCCCAGGGACCAAGGGACAGTCCCCGGCGGGAGGTGGAGGAGACACGCCAGCCCCACCACCCCCAGGCCATGGGCCCGCGCGCGAGCCACTCACGGGCGCAGGCAGGTGCTGGGGGGAGGAGTGGCTTGTGTCCCGTGGGCTCGGCAAGTCCGCAGGCTCGAGCTAGATTCACGGGTCTCTGTGCCCACGAGGCCTGACTGCTCCGCGCCTTGGGGGCTCAGTGCCAAACTCCAGAATGTGCCAGTGACGCAGCTTGCCCTCAGGGCTGTGGGGAAGGCTAAACGGGGCCGTGCACAGAGCAGCCGGCACGGGATCACGAACCCCCATCAACACGCTGTCACCATCACCACGCCTCGTCTCTGACAAGGGTCCCCACCCTGCCCGGGGGCTCAGCGCGGCACAGCCGTGTACCACCTCGAATGCTAGTGGACGTGTGTCTGACGACACCCCAGTCCTGAGCACATGAACCAACGGAGTCCCCCAGGGGGGAGCGCACTGAGCCTGTTCCTGTCCCTGGAGGCTCTGGAGGCCCAAGAACCCCGAGCCGGCACCCAGCAGGCGCTCACCCCACGCCTGCCTGACAGCGCGGCTGCCGCAGGGCTAACCCAGCGCTCTGTGAGCTGCCTTTCACCCACCCCACACACATACACACGTGCACACGCCACATACATGCATGTTAGCAGCTCACACATGCAGCGAGGAGGCACCACGGAGACGCGGGGGGGGGGGCGGGGGGCGGAGTGGGGGGTGGGCTCGCTCCGCCTGACTCACTGACTCTGGAGTCAGAACAGAACATGGGGATCGCTTCCAAGAGGATTCGACCCTTGAGGACAGACCACTTCAGAGACCGGCCTTCTCCACGTTGGAGAAGTGTCTCCTGGGAGCTGAGACGGATGTATCTGGCCTCCCGACAAGCGGGCCACAGTGTCTGGCAAGGGGCAGAGGCTGTAGCAGCTGGCCGGGGGATGCTCCGCCCCCTCGGGGCTCTTGGGCCTCCAGGGAGGCGTGGCCGATAGGTGACAGCTCGTCTTTGGTCTTTGTGCGGTGTCATCGCCCGAGCTGGGGGAGATGCACCTGATACCCTAGGCCTTCTTGGTCCCACATCTGCAAGATTTCAAAAGATAATTGAGGAAAATGAAAACGGCCCCGCCCCTACGGAAAGCAAAGCAAAGCGGAGGGTAGAGGGAAAATCGATTATTTCACTAGACGTCGCTGAGTGCCTTTCCCCACCAGGCCCAAACCCGACGGCCAACTAAGGTATTCCACTCAGGAGAAAAGAAATCGCGGGTAGCTTATTTTAAGTGCCACTTTGTAACCTTCAGCCCCTCGTTCCTGCTTTGGTATAAACCTGTAATTAACAGCTGCTTTATGGCCTGGGCGCTGGTAATTGGCATGTCCAGCCCTGAGGGGGTGGGAACGAATTGGCCCCTCCCCCGCACCTTGGTCCTCACCCAGTCTTGCCAAGACCTCCCCTCCCCCACATCGCGTCAGGGCGCACGCATCAGGACCCCCACCCCCTCCCCGCAGAGAGGAGGAAGCACGTGCACAGGCGGCTGGGACGGGATACGGGCTATCAGCGAGCTGTCTGCAACTTCAAAGGCCGGGTGCTTATCAGGACTGAGTCCCGCGATTATCTCCACATCACCCGGATGCAGAGCAGCGCGGGGCCACCGGCTCCAGGCTGGGCGGAGCCTGCAGGCCGGGAGCGGGAAGCCGCTATTCCTCTGGGGCGTGAATAGTGGCTTCTGGATCACATGCGGACAACACGCAGAGCCTTGGGTCGGTTGACCGCCAGCACCTCCATCCAGCTGCTCGTGTCCACGCGGGGTGCCCTCCATCCCTTGTGACAGCCTGGTTTTTACACAGGTCAGCAGATGGCCGATCGCGTGTCAGAGAGTGAGCCGTGGACGTCGGTCAGGCGACACCACGGTTGTTCCCACACGCAGGAGCACAGGCAAGAAAAACACACCAGCTTGGAAGCAAAACTTCAGGGGCTGACATCACTTCCTGATTAGATTTTGGAGACTTTCTCTGGTTTTGCTTTCCTTGGGATTTTTCCAGTGGGGTTAATGAGACTTGAATTTGACCCACTGTATCTTAGAACTAACCAGAACAATGGAAAACTAATGTAATGTTTATCGATACAGAGAAAAGTCCTCTGGCTAAAAAGATACCAAACAAAAAACAATTAAATTCTCCTGTGGTCACAGGACTAGTTAATGTGCAACTCCCAGGCTGCGAGCGGAGAAGTGAATTCCTCCCGCCGCCCTCGGCACAGCCCTGCTTCTCCCAACCCACTGGATCTTGGGAGCAAACCCCCCAACACGCAGCAGAGCCCAGCTGCCCTGCGCAAACTCGGGACCCTGCGTCTGAGCTTCGAGATGGCGGGGACGCCCTGCGAAGCGGATCCATGGCGTGTTTGCCGGTTGACGTCTTTCCTCTCAGCTCCGTCCTGTGAGAGAGGAGCCAGCCTCACTCGCCTTGTCTCTCGCTTTAACTTTTACTAAGTTAAAGTCTCTAATTCTTGTTTTTAACAGCACAGCCTGTAGGGCCAAGTGGCCTCCATGTTTTTATTTGACTACATGTAACCAACCAGCTTTTAAATTCATGATGTTGTGTCTTTGTAGCTTGAATAAATGAAATACATAGAATTTTCTTTTCTCATTTTATTTTTTGAGGTTTGTGAAAAGATCTCTTCTCTTATTGTACAAATAACACAATTATTTCAAAGAACCAAGAAAGGATAAATTAGTACTCTGAGATCACCCAAAATCCCTACCTCCAGAGGCAACCACTGCTACCATTTCGTTACATTTCAATCTTCTTCCTGCATATGTTTACATTTTGACACCATATGGTTCTTCCATTTTAATTCTATTTTTTGTCATGAACCTTACGGATTTCTGTCCTCGAGGACTCTGTGGTGACTCTAAAGACCGCACGAAGTCCGTCTCACAGGAAGTCGTCATCGGAGCCCATATGCTGGCAGCATCCGTCGCGAGGATGAGCGGCCACTCCACCAAGTGCTTTCTATGATCTAATTACTCTGCACAAGGACCAATGGGCTGGGTGCTGTGCTCCTCATGCTATAAAGAACTGTAGGGCAGAGAGGTCAAGTGCTCGCCCGTGATCGCAGGCGAGTAAGGGCAGATCGAGGCTGCGTGCAGGCGCCCCCCACCCACAGTCAGCCAGAGTCTCCCTGCCACCCTCGGCTGTTAGTGGACGGAGAAACGGTCTCCAGTTTTTCCAGTAATGACCTCATTTTCATGGATCCGATACCTGGCCACTACAAGACACGTATCCAGAGCTACTGAGATGTAGCAAAGCTGATTCATTTTACTTATTTTCTTATTTGCTATTGCAACGGTTAATGCAGTGCCGGGGGTGGGACCGAGGTGGGAGAGAGAAGTGAGCAAAGCAAAGAGCCTGGATGGTCTATGGGAAAGAAAGAAAGAAAAAGACCCCCCCACACACACGCATGCGCACGCGCACGCGCACGTGCACACAACCAAAGTCCTCGCATTAACAAGCGGGTTGTCGAGAAGAAGCCACAGCAGCCTTCGGTAAGTTTTAATTTAACTGCCACTCCTTCAGCCGGACAATGAGCCCTTAAGTGGACATGATCATCTGTGGCTTTGTTGGCAGAAAGGGACCCACTGAGGCCGGCTGGCTCTGTCTGCCACGGTAAAGGAAGTTGGGAGAGGCCCTTTCAAATGATGCTGCCTCCCTTTGGGCACCTGTACCTCCGATTTTCAGAAGGGCCGACCAACCCAGGTTGCCATGTGTCAGGCCATCATGTCCAGAAAGCACCTCAGAGGAGGCGCCCCACCACAAAACCACGATGCAATGGCCACCGACCGGCATTTTCGTTAGCATTTTAAGGAAAAAATATTCAAACAAATGGATTTTCCTTAACACTAAAAATAACGACACCACCATGGGACGGACTTCGTCTGCTGCCCAGACACTGTGATGCCCCTCTCCAGCCTGGCCACCGTCTGATTTAAAATTCTTTAAAAATGGAGGCCAGATCTCTTTCGCAATGATTTTTTTTTTTTTTTTGCTACCTATGAATGAGTCAGCTGCCGATCCAGACATGCTCAGGAAGGCCCAGGGCCAAGCCGAGGAGCGCTGGGCTTTCAGGCGCACGCTTCTTTGAGATAAAGTCAAACGACACGTAATCTTGAATGACGTCATGGGGCGCGGCGCCGCGGCTTCCTGGAACCCGCAGCTCGCCGCGGCTCACTCAGGAATTCACCGCGGCATCGACCGGCCGCTCCAGCGCCCGGAAAATTCTCCCTGACCCCTCCGCGGTGCTCATGCTCTCAGGATACTGAGTCCTTTGTGTGCCTCGAAGCAGGGGAGGGGAAGGGGCTTTCTCCATGCCAAACGGGACAGGCAGCAAAAGCGTCCTTCGCCGGCGTTAGGTGGATGGCCACTGCTGCGGACTTCCAGACAGAAGGCGATGCGCCTGACGGCCGGTCCCTGGCCTCGGCGTGTGGTCCTTCCTGGTATCCACCCACGAACCCAGAAAACCCTTGTCTCGCCCGCTCCCACCCCCATCCTCCTCCACACATCCACGCTTGAGCCCTAAAGACACCTTCATGGCCTCTAAAGAGGCAAATCTCAGCCCGGGATTTTTTAAAATATATAATCTAGAAAATACAAAAGATTGCACTCCTTATTTTAGCGAGGATGTTGTAATTTCCTACCTCATGTGCCCGTAGCCCGGAACTCACAGATGCGGCCGCATCCCCGAGTCCTTCTCTTCTATCTGCGTTTGGCTCGCCACCTCCGTCAAGTACATTCTAGATGCGAAGGTTGAGTTAAGAGCCGGAAAGACAGGGTCCTCGAACTTGCGCCTGGATCGCCTCCCAAGTGCAGTGGAGGAGAAAAGCCGTGTCTTTTGACTTCGTGACTTTGTGTGAGCCCAGGAAAGACAGATGAAAATTTCAACTTAAAAAAAAAAAAAAAAACTGTTTAACGCAGTGGGAACGTTTCAGAAATGCCTGTGCTTTTATTTCTTCTCCCACATACTTCGTTTGGTATTTTTGAAACTTTGTGAAATCTGTCCCGTTCTGTGTCGATGCTTTCAGAGAATTGCTTCCAGCTTTGCGAGGCTTCCACACCTGGCCGCGTTTCTCCACCTGCCTGGTGGTTCCAGAAAAGTTCCTCTTTCAGTCACATCTCCCAAGGATGGGTGGGCGTCCTGACAAAGGAGTAGAACGGCCGGGCCGTGACAGGAGGGCCCCACAGCAGTCTCCTCTGGGACTTTTCCAAAGGGCTCGCACTCGCCGAAGAGGCGGGGCCGAAGCTGTTACTACACACGACACGCGAGAGTGAGGCCCGGGGCGTGGCGCTCAGGTCGGAAATCACCCAGGAACTTTCTACCATGTAGAGCTAGGATGTGCCAAGTTCTCATCCGTGTGGGTGTGGGGTGAACAGCCAGATGCGTTTGCCAGTGTGTCGTCGATGACCAGATATCGGTGCTCCTGTGTTTGGCCAGTGGCCGCACTCACCACTGGGGAGAACAGCTTAGCGGGAGAAGGTCTGGACCTGTCAAAATGACATTCCATTTGTGTCTATTTTTTTGCCGCACCCAGCATCATTTTGACGTCCTGGCATTCCTAACGGCGAAAGTTAGATACGCGAACATTGGCCGAGAACTAGAATGCGCCTTGGCAGAAACTGATTTTCTCAGCGCTCCAAGACATTGATTGCTTAATGTATGTCCTGGACACGACCCGCATCTACGAAAACCACCACGTGGCGTGGTGTGCGTGAGCTACGATCATGAAGGAATGGACCGGCCTGAGCACAGCCACGCCGCTCGCACGGGGAAGTGAGCACCGGCCTTGCGGGCACCCCGGGCGGCCGCGGGGTTCCGGTTTCTCCGGCCTCCGCGAACGCGTGTCCGGCTCCCTCGCCCCGAGCTGCCGGCGGCGCCGGGCAGTGAGCGCGCGGGAGGCTCGCCAGGCCTCTGCTAACCGCTCCCGGGCTGCCCGCTGCTCACCGCGCTCGCCCCCGCCCACTCCGCCCTCCACCCCGGGTCCGAGGAGCCTCAGTGGCGACGCACAGCCGGCTCTGCCGCAGAGCCCAGGTGACCCGCGCGCCGCGACGCCGCAGAAAACAAGCCGCAGCCGTGGAGGACGCTGCAAAGGACGGACGAAGGTAGCCCGGCCCCCCCCCCCCACCGCACACCGCAGCGGGACGCCGGCGCTGGAGCCCGCCGCCCCCGCCCCGCACCCGGGCCTCGCCTCGGTCCCACAGGGCTTCGCTGTCAACTGCACGCAGGCACCGTCCTGGGGCCGAGAGCACACAGGGGACAAAGCGAGGCCCTCACTGCCAGGCGCGCCCGTCAGCGTGTCAGTCAGCGACGGCGGCCGTGCTCAAGTATGAAGCAGGGTGTGAACGCGGGGCGGGGGGCGGTGAGCGGGGGGCGGGGCGGAGGCTACGGACACAGTGACATTCCACTAGAGGCCTCGCTTCAGCCCGTGTCCAGAGAGCGTGAAGGGACAGGTGGGATTGCAGGGCACCTCATGCTCACACCCCCCAAAGCCACGCGGCCATCGCTGTGGCACCTCCGACCGGTTCCGCGTGAACAGAGGGCACATCGCGTGCAGGTGCAGCCCGGCGGCCGCTTCTCACCCCCGCGTGTCGCACAGACACAGCCCGGCTCCAGGCTCACGGGAGGCAGCGGCGTTGCAGACGTGACCCAGACAGCTGTGCTGCTGAACGGCCACCGCGTTGTGATGGCCGCAGGTCCCCAGAGAATGAGAAACTCAGTGCGCAACCTGGGCCCGAAGCCACTGTCTGTACCCAAGTTCTGCTCACCCTCCCCCAGTGGCCCCTGGAACGTGGGGACCGAAGCCCCTGGGACTGTGTGCCAGCCTGTGACCCCGCATCACTGCCACGACAGCTGGACACTCTCTGCTGCTGGGGGCGGTGTCCTCACGACACTGCGTCGTGTGGCAACGGGTTTCAGAGCCAGAGGACCTGGCTCCAAGCCGCTTCCACTGACCCGTGTGGGAGGCCGAGGCGGGAAACAGCTCGGCCTCCAAATCCTCGCGTAGAATGAGGTTAAGGCCCCCGACCTGCGGAGCGGCAGTGGGCGGCGTCGGGTGGCCCGGCTGCTCGCCTTCCGCAGCCTGTCACTTAGTGAACGAGCACCCCGGAAATGGCCTTTTCTGAACAGACAGCTCGAGGGTCGTGCAGCTCACACCAGGCTGAACTCTGGGCCATGCTGCCAGGTGGGACAGCACCACGCTTATTCACTCGACAAACAGCCATAATACAAAGCAGTGTGTTTGTCGCCTGAACAGCCCCTCACTCTGCATTCTCCTTGCAGGAAGTTGGAGGCCCTACTCGGGGACACCACACCTGACTTCTCACAACCAGACGCTCATCCAGCTTTCGTGTGATTCCGAGGAATCCCTTTACAACAAATCCCATGCACGACACTCTCTGTAACGAATGGGCGTGCTGCCCCCAGCAGGGGGCGCACCGGCCTCGAAACGGTGCGCGGTGCGAATCGTCAGCGTACAGAGCAAGGCCCAGCCGGAGTCCGGGAGGGTGAGCTGGCTGCTCTTTTGAAGGATCTTGACCTACATTCGGCTTGGGAAAATCAAGAATCAAAAGAGGATAACCAGGGTGAAGGCGTCACCTCCACGAATGACCCTGTAGATGTCCCGCGGAAAACAGTGTCGACAGTAATGCAGCCCGAGAGGTGGCCGCCACCCGGAGCGTGTGTTTAGGCCACAGCTCTGTGCACCCTCTTGCTGAGCAGAGAGCTGGCCTCTCAGTGTGCAAATTCCAGGAAACTGCAAGTATTTGGCGTCATCATGAGCAAGCTTTGAGGTGCTCCATTCGTCACCAGCTTGAGGTGGCGCCGGACGCAGAAGTGACGCCGCTGCGCGCGGCGCTCTGCGGTGAGAGGTGTCTGGGCCGGGATTCGGCCGAACGCAGGAAACTCGCGTCCGCGCTCAGCAGCGAGCACGAGCCCGCAGAACGTGGGGCTCGCGCTTCCACGGCGGCAAGGGGGCCCAGGCGTCTTCGCCGAGATTTGCATCATCGTTGGTTAAGATTCATCAGTTCTTGCTTAAGTCCCCCAAAATACAACGGAGAATTTTATATTAATTGGGGCATTAATAATGCATTCCTCAGCTCAGCGACGTCCGCGGGATTTCACGGGAGGCCTCGGTGGCACCGGCCGCGGTGCCAGGTGCGGCAGGCCCACCAAGCCCCTCATCAGGTATTCATTTGAATGGATTTTCCCTCCAGAGTGGCCGTGGCTGTCGGTAAATTGATGGATAAAGCGGACGCACGCATGCAAGCTGCCTTGATGAGCACCTTCTGGCCTTCCCGACCAGCCGGCACCTTTCTGTGATTCTGTGAAGCTATTTCAGCAGTTTCAGTTCAATATGCGCAGAATCCCATGTAGATTACAGTTCTGTTAAAAGCTACAGGATGACATAACCCAGAACATTCCACAAGTGAGGGGGGACTCTTAGGGTTTGCTCTTCTCAGATGCGTGAATCATCGGAAATTTACGGGGGGGAGGGGCATGCGGACAGCAGCATCCAATCTCCCTGCCTGATTATCATGGGTTGTCCACTCTCGGCCTCACCTCTTCTGGGTCCTCTGGGAACACTGACCAAGAGTGGAGTGGCCCCCGAGTGTCCCGGCACCCACGAGAGGGTGCTGAAATCACAGTGGCCAGTGAGCGGGACGCGCTGGGACTGGGCGCCCGGCCCCGCCCCGAAGCGCAGGGCGAGGCAGCACCTGCCGGCCCGCTTCCCCCACGGCCGCCCTCCTTCCTCCCTCAGCAGTCGCGCCCCAGGTTCTGGAAGAGCATTGACTTCATAAGACTCCTCTCGCTTCATACACTGGAGGGTTGCTCAGCAAAAGGGAGTAGATAGACAGGAAGGGCTGGAAACATTGTGCCGAGTAAAACAAGTCAGACGCGAAAGACCACACACTGCGTGGTTCCGTTTGTGCGAACCTTCCAGAACAGGCCAGTCTGCACATAGGTGACCTGGTGTTGCCAGGAGCTGGGAGTTTGGGGGGAAGAGGAGTCGCAGCTAAGGAGCACGAGATCTCCTTTTTGGGTGGATGAGAAGGTTCTGAACCCGATTGTGATGATAGTTGCACAAATCTGTGAATGCGCTGAAACCACTGACGTAGACTCTTTCAGCGGGCGACCTGGATGGCACGTGAATTGTATCTCAATAAAGCTGTTATTAAAATAAGAGGAACCCCAACGTTCTCCTTCCAGCTGGTTGCGGAGACCAGCGGGTTGGGCGGGGCCCGAGCAGGTAGGCAGGGCCTGCCGTGGGGGGTCGTGGCGAGTGCTTTCCCACGCCTCACGCATAGAATATAAACCGAGGCTCACAGGCGCCTGGAAGGAGCCAGTGTTCCCATCACCCGGGGGCGAGCGCTCTGGACAGGATGGCCCCTGAGCAGGTGACGGGCTGGCCTGCGAGCACCAGGCTCTCGGTGGGAGGAGGGAGTCCGTGTGCTGATCGCGGCCCATCTGGGCAGCATTTCAAACGCTGGAGGCCAGGGACACGGCAAACGACCTGGCGGCCGAGGCGGAGGCTCGGCAGCTGAGACTAGGCCACGCTGGGCGCAGCGGAACTTGGACCGCCATCTGCGCCCTGTTTGTACCACGCTCGCCATGCGGAAACGAGTGCGTGGCAGCGCTTCACGCACGAGCACCCTGCGTCCCTCGCCGTGCACGCACGGACGCGCACGCCTCTGCCTCCACCTCGCCCCTGCCTGTGCCCCCTCAGTTCCCGTCAGCCTGAAACAGCCTAAAAGGAAAGAACCGTCAGTTAGCCCCCTGCGTGGGCCAGAGCGCGACCGAAGCGTTTGAGCAGATAAACGCAGTCTGGGGGGGGGACAGTTGTGAGCTTGTTCTCATGATCCCATCTTCGAGAGCCCAGTTGCGTGCATCTGGCGGGACAGGCCACGCAGGATACTTCCCGGTGTCCCCGCAGCAGCCCTGCCCACAGGCCCCAGCACAGCGTCTCCCAGCTGATTCTCCTGGACTGAGAGGAAACGCCCTTCCATAGGAAGCCCCACCAGCGCGTGGGGAGGGACACGGGCTCTGTCCCCAGAGTTCCTGGCAACAGGAGCTCAGGGCCGCTGCCACCACCTGCTGAGCCCCGCCACCACCTGCTGAGCCCCGCCACCTCGCGATGAGCGGGGCGCTCCTGGGACTGGCAGCCCCAGGCGACACGAGACCCTGACTTCCTTGGTCTCCTCTGACGGCATCCCGGATTCAGACCTCACCCTGAGCCCTAGAACTCTGAAAATGAAATCCCCCTTCGCAGAGCAAAGGGACGTGGGACAAACGGGCCTGGCCCAGTGCTTTGCTCCTGATCAAGACAATTGAGAACTGTCCTGCGCTGTCCCCCTCGAAGTTTTCCATGCTTGGGCATAGTGCCTGGCCTGGTAGCTGCGGAGGCTACTTGCACTGGAGGGCGCCCCGAGAAGTCCCCTGGCAGGGCCCCGCCGCTGAGCCGGAAGCAACCAGGAGACGCTCTTCGCGGATTCCAGAGCATTTGCAGTGGGCGCGTACCCAGGAGTATATAACGGGAGCGTCCTGCACCTGTGACACCCGAGAGAAAGGGGTGGCTGCACCGTCACAGGTCCTCCGCCCCGCTGGCAGCCGCCACCACGGCGGGCGCAGAGACCCCAAGCAGAGGCGCACGGCCGCACACGCGCCTGGACGCAAAGCCCGCGCCTGCTCGGCCCCAAGCCCCCCGCGCGGCGTGCAGGTCGCATGTGTCTGCTCCGGGTCCTTCACCAGCCGCGGAGGAAGCGCGGCCCCCGCGTGCGCAGGCGCGTTGGGTTCCGTCCCGCGTCATCGGCAAGGCCAGGAGAGCGGGAACCGTGCTCTCGCGACCCGGAGAATGGTGGACTCGAGGAACCAATCGCTCGGAAGGGTCACAGACACGCAGGCTGCCGTTGCCTTCGTCTTGGAAGGCCAGGTTCCTGGAACAGGTCCGAGTCAGCGCCGTGCACGCCGAGACCGCAGCGGTCACCGGGAGCCCCGGCCCGGCTGGCGCGCTCCTTGGAGGGGATCCCTGGCCGGCGCCGCGGTGTCCGCACCGTTCGTGCTGGGACCCGCGTCGCGCTGCGCGTGGCGGAGTCGCTGGGGGGACGAGGTCCAGGGGAAAGAGCACCAGCGCCTTGGCTGCTCTCAGACGCCTGGTGCAGAACAGCAGTGCTTGGAGAAACTGGGCACCCCAGCGACGTGGTGAACACAGAGACGGGGGCGCAGGGATGGGGGATACCCGCAGCGCAGAGGCAGTGTCACCAGGCGCTTGGTGCTCTCGAACTTAGCAGCACGAGACCCACCAGAACGGTCACATTCTGAGCGCTGGCACCAAACTGACACGTCCTCTGATCTGACCTGTCACATAAGGGTATCAGCTCCTCCACAACCCCCCCCCCCCAACTAGCCCAGCAAGGAGCGAGCCCGCTCCCCAATAAGCCCCTCCCAACACTCCGGGAACTGCCAGCGAGGTGGCTGCCCCCGGGGTCACCGCCTCCAGGGACACCGCCCACGAGGTGGCCGCCTGCTAGGGTAAGAGACCTGTGTGCGATCAGGCTGCAAGTGTCTCCACTTGACCTGCACTTTGCTGGGCTGGCGCTCCTTCCCTGACTCCCAGTGACGTCCACGGAGGGACATCCCAGGAGTCGCTGTCACCTACCTAGGTGGCTTAGATTGGTTGTCAAACAGGCATATCTTGGTTTTGAAAACCACACTGTAAAACGTTGGCTGATTGCAAGATTTCAAACGTCTCCCGAGCTGGGCTGTTCTCCAGCATGTCACCACAGGACTGAAGCCACATCGGCTGGCCTGAACAGCTCCGTCCTCGCTGGTGGCGAGCTGTGCAGATTTCCAGGGCACAGACACCGTCGTGAGCCCGGCTAGTGGGGCGAAAATGATCCCCTTTCATTTCTGAGTTGTTAATTTCATGTTTGATTTCTGCATTAAAAAAAAGCTCGTAATTGCTTTTCAACAGTAATAAGCCTAAGACTATATCTCAAAATTTTAAGATATTGTGTTCTTTTGTAATTCAAGATAGAACTTTACAAAAAAACTCCCATCTTGCTCAGCGCCTAACGAAGTTATACCTTACACATAGCCACCCTCTGACGGCCACCCTCTGATGAGCCGTCTTTGCATCTAGAACATTCCAGCACGCCTCACCCCCAACTCTCACTGCACCCTGTGGCACAGTGGAGCCAACCACAGTAAGGCTGTGACCCTCTGGTTTTGCGTCGAGGACAAACTGGCTGGCAAGGTCACGGCGCGCGTAAAAGCCCACGACATGCAGAAAACAAGGCCAAGAACGAACAGCCAGACTCACGCGGTGGTTTCCAAGAGTCCGACGCTGACTCCGAGGCTGCTGAGTGCAGAGGCGGGGCCGGGGGCGGGAAGTCTCCACATGCTTCTTGGGGGAGCGGAAATCCAACAGAATATTCCAGAAACATGAGAGAAGTCTATTAATGAAATCTCGCCAGTGTCAAGTCAGCGAGGACTTTTCGTTTATTCTTTGGTGTCACTCTTAAATTTTCCCTAAAACACAGCGGCACAGATATCCGCCTCGTTATATCTCGGTTAAGAGCAGTGGACAGACACGTGGAGGCCACGGCAGCCAGTCCTGTGTTTATTAAATTCGTGTCTCTGCTATTTTTCTCCGTAGCAGGAAATAGTTTCAGACACACAGGGGACTCTGTGGACGCAGGCAGCGCGACTCAGGCCCGGAGCCCGCCACGGCCGCCGGGGGCAGCAGAGGCGCGGGCGGCAGAGGCGCGGGCCGCAGAGGCGCGGGCGGCAGAGGCGCGGGCGGCAGAGGCGGGCGGCAGAGGCGGGCACGTGTCCCTACTCCTGCCCACGGCCCCCTCGGCCTCCTGACCGGCCACGTTCAGAACCGCCAAACAGCATCGCCTCTTTACGTATTCGGTGTTTGGGTAGGATTTTTAAAATTATTATTATTAATTAAAAAAACCCTTTTTTTAACAGTAAGTGCCACTTCTGAACGCGTGCGTCTGTCTCCAGGCACCACCGCCCACCCCACATCGGCGCTCGCGAGTCTGGGCACCACCACCCGCCTCCTACCGTCCCTCCAGGCGTCGCCCGCCCCCCACGGGCCACCGTCCGCTCCCCTGCCACCGCCACACCCCAATCTCCCGGCTCCGCCTGGCTCTTCCTTAGTCCTGTCCCATTCCTGCTGACGCTGCGCAAGCCAAGGTGGCAGAGCACCGGCCCTGGGGTGGAGGACCTTCTACCTGAGCCCTTTCTTCTGCCGACAGTGGCCTGGGCAGCCAGGGACACGCAATGTCGGGGCTGTGACGGGCACTGCCAGGGCAGGGCAGGGTAGGCGGCTCCCAGCACCCGCCCGCCCCCACCCTTCCTGCCACATCAGAGTGACCGTCCCTAGGTAGAGCAGTGGGTGAGGCCAGACTGTGACACTAGAGTCCCTAAGCTCCTGTCGCCCAAAAGTCACCTGGAAGAGCCTACTTTGTTTTACTCCCCCATTATGGTTTAGAGCAGTTTCTACTCCCAAGGGTGTAAAGGTGACTCCACAGGGGCAGCGACAAGCTGTCTGAATCTCTGGGATGCTGAAAGAAGACAGTAGTAAATCACCAAAAAGCGAGGCGTGGGGGCCATGTGCGAGCCAAGAACTTGAAGTGAGCGTGCACGTTCCTGTCAGGAGCCGGGGCAGGTGTCAACGGGGACGGGAGCACGGCGACATGCCCCCGGAGAGAGGGCGCGTGCGTGTCGTCCTGGTCGGGACGAAGGGCCAGGAGCAGGCACAGCGGCACCACGAGCGTGGAGCTGCAGAGGGGGCCAGAGCTCGCTCCCGATGCCGCCCAGAAGGTGAGGAGGAGTCTGAAGCACAGGATGAAGCCCTGGACCCCCTGGGGACGGAGCGTCAGGAAGGACCGAGTGACAGGAAGGCAAAACAGTGGAGGAAGCAGGGTCCAGAACACCCCAGGGCTGACGATAAAGTTCCCACATTAAAAGGGTGTGTGATGTGCCAGTGGGAACTCAGGGAGAGTCCGCACTCACACACGTCACCGCGAAACCAGGAGCGTACAAAGCTGGAGTCACGTGCAGAACGGTCCCAGGGTGACCAGGCTCTGCTCCCACCCCTGCGCCGCCCCGTCCAGGCAACTTCCTGCCTCACGACCCCTCCGGCTGGCAGGTGTGGCTTTGGGACCAAGGAGACCCTGTGTTATAAGGTGTTTTGAGATGTAAGGTGACAAGTAAATACAGCGTAAAGCGTTTGGTGAATCAGAGCCATTTCAGAAACGTCCATCACAGGCGCATTCAGCCTACGTTGCAGCCTCGTCCTGTGGCACGCATCGCAAACAGGAACAAATTCCGCTTTAACGCTACCTTTGAAATTAAAGTTTCCAGGGCCTTACAATGAAATTTATGCCAAATTAATTTCTGGGACTCAATGAAGCTTAAAATGAATTCATAATGAGGTGCATTTAAGACGCGTACGCAGAGGTTTGGAGGAGCCGATCAAACAGGTCCCCTTTCTGCCATTAACTCTGATTTCGTGATTATGACATGCTCTACCCTAGCACAGCACATAATCTAAGAGCCGATGTGCTTCCACAGCTGCCGTACATGCGGAGTGTGTGCCCAATGAAACGGGAACATCGCTGCATTACTATCGCCGTCATTATTAATGGTTAATTGAGTACCGGCGATGTGCGCGCTCGTATGAGACATAATGAGGAGGGAGCTCCTGCACTGGGGGTCGCATTTTAATCTGGACGTAGTGGTCATTCCAGCACACATGGCCGTCTCCAGATAGCGGGCTGTCCTGAAGACCTGTCCTCGTGGCTCCAGGCGGCACCTCCAGGCCCCCGCAGGTGGGTGGGTGAGACACCTCGAGAGGCTGTGCCCTCATGTGAGATAACGCATTCTCCAGGCTTCATATGCAAATATTAAAAGCTTTAACGGCATATCTTAAATGTAGTTTCTTCAGCAAATAAAATGCGGACACTGTAAGACCCCGAGAAAGCGCACAGCTCCCTGACCCCGCCCATCAGGCGCGGGCACCTGACTTTCGCGATTACCGTGTTTGGGCTGAGAAGCTAAAAGTAGACATCGTGTTTAATGTGGTTTGAATCAGATTCCTAACAATGTAGACGAGACTTATTTCCCTGCGTGTCGTTCCTTCCTAAGTAACACACTCAACCACAAACAGACAATGGCAGCTGCGGCCTGGGCGTATCTGCTCAGGTCGCTTAGCCCATCGCCACGGTGAGAGGTGCCCAGGGAGGAAACTCACTCCCAGCTACTGCGGACAGAAAAGGCGGGCCATGGCGCAAGCCACCCCCGGACGGGCTGTCCGCACCTGAGTCCCCCGGCCGGCCCACGGCGACATCGGACCGCTCGCCCACCAGAAGTACGCGCAGGAAACGAGGCGGGCGGGCGGCTGGTCCGGAGGCGTCGTGGGAAGCGCGCTCTCGACCAGCATGCGCGGTCCGCCCCGCGGGGGGCGGCGCTTCCGCCAGCGTCAGGGCTGTGCCTCCACTGCTCGGTGTCTGTCGTTGTAAGCAGTGGGACGTTACGCGCATCCATCCGCACGGACGCGCAGCTCCCGCGCCACTCGCCTGTGCGCAGAGGTAGGCAGGTAGCCGTCCAGCCCCACCACTGGTCCGCTAGGCAGATGGCAGTCTCGAGTGTCACCAGGTGTCCTCTGTCTCCTTGGCTGCTAGGAGCCCATACGAACTTCCCAGGGACCCCAGGACACACCCTGGGCAGTAAAACATACCCTCCTTGTCACATCTGCCAGTTCCGCCTTTACCTCCCTCCGCACTACGTTTCCTTTTGGTGTTTAAGGTCTTGTGCTTTTATGTAAAACCCGAAATCCTGTCGTGGTGTAAACTCATGTGCAATCAGCTGACACGATGTTCCGTGCCCGTCACTGCCTCTGCCGTTCGAGACGCTGAGCTGCTACGTTTCCCACCAACCAGAGGAGCCAGATCTTTGTCTCCGCCCCTCGAAATGTGTGAATCTAAGTGAATGAATATGTAACAGTGTCTACAACACACAGTGGCCACTCGCTGCATTAATTGTCCTGCCGTGGGCTCATGAGTCTCAGCACTTCTGAGAACGACATGGGCACTGGGCGAGTGGTCTCGCACCATGAATGCCTGGGCCTGCACCACACCGCCGAGGGACCTAGCACTGTCCCTGCGTTCCGAGAGTGATGCGCCCTTACACAGCCACACTTAAATCATTGTTCCCAGGAGCTAGAACGTGACCCTGGGGGAAAGCCATGGCCCGGTGAGACATGACACTCACGGAATCCACTGGGCAGCACATAAAGCACCTGCACGCAGGCCACGAGGCCATCTGGACCGCTCCTCCTGGCCCTCCCAGGCCGCCCAGGTCCTCCTGGTGCTACCTAGGCCCCCGTGTCCTGCCTGAGGACCCTGTGTCCTGCCTCAGGCCCCCTGGTCCTGCTCCAGGCCCCCCATCCTGCCCTAGGCCCCCCCTGTCCCACCTCAGGGCCCCCTGTCCTGCGCCCGGCCCTCTTGGAAGAAGTCCAGGCCTGATATGGAACCAACGCTTGGAACTGGTAGCGAAGGAAGATTCATTTTTAACAATTATCTGCTGCGACAAGACAACTATTTGCCCACAACATTCTTCAAACAGCAGCCAGTAAAAATGTGTTTCCAAAACAACTCTGCCGACATAATAGATAACAGTGAAAACCGGCCAGAAACACGTCTTCTAATACTTCCAAATCTTCCATGTTTGGGCTTTTTCCCCACCAGTGACAAAAACTGTTTAAACTAGTCTCCCTCTAAAGAAAGTGCCGACTGTATCCACACTCTGCGCAGAGGGGACAGGGGAAGAGGCTGTGGAGGGAGGTGTCCATTCCCATCCGGGGTTTCGGGCTCTGTGTGCCTTCCTGCAGCCCCACAGCGGCCCCGGTAGGACATGGGCACAGCCCCACGTGCCCCACACAGAGACGCCGCCAGCAGCTCTCATGGCCACTGGGAGCCCAGACCTGCCCCCCACAGCACGCTGTGTCCACACCACCGCCCGCCCAGGGAGGGCACAGAGGCCCTCCAGGCCAGCGCAGGACCCTTGCACAAGCCACTGTGCTCCAGACCATCGGAGCCCGGCGCTCTTCCCCACGTCCCCTTCCCCACGGCCCCCTTGTCCTTCACCGTCCACAGCGACACCCCCATTGAAGCCCTCGGTGTCTCATTTCCAGGTGGCCCAGTGACACAGGCGGGCAGATGCCACTTCATGCTCACTAGCCTCCGTCTGCGGTTGCGACTGTCCCTTGATCACAAGGAGGTAGTGAGCTCAGCGGCACCACTGCCTGTCACAGCGTCGGAAGCAGGACTCGCAGGCCGTTTCCCGTCACTGGCTCCGTAGCTGTACGTGCGCAGGTCGCTGCAAGTGCCGATGACACCGCACGAAGGTGTGGCAGCCGCTCGGCCGGAGGCCAGCTCTCATACGACCGTGAACTGGAAGCATGCGTAAGCGCCCACGCGAGGCATCATGCATAGCGACTTGCTTCTAGCGTCTCGGTAGCCGTATTTCAGTATAATTTGTTTATATGTCTTCGTATTTTATTGCATGCATCTTAAAGCCTCATTGGACACCCAAAGACTTCCACGGCACAGGAAGGGCTAGGACCCTGACTCAGAGCCGCCACATGTCCCCGCCCCCCAGCCCCCCACGGAATGGCACGCAGCATTCTGGGCTGGAGGGCGAGACTGTTGCCCAGCCCAGTCGTTGCAGGAGGGCGAGGACCATCTCCCTTTATCCCCTGGAGTCGCCCGCAGCGGGCAGAGGTTCCGGGCCGAGGCCCGCACCGGGAGCTGGGCTGGGACGCTGCCCCCAGCTGCAGGCGCCGCTGCGTGCTCCACGCTGCTGGCATCGGCCGCGGCTCGGACAGGTGCAGCTCGCCGCTTCCAGAACCCGCATGAGCCAGCCGGGCCCTCCCAGGGCCTCCCTGATGCAGCCGACCAGGTGGAGGGCGGGCGCGGCACCCTGCACCCCCGCCGCGTCTGCCACGGGACACCAGTGTCCTGCTCCTGGCACCGGCCTTCCTTTCTCCAGGTCGCAGCCTCCCTGGCAGGGGCCGGCGCGCCGCTGTGAGCCCACCCCCCCCAAGCGCCATCCCTCCGCCTTCTCCCTGCCCTTCCTTCCCGCAGGCTGGCAGCGCCTCCACCGTCATCTGACAGTGTCTGTGCTCTTGCCAGTGCCGCCCGCGCTGGCACGCGCCCCGACGGAGGTGGCAGGCTGCAAAGCCGTTCCCAGCAGAGCCCGGCATTTTCCCGGTTCCTGCAGCCGTGCCGAGCGCAGGCTGCCTCCCCGCTGGGGGGCGCCGTTGTCCTCCCTCGCCTGAGGCCTCCGCGGTCCGCCTCCCTCCGCTCGGCGTGGGGTCCCCCCCCCCCCCGCCCGCACCTCCGCGCAGGCGGCAGGGCCCGGTAACGCCTGCGGCCGCTGTGTCGCTGTGTCGCTGCCTTTCCTCGCTCGGCTGGTCTTGGGCTGCCCGTCGGGTGTCCCCCGGCACACGGGGAGCAGGCCGTCGTGGACCCTCGCCAGCGGACACTGCCGAGACACTATCTGCTAAGGGCGGCGGCGGAGTCGCGGAGCAGCTGCGGAGGCCCAGCCCGCTGCAGACGGCGCGGACGCAAACGCCGCCCGACGCTCGGCTGCCCGAACCCCAGAGAAAGCATGGCAGGGCCACGGGAGTGGGATTAATGACACACGACAGACAATGCGCAGAGCGAGCGTCCCAGCCGCCCCCTGACTGGTGACCGAATGGAGACGCTGCGCGACCCGCGCAAACCAAGCTGCAGCCGGACAGAGCGACGCCCCTCAACCCGCTCGAACCCGCGAGTCGGCAAAACCCGCGCAGCCCAGAGCTGCCGCTGAGGGGGAGCCCTTCCTGCCCCCCAAAGAGCGGTGGGGAAGTTAAAGGGAAGCCGAGAGGCGGTCATGCTTCTCCCCGTGCCCGTGAACGCCCGAGTCAGCTTCCGCCCGGGCGGAGGGTTAAAGGCCCATGAGGTCATGTCTAAACCGAGACTGGCTTGTCCCACGGGTCGTGACCTCAGTCCAGGGAAGAGGACTTTGGCTCTGCACTTCCCGACACCGCGCGCGACGGGTGCCACGCAGCCCACGCCGCCGCGGCCCGCCCGTGACGCCCGCGGTGCGCGTTCGTTTTCATACAAGTCAGGGTCCAGCCGTGCCCTGCAGGAGGGAGGCGTCCGCAGCGGCCAGGCCACGCGCAGGCCAGGGGACTCCCGAGCTAACTCGGCTTCATTACAAGTGGAAAGGGCCCCAGACGCGCTGCCGTGAGCCGCCCAGGCTAACGGATGAGCCCCGGTCCACGGGGCTCTCGCCTGTCACTCTGTTCACCTCAAACTTCCCCCAAAAGTCTGCTCCGCTGGGTCCACAGAGAACACAGGCGCGAACCAACGTTGCAAATGAGGCGCAAGGCGGGACGGGGACACCAGCGGGCGGGCGGGGCTTTGAAGGTGTTTGTTTGGCGTCAGGTTTAAACGTGACCACTCCTCGCTCCAGGCCCCTCCCCCACGCCCAAGGCCGCCGCTGCCCCGGCCTGGCCGCAGCTCTTCTCGTCCCTCGGTCACCTCCTCCGCGGAGCAGCTCTCCATGCCATTGGCACTCATCGAAGTCCAAACGCCGCTCATCCCTCGGCATCACAGCTCTGCTCTGTGTGTGCCCTCGGCGTCGCTGACCTGGCTCTGCTCCGTGCTCTGCGCGGACCACCGCGGTGGCCGCCGGCGCCGCGCCTGAGCGCTCGCCTTGTCTGCCTCGCGGTGTGCGGGCCCGCCAGGCATCGCCAGCCTTGAAGGGACGGAACCCGGAACCCGTGCGAAGTCAGAGGCCAGCCTTGGAGTTCCCCCCCCCCCGCCCCCCCCCCCCCGCTCCCCGCCCCTACCCCGCGCTCGGTCCCTTAGCCACAACCCTGTCTGCAGCCCCGGCCACGCCCCTTCCCTCGCACCCCTAGTTCTGCACCCGGCTTCTCCACATTCCATCTCCAGTGCACGTGGCCCCCAGCGCGCATCCTGAGGGTCGCTGTCTCCATATTGGTTCTTGGTTCTCGGTTCTTAGGCTCAGTTCTTGCCGCCCCTCTCAGGCTCCGGTGCCCTCCCGTAAAAACTCAGTGATTCCTCTTCATTCGTCCGGACATGAGACATACCTGCGTTCAAGCCTCTTCGCCGTTTTCCTCCTATGACCTCGCCCTCCCTAGCTGCTCGGCCTCTGCTCCCTGGTTGACAGTTTTCAAACCCTCCGGCAGCTGCCTGCGCCTGGGCCTGGGGATCTGAGCAGGCCTGACAGCCATGCTGCCTCTCAAAGGTGGTTGCCGCGGGCCACCGTTTCCAACAGGCGGCTGGACACGTGACCCTGGTCTGTTTCTCGCTGGGGGGGGCGGGGCGACTCCTCAGGACGGGCCCTTGAAAGGGGGCGGCCCCTGCGCTTCCGGCAGGACGCTAGGACGCTAGATTCAGCGCTTAGCTGATGGCTTTGTCTTGACAACTTGACTAAAGGAGAGCAGTAGTTACAGCCTCAGCAAAGGGCCGCCCCCAGCGCAAAGTCCTCAGAGCGAGATTAACTGGCACTTTGATGCGGGAACAATAAGGGGAACTCTGCGGCTTTGCAAGGGTTGCGGGAGAGTCATAAGTAGTCGACCTCCAGATCCTCAGCCTCCATCCTCATCTGCTCCTAAAACCGACCCGCTGGAGAATGCGCCTGGGACCTGAGCTCCCTCCCCCACGCCCCTGATGTGGAAAAGGCTCCTCACCCACCCACCAGGACCGACGCTGTGGTCTGCCCAGTGGAAAACATCGCCAGCCAAAGAAGGGACAATCTCAATATTGTTGTCAACTTTGAAACCAGGAGTGACATTGATAACCAGATGACCAAGCCTGCTGCCTCCCAACTCTGCCTTCAACCAGGTTGAAGGGGACCTGAGTCTCGAGCTGATAAACCAGTAAAAACTTTTTCTTTGATGACAGATCACCGGGCAATCACTGCATGTAACTCCAAGGAAGCTCAGAATAGTGGGCGTCATTGCTACAACAGCATCTTCGTTTCTGCCAATCTGTATCGACCGGTTTCTCGGTGGCTACATCTGTAAAAACACCAAACTGAAGCAGACGGGGAGGGACTCTGTCCCAAGCCAGCGACAAGCACTGTTCACTCTCAAAGATGTGACTAAGTGGGAGAAAAGGCTGCATCCATCTCGTTAATAAATACGCTCTGGCTACTGTGTTCAGTAATTATTAATATTCCCTTAAAATGATTCACAGTCACTTATACTTTACAAATTTCTTTTTTGTTTTGATTGACTATAATAATTATACTAATAAATCTAGAAGAAATCAGTTTTATAGACACAAATTTAAAAGATTTTTTAAATTTTGCATATGCTTTTTTTTTTTTTTTTTTTTGCAGAATACTGTGATAAGATAATGGACAAAAACTCCAAACAAAATATTATATAACAGGGTAAATTCCTACTGGGAAGAGTAATAGAAATATATATTTAAGAGAAAAGAAGTAATATGAAACTTACGGCTGTTAAAGGAGAATCTGTTTTGTGTATTTTTGAGTGGATAATAGAGCATATCAAATAGTTATAGCATTTAGACTCCACATAACTCATTGTAAGAGTATTATAGAAGTTTGATTTTAAAAGACCAGTACATATCAATATAACAGAAATTACATCTTTGCCACTATTTAAACTTGTGACAAAAAGAACTCAGGCACCAGCATAAGGATGAGTAAGGGGCTCCTAGCTCTGAGATGCCCCTTGGGGCACCGCCGTGGGAATGTCCTGGGTGACCGGAAGGTTTTGTTCTTGTTCTGAGTAGTTTGAATAAATTTGTGAAACTGCATCAGGCTGATCTGTGCCTTTACTATGTGAAATCACCCGCCCCGCCTGCCCGTAAAAATAGAAACCAAATAAAATAAGCTAATTCTTAACTTTGGGGCCTCCAGAAGCCAAGGTACTGGCTAAACACTGGATTTGGGGGAACTCACTTGGGGACACTCTTCTCCTCCATGACCAGAGAAGACAAGATTCTTTCAGGGTCAGTAACATGAGGGGACCCATGACATTAGATGCCAGTGGGCAGGGCTGGGCAGGGCTGAGGGGCGACCACTTTGTCCCATCTGGAACGCAGGGATGGCTGTCCCCCGACCCCCGCCCCGCGCCCCGCCTGTGATGTCTGAGGGGTTAGGCGAGGGCACACATCTGGGGCGCTGCCCCAGCCCCCTCTGGCCCGGGTCGCGGCTGCACGTGGTGATATGGCCTGTAGCGGCAGCCAGCCCAAGGACGTGAGTGACCACAGAGCGGTGGTAGACAGGTCAGCAAGGCCCACCGGGGGTGCGGGGGGAGGGGGGGACAGTGTCCGCACCGCCGCGGCCTCGGAGGAGGCTATGGAGGGAACCCTGCACTGAGCAGGCTTCGCTCTAAGGTGACTGAGTGCCCAGGAAGTGTCCGACACCACACCTGTTCGTCGGGCGGGACCTGTGCCAGAGCTGAAGGTGGTTGAGGCTCAGGAAGTGCTGAGCTGGGCTGAGCCCCTGGGTTCTGTGGGCGCAGGTTGGGCCCCGGAGACGTGTGGGCGTGGCCGCGCCACCTGCCTGCTCTTCACTCGGGCTAATCACTGGTTCCCAGTGAGCGGCAGGCTGAGCCCAGGTGAAGACGGGTTTCGTCCCCAACGCCCTCCCGGGGCGGGCCGTGGAACGTGGCTGAGGGATGAGCGGGCGGGGTGGCAGCGCAGCGCTTTACCCCACCCGGTCCTGTGCTCGAGTTCATCAAGCGAACAGCAAGTCGCAAGCGTCCCTGGATGAACTTGCGTTTTCTCGGCTGAGAAGGCGGGGCCCGCTGGTCGGCTGGAGCATCTGCTGCAGGACGTTCCCACTGCACGGTTTATGCCAAACCGCCACTTTCTCTTGCTCACACCCTCGTGCCCACTCAGCGACAGCCTGGACTGGGCCCTGGGAGACCAATTAGAACCAATGCTGAGATCTGCCCAGTGAGCTGTAACCGCTGTGGACGGCAGGGAGGCGGCACCAGAGCAGCGAGATCCCAGGGCTGGCTGCAGGACGGAGCGGCCACCCAGGCTCCACCCCCTCCTGCAACGTCTTCCCCGGCGCTGGGCATGGGGCTGGGGCAGGGGCTGCAGGCCCAGCCCCTGGAAATGCTGCAGCGTGCCTGTTACCCCAGCCTGTCTGCACGACCATTTGCCACGGTGCGTGAGAAATAGCGAGCAAATTATTATGAATGCTTAACAGTACTTTAGCAAAACAAGCCTACTGTCGTTCTTTGAGTCTTTGGAAAAAAGGAATGAAATGACTTAGAATTTCGTTTTAGGTGATAATTGTGGACCTTGAGACAGACCACCTCAAATATTGTGAATAAGATTGCATTTTAAGACATGAGGCATAATAACTTTATTTCTTACAGACATAAGCTAAAGATCTAACATAATAACCTAACTCATTGTTGTTACTAATTCAATTTCTGTTTTTGGAAAAAACTCATGGATTTTGCTAAAGTAATTGTTCACATAATCCCTTCTCAAAAAAGCAGAATCTTACTGCTCACACTGCTAGGAAACGGTCCCCTATGATTATGGACATGTGAGAACTTGGGAACTGGGAATAAAAAGCCCTTTCGACACCATGGGACACAGCGATGAGCTGATGGCTTGAAAGGGGAGTGGGTAACGCACAGGCCCCGGGTCTCGGCACAGAGGGGCCCACGAGGGAATCCGTCTCCTAAAAGAGCAGTGGTTTGAATAGTTTTTTCATGTTGTGCAGAGATGATAGAGATAAAGACAGAGACAGAGGTGGAGAGAGCCAGGGAGAGAGAGAGACAAAGATGCAGAGAGATCGAGACAGGGAGAGAAAGACAGAGAGACAGAGAAAGGGAGACACAGAAAGAGGTGGACAGAGACAGAGAGAGAGAGAGGCGGGGAGGGGTCGGTGGGGAGGGGAGAGATGCGTGCATGTGTCTGATGGCCCCTTCGAACCTCATTTTTTGCCGAATGTTTATATGTTACAAAATATTTTTTCCTTTTTCCTTCATTCATGTGTGAATACCAAACTAACAGCCCCGTGTTCACCGAAAGTCTCAAAGAATGATCTAATGCGATTAAAAGGAACAAGTAAAGAATCGTTAGAAGTCGCACCTGCCGCCCCTGAGTTATTGGCTCCTAAGTGTCTAGCGCCCACTGAGGCAGTGACAGCCCTTGTTCACCCTTAAGGCACTCGGCAGCTGCTCGATGGCTGTCTATGGCAGTTTGGTGGGAACAATAATAATACATTATAAATCAATGAAAATGAAGTTTTGCTGTGATAATCTGATATAGATTTGCTAAC
This sequence comes from Rousettus aegyptiacus, assembly GCF_014176215.1. NCBI lineage: Eukaryota > Metazoa > Chordata > Mammalia > Chiroptera > Pteropodidae > Rousettus > Rousettus aegyptiacus. The sequence goes on from NW_023416287.1 coordinate 93,639,501, forward strand.
ATTTGTATGAAATTCAATTCTGTCTGATTGCATCAGCATACGCTTCATTTCTCCCAGCACTATTGATTCTGAAGGTTCTTATCCATATGTCTAAATTATTTCCATTGCATCTTTGTATCACTGTTTAGAAATAACCTGGGTAAAGTGAAGCCATTTATTCCATTTTCAGCGTTTTCCCCTCTTGTTTGTCCTAGTTAAATGCTCAGGTCTGTATTTTGAATGAAATGAAATACCTTTCTAAAAACGTCCTCCCGCCCTCACCCACGGTTAATGCTAAGCTGTCACTGCAACGTGCCCGTCCCTGTTTGTAACATTTATTGGTATCATCATCGTTAATATCTGCATTGTTATTTTCTGAGAGCATCTGTCGATTACGAAGGGTCGAACGTCCAAAAAGCACTTTTATCATCCCAGAAGCTACAGCTACATGTTAATCTCCTTGGAAGAAACATAGGATTGTGCATCCTACTGAGGGCCTGTGAGCACGTGAAAATGCGGAATTTCCGCCACAGAGTCAAAAAAAGAAGGAAACCAAAGAGAGACCCTCACGTCTGCACAGTGCTGTGGAGTTTTCAAAACCCTCGTGCGAACTCAGCAGCTCTGAGGGCCACGGCCTTTGGACGGGTGGGCCAGCTTGTCCCTCTCAGCGCTGGAATGGGGGACAGAGCTCAGCACTACACTTCCGCCAAGAACCGCTGGGACACGGCTTGCAGGACCCCACGCTGCCACGGGGCCTCCAGCGAGGGTCGCCCGGGGTGTGCGCGCGGGGTCGCGGGGAGGCGAGGATGTTCGCGTACTAAGCTTTCCTGCTTTACAGGGAAATGGGTTTCCAAATTACTGTGCCAGGAAAGCAGCCACCGTGTAGCCTAAAACCGTTCCCAGGCGTCCTAGTTTTTTAAGGTGACACGATGATGACTTGCCCAAATAGTGGCACTTTTTGCTCAAACTTAACCTGTCTTTTGTAAAGCTATCCACACATGGTAATAAAGCCATTACTTTAAGGGTAACAATAGCCTTTTTAAATCATGAGACTAAACCACAGCATTAGAAATAATACAAGTCTGCGGTAAGGGGTGGGGGGGGGGGCGGTGGACGGAACTGGCTCCAGCTTTGGGGATAATTTGGCCAGTCCCTGCGCATACTGCAAAGTTGAGTCTACGCCTGAGACCAAGTCACTGTCATGGGTCACCGGTCACCTTCAAACGCTGTTTTCATCTTGTCTGTGACAGGTCAAGCTGGTGAACGACACTGGGGGCGGGAACACGGCCCTTCCAACAAGGTGCAACCTACAAAGTCCCTTGGCTTTCCCTCCCTATGTGGCGACACCATCTTTTTGCATCCGTGGCTCTCGTTGAATGAAAGAGCGAAACCACCACAATCGGCCAAGCTGGCCGCGCCCTGCAGGGTCGAAGCAGGTCTGGTTGTCGCGCTCGCCACAGAGACTGGACAGTCGCAGAGAGGGGCCACGGGGTCGCGCAGCCGCGCTGTCCTCAGGGGCCACCGTGACCGCGGCTCCCCGGCCGCCCTTCAGGCCCGCGCGTCCGCAGACCGCGCCTGTCCGCGCAAGCGCGCAGCCTGCCCCTCCGGTCCCAGCCGCCTCGGTGTGCCTTGCACTTAGCGTCCGGGCGTCCCCGCTTGGCCACGCCCTACTGGACAGGAAGGGCGCGGCGAGCAGGCCTCTACTGCTCCTCAGCGGCCACCGCTGGCCCTCATCTGAGAGCAGCGGCAGAGCGTCGCCGGCAGGACCGCTGGCGGGACTTGCGCGCCCGGCTGGGCGAGTCGGCACCGCGCGGTCCGCGCGACCACGGCTGCCGGGGAAGGCGACATGGGGCGGGCAGGCCTCTGCGTGAGGCGGACGCGGGACGCGATGCTAGGAGCGCAGACCCGCAAGACGGGAGCCGACTGCAGGACTGCGCTCTGGCGCCTGGGCTCCGTTTCCGCCACAGAACGGAGAAGTCACCTTATTCGAGTGACCGCCACATGGTCCGATGTCATCACACGCCTGCGGACCGCGGGCACAGGCTGCGCCCTAACGCTGCGCGGGGCCGCCGCCCACGGAAGGGGCCAGAACTGCGCCCTCCACAGCCTGGGCCCAGGCCCCCTCGCCAGGCCGGGAGGGAGCGGTCAGTCCACACAGGCCCCGGGGGCTTGTGCGGTGGCCGCGCGGCCTGTCGTTGGCCTTGGGCAGGGGGAGGGGAGGTGCCTTTTGTTAGTTTCGGAAAGAACCGGGTAAGACGCGGCTTCGGTGCGCCGCGCCGGTGCGGGCCGCTGGGTTCGCGGCCCCCTTAATGGAATGTGCCAGCGGCCGCGGCGACTCTCGGCTCTGACTCTCCCGGCCCCCGCTTTTCCTCCGTCCCGCGCCCGCACGCCCCCCCCTGCTTTCCCTGCCACCCGCCCCCTGTCTCGATCTCCCTCTCGCGCCCTCCCATTGTTATTCACCCCGTTCGCTGCTCCGAGCGGCGCTGACACGCCGGACATCATCTGAAACCGCGGCCGACAGGATGCAATAAGCCGGCGAGCGGCAGCAATCCGGGGAAAGTTCTTCATTCACTCTTGCTCCTAACTCTGTCTTCTTATCCTACATAGAAAATAAAAAAATCAATACCGCCTCACAGGGCTTGATAGAAGTCCCCGCGGAGTGCGGCAGGCATGCTGGATATAGTAAATTAAAGCGGTCAAAATTTCCAGCCCGCCCTGCCTCCACCCTCTGTAAACTAACAGCCCTGTCTGCCGGGTGTCCGTCAGCTGCAAGCTTTATTTTCTCGGGGCCTCTGATTGTCTGGGGAGCGAACACCCGGGCCTGGGAGTCTCTGCACCCGGGCATGAAGGTGTGCGGGGGGAGTCCATGGGGGTGAGGGGGCCAGGCATGTTTTCACAGATGGGCATGCTTCACCCTGGTGCAGGCGGCGGGGTGCACAGGGAACACGCAGACAGGAGCTCGTGGATTGCAGGCTCGTGAGCGTGCGACAGCCCAGGCGACAGTGTCATGTATGGACTGCGGAAACGAGATGCGGGCTTGCCAGGCCGGCCCGGCTCTGTCCCCATCGGCTGTACAGCCTTAGACAGGGACGTGACCCAGGCAAGCCTAAGTGTCTCGTCTGCAAAATACCAGCGGTGACAGGAATGGCGAAGGATGCACTGCAGACCTCAGGCGGCCGGCGTGTGAGATGCCTAGGATGTCACAAGTGCTCACAAATACTGCCACTCTTCCCCTTCGTGTCCAGGCAGACACACGCACCATGCATGTATGCACGTTGCACACTTGCATGCACAGAGATGCACACATGCACACAGCCTAAGAAACTATATCATGTGCTTTTTGTGTCCTTAAAAGAATTTTCCTTCCAGGCAGATGGATAGACATTCAGCTGACATACTCCTCATAGACCAAATTATGAAAAAACATTTATCCGGTAGCAGCTTTCTGCATACGATTCACCAGCACGAAATAAACGTGCACCTGCTCGGGAGCACGCCCCGCGCTGGCCGGCCTGGACGCGGCCCGGCCAGAGGCGGCACGTCTTTGCTCGGCCGACGGCTGCTGAGGAGCCGCTGGCGTCGCTGCGTGAGCCCGGTTCTCCCGTCGAAACCCGTGACCCTTGTTAAGTCTCTGACATTCGTCCGACGCTGGAAACGAGCTAATAGTTTCCATCGACCGTCAGAGAAATGAGTACGGACGCGGAGAGCGGATCGGCACGCCCCGGCCGGCCTCAGAAATGCGGGGTGGCGGCGAGAGCACAGGTGCCGCTAATGGGGCAAATTCCACCTGCGAGTGCGCGCGCACGCCCCGGCCCGGGCCGCGGCCCGACCTGCCTCGGAGACAGAAGCTCCGGACTCCAATATCTCCGCGAGCCGCGACCCCAGTGGGACGCCCGCCCCAGCAGGAGCCCGCAGTGGGTGAAGGGCATGGATGTGGCCAGGCGCGCCGGCCCTCTGTGGAGGTCGCGACCAGCCCCTGTGCTGGTGGCGCGTCCCAGAGGCGCGGCAGGGAGCCTGCGGCCAGGAGCGCGGTGGCCATGCGCCTCTGCCCCTCTCTGGACCCACTCCTTGGTCAGCGGGGCCCTGTCTCAGCCGGTCCTGTCATGTGTGGCCACAAAGCCTACGTTCTGGAATCACTGAGGCTGAGGAAAATGCAGGCAGGACGCTGGCCCAGCGTCCGGGCCCGATGGCTGGTGGCAACCCCGCCGCGAACTCCAAAGTCACTCACGGAGACCTGGGCACATCCTCTTCCCAGAGCGAGTCGCCAGTGCAGGGCTGAGGGTGACCTGGGAAAACACACAGTCCTTGTGGAAACAAGCAGAAGGAAGGAGTTTTTCAAACTCGCGCTGCCCAAGGGCCGCAGGTGTGTTCGAATTCAAATGAGCGTGTGCTGAAAAGGACCAGTGGTCATCCAGGGCCCAGCGGCGGCCTTGGTGCTGGATCTGTCTCGGGGGTCACAGCTGACCTTCAAAAAATAAACATTTTACCATGGAAGTGTTCAAGCACGCATAAAATCGATCGAGACGGTGGAGCTCCCGTAGCCGCCACCACCCAGGGTCGGCCGTGCCCTCCTTGGTCCCCAACCCGCACTCTGCAGGCACCTCCCCCCCAACATGCCCCGTCATCCTCCTCACACTCCGAACACCCAGCAGCGACGTCCTCGTGTCGTCAATGTCCTGGCGGCTCCTGAACCTCCCCGGTTCTCCAGTAAGCATCTCCTGTCGGCTTGTCTGAATCTTCGCTGCCCTTCGCAGAGGCCCGGTCCGGGCCATAGGAAGGCACTCAGCCTGCGACACAGAGGCAGCTGCGGCGTGCTGTGACGGAAGCTTTGCTTCGGGCCCTCACCTGTCTGCCAACGGCTCCCCTCCAGGGCGCAGAGGGCCCCAGTTCCTCCCCCCGGAGCTTGTCTTCTGAGCAGGACGACTGTCCCCACCAGGCCCAGCCCCTCGGTCACATATCACTTAAGGCCGACTCCAGCCTGAGTGTCAGCACCAGAGCCTCAGTCCCCCAAAGGTTCGGGTTTCATGTCTTAGGTCCTGGGCGACGGCAGAGCAGCTCCGAGCCAGAGCCCCGCTCGCCCACACAGGACGGCGGCCCTTCCCCTCCACGGCGGCCGGATGGAGACAAACCAAGCGCGGAGCGCCCCGCCTTCGGCGCCTGTCTGCGGCCTTGACTGCCCGGTTCCGACTTATTACACGTCTCTCCCAGCGGCCATCTCCTTCCTCGCCTCTTTTTAAAAAGAAGAACTTCTCCCTAGACACGTCGAAGGCTCGAGTCAAACCCCCTAATTTCTCCTTCACCACATTCAATCCCCCCGGCCATTCCCCCCGGGCCCCCCGCTTTGAACGGCTGCTGGCTTTTCTGCAGGACGACTCTTCGAGCAAGTTTATTAGAAGCTGATGAATAATTAATACTTCTGACAATTCTAATATTCCTGCCTAACATCTAATTTCAGGAATCGTTTTGTAGCCTAAAAATCCCCAATTTAAAGTGTGCCTGAGTCAGGCGGAGACGAGCATGAGCCGAGCCCCTGATGGGTGTCAGATCCTGACGGCCCCCGTGCACCTGCAATGGTCCTCGGAGCTGTGCCTGCCTGCTAGTCCCCCGGGGCCCAGGGAGTCGCCTCAAATCCCCTAAAACCCCCTTTCCCACAGAATCACCAAGGCCGTGGCCTCTCTCCCCTTAGGAGACGGCCGGGCTGGGGTAAGACAAGGCACGGACCACACAGGCCACTACCAGGGTTGACACCGTCAGCCCACCTACCAAGGAGCTAAGGACACAGTGGGGACGGCCCCGCTCCAGGACACCCCCTCCCGCTGCCCAGCTGGCCCCGGGAGAAGCCGAACTCGACCTCCAGCGCAGGACACTGGCTCTGACACCCGACCTCGACATTTACGAAACGCTAGAAGACGTTCGGGCTCCCTCCTGGAGCAAACGCGAAAATGAGAAACAGGAACCGCCAGGGCATCTGCGTGGGTCCAGCGGACTTCTCGCCCGAGCCGGGTTCGGCGCGGACTTGGTCCGGCCCGGCGGCGGGCTTTCTGCGTGCGCCGTGAGGCGCCTGCTGGCGCCGGGAAGCGCCCAGAAGCCGAGGCCAACCGCCTCAGCGCTCACGTCCCACGCGGTGACCTTCCGCTCCCAACAAGGAAGATGCCGCTGTCGCCTGCCGTCCACCATGCACTGCAGAGCTGACGTGTGGGGACCGCGCCGGCATCCGCGCCCGCCGGCCTTAGGCCTCCGCCAATGTCGGCTGCATCCACGATGACGTCATAAACTCCCCCCTACTCGCATTTGGAACCTTAAGTTGACTGCTTCTTGGATACATCATGGACGGAGTGGCTGTTCCTGTTTTACAAATGAATTTCTCCCTTCGCTTTACTTGTGAAGACCAAAGCTCTGCTTACATAAGTATCACTTTAATGTAATCATTGCTGGAAAAAAAAAAAGAAAGGCCCACCAGCAATGGGGTCATTTCCAGCGCGGATAAAAGGCGGGTGACCCCTTCATGGCCGTGCCGGCACCTCCGAGCCTTGGCTCCATGTCATCCCCTGTCTGACGCCCCCTGAGGCATCTGCACAAAGAAACCCATCGGGGACACAAGAAAATCTGGTCTGTGACCCTGTAAACCTGTTTTTTTTACCTTGAAGCCTCTGAATGAGAATGTGTTCTCAGCTCCATTGGGTGACGGCACTTGTCTAAGTAAGTGACTTTTTAAAATTTTTTATGTGATTTGTAAGGCTGGAGGAAGCGGACCCTGGCTATTCGACCCTAGTGAGAGGAATTGGGTAGGTTCAGTCAGCCTGAGTCCAGAGCGTCCTGTGAAGCGGATGTGGACCCCACATGGAGGCTCAGAGCCACAGAGAACCCACCCCAAACCCCCTCCAGAGTAAATTCTCCTTTTCTGCCTCAAAGAAGACACTACGGCACGTCCCAGAGACGTGCAGACGGGAAACTCCCGTCCCCGCGTCTCCAGCAGCCTTGCCGTCACCTTTCCCGGGGTGTCAGGCCACCCCCTTCCAAACGGGACCATGTTTAGGGCCAGCCTTCCCGCCATGGCCTGGAGGATGGGGCAGGTATGGGAGCATTCCGCTGTCACCTGAACTTGTCACTGCAGCGAACACCCTGATATGTAAACATCTGTGTCTGTCTGATTATTTTCATAGGACAAAGTCCCAGAGGTGGAATTATTAGGTCGAAATGCGGCTGTTTTAGCCTTCGACACCACGTGGTTCCAATCTGTGAAAACCGGCGGCTCCCTGACCCCTCGGCCACCGGCCTTCCTCCAGAGCCCGCGGGACCTGCCAGCCGGCTGCTCCCTCAGGGCCACTGTGTCCCCATTGGGAAGATTCCGCCTGGAGTCCTTAGGGGTCCAGGCCCTGTCCCTGAGCCACGGCGGCCGGCGACGTCCTGCCAGACAGTCCCATCAGCTCCGGGTCTCCGGACATTTAACGCGCTGTCTCCCCTCCCAGCTCCTGACCGCAGCCGGCCTCGTGGTTGCCAGATGGAGGCCGGTTATCGGAACCGACCCGGAGACATGACCACCGGCTGCCGCATCCCTGCCGAGTGGCGCATGTCCCCGAGCGTCTCCCCGAGCGTCTCCGTCTAACCCGTGCCCCGGCTGCGCGGGTGGCTTGGGGAGGCCGTCCTCCGCTGAGGGTGTCGGACACGGTCTCCACTTCACGAGCCCCATTTTGCTAAAACCCTCAACTGCTGCAGAGACCAAGGGGTCATAACCCTGGCAACCTCCGCCGGCGCCTGGACTGGGCGGACAGGGCTAAGCGCTGCCCACGGGGACCTCCCCGGGCCTCAGTCCCCCGCAAACCCCGTGGAAAAGCCCCGTAGCGCGAGGTGTGGGAGCGGAGACCCCGCCCCAGGCACGGATCGGGCCTTCGGCGCGCGCGCGTCCCCGGGGACCGCCAGGGCCTGTGTGGGCAGAGCGCCCGCCACACCGGCTGCTGGGTCCAGCTACATGCACGTCCCCCCGTGCGAGGGGGAAAGACGTGCAATGGGGGTGAAGAGGAAGGCAGGAGAGCCCCCCCCCATACCCCAGCCGATGTCAGAAAAACGCGCAAAGCCCTGCGGATTCCCCTCCCCCCACCCCCCTCATCCCGGGCACATGACCTTCGGCTTGTGTTCCCTGCGCCACGCCCTCCCTGCTTGGTGTGAGTGTTCTGGGTGAACTGTGAGATCTAGAAAAATCTTCCGCAGGATGCAAAGCCTGGTAAAAGCCCCGGGAGCAGTCCCTGCCTCATGGGCGTTTGCATGCGAGGTGCCGCTGACAGCTGTGGGAAGTAGGGAGCAAGGTGACAGTGGGCGGCGGTCAGCGCCGACACTGAGGAGTCAGGGTTCGTGCACAGAACGCAGGAACTGGCTCGACCCCTGGAGATTTGGGCGGGAGACCCCCAGTCACCTCTGTGGCGTCTGTTTTCGCAACGGCTTCCGTCGTTCGGACGTCAGGGGGGATGGAGGACGTCGGCGGCGTGACTGAAGTCAGTGTCCCCAACATTAAAATGATCTTGAAACACCTCATCGTCAAGAGAAAACATTCATCCGAAGCTGCCGTCAGCGAGGCCGGGACGCGATGGCAGCGATCGCCATGTCCTTGACGGCCCCGTCTGGGCGCCCGGGGCGGCCACGCCCTCGGCGGCTCCCTAACCCGCCTGCGCCTCGGGGACGCGGGCCCGGCTGCGCCCCCGACTCCGGGCTGGGCGCCCCGGCGTCGCCCGCTGCTTCAGCCTGTTCCTCCCTCTTGTCTGATAGTTTCAGGGGTTTTAATCACAACTCCGCCGGATTGATCGATGACAGATATGAGAAACAACTTTTGCCTGCTCGCCGGGCCGGATTTTTTATCTGAGATAATATTTCTCTCTTAAAAAGGCTCTGCACAGCTATGTATTAATTAAAATCTAAATACTAAATATTGATTGATGCGTTATCAGGCCGTAGCAGTTGGGCCCTGCCACATTGATTTTTTGCTGTGATTTATTATCATATTTAAGAAAAATCATTTTGTGTGATTATACGAGGAAATAGGCTTCGGTGAGGGCGTAATTCTTTTGTATCACTTTTGTTTGTGGCGGTCGGGCTGATTCCTCAGCCGGGGCCGAGACAGACGGCTGACAGCCTGGGCGCCCCGCGCTGGCCTCGTCATCAGGGACAATGGGCTCCGGGCTCTGCTCCTCAATCACGACAGAGACGAACAGAGGGATGAACCGGCGCTCTCGGTTATCTGGTTATTAACCTGGACCCCTTTTCATTACATTAAGAACATTGTTGCGAGGATTCGCTTCTTCAACGCCTGCAACTGAAGCAAAGCCAGGGACGAGGTCCCCGCCAGCGGATGCGGGAGCGCGTGTACCTCGGCAGTCTTTCCTCTCCGCGCAAAAGTCCCGGCGGCAGCAGCAAACTGTAAATGTAGCCACGGGGGCGGGCAGAACCCACGGGGAGGGGGGGCATCAAAGGCTGCCCCTGCATTTACACAGGCCAGTCAACGCACCCCTGCATGACCCGCCCCCCCAACAGCGAGGGGCAGACACAGACTTGGCATGTGAAAATATCTGCATTCAAATTCCAGATTAAAGTAGTGATGGAAGCATCATCCCTCCAAGTCATTTGAATTATTGAGTCTAAATATTCCCTGCACTTTATTTTCTTCTCATTTATTTCGTATATTCGTCTTGAGAGAATAAAATTACTTTTGTGTTAATTGAATGCCAGAAGTATTCATTGTTCTTCCCGCTTATCATTTCTTTCGTACATAAGAATAGAAATAAAAGAAAACAAATGTATTGTGTTTAACTTTATATCTGTGACTTTTCTGTTCTATTCTGTGAGCCTTCGATTATTGGGGACTTGGGCTCGGCTGAGCGCTTGCCCCCGCCCATCGCGCCCCCACAGGGAGTCGCCATTTATAACCAAACTTACTTGCAGCTCAGCACTATCACTGCTTTCATCGGGAAAGCCAGCGCATCCTGCTCGCTTGGTCAAAAACGTCAAACATTGGACTCGTTCGCACTTCGCCAAGGGGTCTTGATAATGAACAGCAGAAACTGAGCGAGAAGCATGGGCGAGGTTTGGGAAGGGAAAAGGAATACTTCCAAAAAAAGAAGAAAGAAATTAGGCCATTCCGTTATCATTAAAATAAATTTAAAATACTACGTTTTTTCTTTAATTTCTTTAAAATTTTAGCAAATTATATTCACATTGTGTGTTTAGCTTGTTTCTTCTTGTTACTGGTCACTTCTCAAAGTGTCTTCATGACAAGAAAGGAAGGAAGGAGGGAAGAAATGGAGGGGAGGGAGCGATGGGGGTGAGGGAAGGAGGGCCAGCTGCCCACGCGATGGTCATTTTCCAGGACAGGAGGGCAGGCACCCACACACCCACGGCAAGGCTGGCTGTCACGACACCTCTGTAAACCCAAGGACAGAAGTGAACACGACGCCCAGCCAAAGCCATGCACGGTGTAGTGACAAGCTACCCTGTGGGTGACCAGAGGCCCATGCCTGCTATGGGGACATGGGCAGGTGGCTTCTAACAGCCACAGAAGCCAGGCATCTCCATAAAGACACAGGTGCTGAGTCGAGTGTCGCAGGACAGGTGTGAAGGACTGGCCAGCCAGAAGAGGTCTGGCTGGATGGCAGGGCTGGAATGTCTCCAGGGGCTTTGTTGGCTGTTGGTCATAGGGAGGTGCATTTTATGGACAGCCAAAAAAATGAGATCCAAATCCAGTCTCCTATATCAGTCAGAGAAGAGAGCCTGAAGCTAAATTTGTGGAAATTATTTTATAGGAAAACCACTAAACTCAGCCTCACCTATTAAACCCCGTCTGTCCCTTGCCGTGTGAGGTTGAATTATGGAACAGAAAATAATAGCGACCCATGTCGCCGTTACTCCTGTAAGCGGCGCGCGCCGGGCGGCGACAGGCATGCGGTGTGACCGTGTACGGATAGGACTGTTTCCTCTTTCACGGGTTTGCCAGTTTTATTATGCCTTTGCTGAACAATCACCCAAAAAAAGCAGCTTCATCTCATGACCGCCTGACCCCCAACCGAACTCAGCCTTCCATAGTGAGACCCGTCTGCTACTCCCTCACGCTGAGAACGTGTCTTGCCGGCCTTGTCCCTTATATTTAAGGAAACCCCATTCCCGAACTTTCTGAAGTTGTGTGCAGCAGAAAATACTCCCTAGCTTTGCCCTGAACTTTCTCGGCTGGCCTGGGATGAGCACGTCTGAGAATCCTGGGCAAACGTCTGATTCCGCCTCCTGTGGCCAGAGGTCAGTGGGAACAAACGGACACAGGTGGCCGTCACACTGCGGGAGGCGAGGACCGGCGAGGCCTCGCCGGAGATCGGGCCTGGGACGCCGAGCGCAGGGCAGTGGGGACCCAGGGGAAGGCAGGGGCTGGGTATTTGCGTCCAGGAGGAACCGCTGCCTTTGCCCTGCCCCGGCGGGTGACTGGCACCGTGGCGCCCAGTGTCCCAGCATGAGCGGCACGCCCCCGCGCTTCCTCGTGGAGGGGACCGCAAGCCCAGGAAGCAGCCCCTCCCGTCCCGGGGAGGGTGGGACAGAAACCCCACCTGATTTTTCAGGCAAACAGCCTCGCCATCGTCACCACAGGAATCATTGCTTAGGGCGGTTGCGGCACGTGAAGTCATCACCAAACTCATAATGTCATCTAATGGTCACTGAGAGCGTGCGTGTCCCAGCCCACTGCAGAACAGCCACGGGGAAGTCAGCTGTGCAGACACGTGGGCGGACCTAAACGTAACGGCCGCCGGCGACACGCACCCTGCCTCCCGCCCGCCCGCTGCGCCGTCGACGCGCGGAGCATGCGCAGCCCGGCGGGGGTCTTCACGGAAAGCGAAGGAGCGGGAGGCACCGCGGTGACTCCTCGAGAACCCGCCGCATCCTGTCAAGGACCAGACACCAGGCACCGACACGGGCTCTGTGGCCACGAGGTCCGGCCCCTCCCCTCCTCGGTGGGCCCGGCCCTTGCGGTTTTTTCTGCCTCTGAGTAACTGTCACCAGCGGGTGTATGTGCTGTTCGCTTTGTACCTGAGCATGCCTGGGGACGATAGCTTGGCTCCCAGCCCGAAGCCCAGGTGTAAGTCACAGGGACATCCTCACTCAGTCCTGGGCCAGAGTGGGGTCATGGATTGAATCGTGGCCCAGAAAGGCTGCCGCAGTCCTCACCCCGGTACCGTGGATGTCACCTCATTTGGAAGCAGGGTCCTTTCAGGTGATGGAGTCAAGCCAAGGTCATTAGGGTGACCTGGCCCTGTGCGACTGCGTCCTCACGGGGACAAGCTGTATGAAGAGAGAGGCAAGGGTGAGTGGGGCACCCACAGCCTTCTGAAGGACGAACGAATGCACCGCAGAGAAAAGCTAAAACTACGAATGTCAGAAAAGCTACGAGCTGGAGTATTTTCGGATTTCTCGACCTGTGAATCGCAAAGCTCCAGGGAACAGCGGGGCGGCCGCTGGCCGTGCACTCGTCGTGTGCGCTCCGGTCGGTCCCCAGGTGCGGAAGCAGCTCCGCCCTTCGACGCAGCCTCCTGCCCTGCCTGCCGCGGCCCCGGCCGACCGCTCTCTCGCCACAGGTCACTGAGGTGCCCACCAAATCGCTGCCCGGCCCGCGGCAGGAGGGGTGAGCAACACGGGCGGCCTGCTGTCCCTCTGAACCTCCTCAGTCCAGCCTGGTGCCTGCCGCCCTTTCCCTGAGGCCCGTCACTCTGACGTCCTACCGCACAGCCCTCCACGGCCCGCCACGGGGTTTCCAAACGTAGGACGCACCACCATGAAGCCGTAGCCACCCAAGCCCCGGAAACTCGGCCAAGACGTGCACAGCTGAGCTTCCTAAGCCGGTGGCCGACGCACACTCCCGGGTCTTCCCGTTAAAACGCTCCTCTGCCTCGAAATGAAATACGCCCCAAAATGCAAGGCCCAGGCTGCAGTAGTAATTAACAGTCACAGCTCGGCACCCCAGAATTTATGTCCAGGGAGCTAATAGGACATACATAATCTTTTTGCGCTTAGGGGAGAAGACTAATGTGGAAATGAAAATAACTTTTCGTTCTTTGTAAAGTAATTGCTGCTGCCTCTGGGGATTTTCTCCCAAAATGGGCAGTGGCTGTGCCATGGGGTGGAGCCTTGGCTGTCCCCATCCACAGGGAGTCTCAGCGGTCACTTGTGCAGAACCAGAAACTTCGCCGAGGAGCTCGCTAGCATAAGAACCACGACATTGTCTGTCACTCTAAGTACATACTAGGGAGTGCGAGGACACGTCTAGTCCCAGTCGGGGACACTGCCCTAGACCCCCCTGCCCGCCACGAGCCAGTCCCCGTGGGACCCGAGCAGTCCCGACGCAGCCCACGTACCCAAACCGGCGATGACGAACCGGAAGGAGACGCTGTTTAATTAAGAGCCGAGCAGCCGCTCGCGAGGTGCTCAGGGGCCGGTTCTGTGGCGACCTGGGAGCCGTGCTCTGACTGCTTTCTGTAATTATTCCCTACATTACAGCGCAGCGTGACAGCGCAGGAAACCCGTGGCCACGGCTTCCCCGGTGACAGAGACACCGTGCTCCAAGGAAACGGGTAAAACAGAAACGTGCGGCCTGGACAAGGCCTATGCCCCCCAGATGTGCTCCCTGTTCAGGTGGCGGTTTAATTTGGTGAATGTGGAGTCCCCTCTGCCCACCCCCACCAGCTTCCTGGTGACGCGTGCAAGCCAGCAGAGCCAGGGTCTCCTGCAACAGTGGAAGCATGGGCCACGGTGGCCATGCCACCAGACACGCCTGCAAGGCGGGCACAGGCAGCCACGTGGCTGCACACGCCCGGCCCGAGTTTGTCGCATTGCCGTGATGGTGCCGGTCTGACGTTTGACCCCTTTCACCCCCTGTGTGTGGCGAGGCGTTCGCACCTGGCGTCTGTCCTGGCCCTGCGGTGACGTTTGCCGGCCCCCGTGGAGTGCCGACTCGCGGGCCAGGGACGCTGGGCCTGAGCTCTGCGGGGGAGCCGCTCAGGGCCAGGTCGGGCCACACCGCGGCCCTGAAAGAAGACGTGGGGAGAGCGGCTTGGACGAGCGGGGACGATGGCACTTCTGTTCACAGACCGCCATCGCCCGTCCTCGCCCGTGTCCTTCGGGTGGGTCGCATTCTTTGGGGAAAATGACCATTCCCTCCAGATGCCGAGGCCGCCGCACTCTGGACGGTGAGAGTCAGCAGCGCCGCTGGTGACCAGCAGCCAGAGGCCTTCTGAGGGCCGGGACAGTGCGGGCACGTGGGGAGGTGGAGGCCGGGGTGGGGGGACCGAACTACCGAATGCTGAATGTGACACAAACACCTGGACCAGCGAAGAGCGGAGGTGTCTGCAGAGATGGTGCGTGGGGCTGGGACCAGGTGGAAGGAAGGAAGGGGCTTATTCCGGTTCCTGCGGCGTCCGCGTGGAGGCGGGGCCGGGGCCAGCTTGGGCCGCTTACAGACCACACGCTCACACTACGTGCCCTGGGACGCGGGCTTGGGGGACACGTGCGCCAATAAAGGGGGCTGAGCAGGCAATAATGAACCTGTGCAGAGACTTCCCATGGGGACCGCCAGGGCCTGTGCCGGACCCCAGACACGTGCTTGAGGGGACTCACAGCGGCTCGCTAGGACCTTCGCCAACTGGCGGGGGAAGCCAGGGCGGGCGTGGGTGGCGGGGCTCACGGCCCCTGCGGGGCGCACTCCTGCGCCGGCTGCCCGCGCGCCGCGCAGCCCTGAGCGCTGGCCCGGGAGCTGAGGTTGCGGCGCGCCTGCCCGCGTGGGTGGCGACATTCTCGCGGCTCGGCTTCCTCCCGCTGTTCACTGCCCCGCACTGCGGGGTAACTGGTCGCCCCAGCCATGAATCCTCTGCCACATCCCCAAGCCCCATTTCTGTCAGGGACTGGGAAATGTCAACCTCTGACAATTAGATACCGGAGGCTCTGGTGTCCGGTGGGCCTTCTCCCGTGACTGAGTGGAGACCCTGTGTCACAACAGCCCGGTCGGCTAAGAGAGAACGCGCTGGGGCTCCGGGGAGGCCCGCGTGGGCGCGCACGGCGCACCAGGTCTCGGCGTGGCCTTCACCGCGCGGCGGAGTGTCAGTGCGCGGCCGGCAGGTCACCGCGCTCCGCACGGCCACGTCGGGCTGGCGCTGAGCTCCAAGCGGGGCGTGGGCACTCTTAGGGCCTCACTTAACAGCTGTTTTGTGACAACTCATAAGTGACATAATATATATATTTTTATTATTGACTGTATCGACGTGAGAGACCCAGTGAACTAGGTGCAGCCTTGGACTCTTCCTCAAAGAAAAGCATCAAATGAGACCAGTCGAGAATATGGAGGCAGAGATTGTTTGGGGTCAGCTAGATGTCCAAAGTGGGGAAGGTGACTGGACCAACAGGGGAGTTGGCTGAGGAGGCATGAGGGGCTGGGGGGGGGGGCGGCATCTGAACAAGTCCCTTTGCAGAACAGTGGTACTTTGCTGCGGAAACTCAGCCACGACAGGGAGGCCGAGGGCCGTGGGCACTTACAGAGGCGAGAGGAGACCCTGCATCGTGCAGAAAATCTAAGTGCCAGCCTCGTCAGGGAGCAGTAATGGGGACGTCACAGCATGACAAAGATGGGCAAGATTCACAGTGACAGTGTCCAATTAAAGACCAGAACGAGTGCAGGCTCCTTTATCGGTTAACAGTGACCTTGGGACTGCCATTACCGCCGCTGGCCCGGTACCAGTGCATTTGTGAAACGGGTGGCTAAGCAGAGCAGCTGGAGAAACTGAGGCAGTTGGCCAACAGAGGCGAAGCTCCTGGCTGGGCTAGGCGAGTGTGCGCTCAGAGCTGCGGGGTCTGCAGGGAGCCCAGCACGGACAGCTGCCCAGGAGTTAGCCCGGGACACCCGGCAGGGCATGTGGACATGTCCATCCGCCGTAGGTCGCTCCCACGCCAGCAGAACCACTGAGCCGCCACGCCACGGGCGCTGGGAGCAGCCGTGTGGCAGCCGCGCCTGTCCCAGAGCCCGCGTGGGCGCGACCCCTGTGGCCTGGCACACGGAGGCTGCTGTGCACTGAGCATGCCACGAACGGGAACCAGAGCGGAAACGCACGGGCAGGGCCGTGAGTCGGACTCGCTCGGAGACAACGAGACGGTAGCTGCGCTTCGAGGATGTGAGCGAGTGTGAACTTTTCCTCAAATTCGCCGTAACAAGTAAACGATTCCAACGGCCGTTGTTTCCCAAACACTTGAAGAATTGCGCTGTGTTGACAAATGCTATGTGACGCCTTTGTCACAGAGGACGATGGCGTGGCTGATGACATGCGCCGGAGTAAGAGGCCCCGACCTCACACAAAACAGGCCAAATCCGTTGAGTGTCTCTGCGGTGCAGACGCTCTGGTGACGGAGGCGACGGGCACCGGCCATGTTACATGTGACTTACAGTGTTGATCTGCTGCTTTCCAACCTCGATTTTCCCCCTGGGCCCCGAGAGCCCGGAGCCCACGGCCCCCTCGCCCCCCCGTCCCGCCCTCTCCCTGTCCTGTCCTCGTGGCGCACACGCGGCCCCCTCCCCGCCTACCGCCGTGCTCCCTGGTTTCCACGTCGCACCCCCGCCCCTCGCTTGCCGGGCCTCAGGTTCCTCTTCCGCTCCGTTGTCCACGGTAGTGGCTCCAACATGGAAACAAACAGTCCCTCCTTGGCCACAGCTCTCGCTGACACCTTTATTGCTGCTGGCATTTCTCAGACGCGTGACACTCCTTCTCTCTCTCGCCTCCCTTCAACATGCTTCCGCGAGGCCAGCAGAGGGGACCCTTCCCTGTGAGGTGACAGAGATAAAACAGCCACCACGCTGTGGCATTCCACCAACAGACGCCATGCAGAACGTCCCGACTCCCGGAGAGCCACCCGCACGTTGGCCAGTGAGGGAGGCAGGCCTGCCTCTGCAGAGTCGCTGCGTCACTGTACAAAGCCACCCTGTGTCACTGACCCCAGCACTGGCTATTTAAAGTGAAGAATCCTTGGGAAAGTCAATAATGGCCCCTTCCTTTCTGTTTTATGAATTCTAATCCAATCAAACATTTCCAGACTTTAGACAAATCCACTTTCCATGTAGTGATCAAAATTTGTGTAAAGCCTTCCTTTTCTGATTCTAAGAGTCGGTGTTTTGGGGAAGGTGTACCCCTCCGTGGACGCGGGGAGCAGGTCCTGGAGTGGAGCTGCACCACGCCAGATTCTGCAAGGCAAGTCTGGGCGAGTCGGACACACGGGGTCCAGGCGCGGGGCGCTGCGAAGCGGAGCCGCTCGGCGGCGGCCAGCGGATGAGAGAAGCAGCGAACAGCTGTGCGCACGTCCAGCCGGCCGCTTCCGGGCGCGCATGTTGGCTCTGGGCCTGACGGTGCTCCTCCTCGCCCACGGGCGCGCATGTCGGCTCTGGGCCTGACGGTGCTCCTCCTCGCCCACGGGCGCGCATGTCGGCTCTGGGCCTGACGGTGCTCCTCCTCGCCCACGGGCGCGCATGTCGGCCTGACGGTGCTCCTCCTCGCCCACGGGCGCGCATGTCGGCTCTGGGCCTGACGGTGCTCCTCCTCGCCCACGGGCGCGCATGTCGGCTCTGGGCCTGACGGTGCTCCTCCTCACCCACGGGCGCGCATGTCGGCTCTGGGCCTGACGGTGCTCCTCCTCGCCCACGGGCGCGCATGTCGGCTCTGGGCCTGACGGTGCTCCTCCTCGCCCACGGGCGCGCATGTCGGCTCTGGGCCTGACGGTGCTCCTCCTCGCCCACGGGCGCGCATGTCGGCCTGACAGTGGTCCTCCTCGCCCTCGGCGCCTCTCCTCCTTCCTTGCGGGTCCCTCGCGCCCTCCAGGCGTGAGCGCCGGCTCGTGCGCGCCCAGGCGTCCACACGGCCTCTTGTATTTGGCTCATCAGTCGTGGCGCATGATTCGTGTGTGCAGCTGCGTCTTCTGCTATCCTGACTTTTTGACTTCTGGAGAATGTGAACTGCCTCTAGTCATATGATTTTTGTCCCTCCGCTCCTGTGCCTGACCTGCCGGAACAGCCGGGATGGCTCTGGCCCGGTAATAGCCCTGTGCATCAGGTCACAGACGAGACATTCATCCCTGGATGAGAGCAGCACCCGGCGCTGTGGGCCGGCTTTGTCTCCATCACTGTGAGCCAAGGCCCTGGGTGCATGCCCCTGGGCAGACCTGCCTCCTGCAGAATTTCAGCTCTGCACTTTCGCAGAGCCTGGAGCCAAAGCAAATGACATTCGTGATAAGGAGGAGGCTGAGAGCGATGGGTTGTGCAGCTTTTCTAAAACTTCTGTGAAGGAACGCCCAGGGGGGGCTGTTCTCCAGCAGCCGTGTGGGGAGGGGGAGCCTGGGGCCTGTGAGTGCGCAGGACACAGGGGGCCTGAGGAGGGCGTGGACCCCAATTCCCACATCCGCTGGCTTCCTGCGTGCTCCCCTCCCCCACCCAGCGGAGCAAGACCCCCCAGGGAGCCACACTGGCCGCCCATCCACAGGCCCGCAAGGAGTGAAGCAGCTACTTGTGGAGTTTAGCGCCAGGTCATCATCGGGCAGCCATCCGCCAAGCGGCCCTGCATGGAGGGGTCCACCAGGTGGTCCCACGTACACCCCGTGGACCCCAATAAGTTGGGATTCCGGGTGGGGGCCAGGGCTCAGCAGGACCGGAGCCAGGGCGGGCCTTGGACCTGACTACCACCTCGTGAGCGCCCCCCCCTTCGTAAATGACTAGTCACGCCTCCAACTGCCCTCCTCTCCGGGGCAGGAGCCCAGGAACACGGACAGCATGGCGACCTGGCAACAGAGAATCCCTGCGCCCCCAGCCCAGCCCTGGCGGCGCTGATTGGGGAACCAGAGGGGCGCGCGCACGACCCTGCGCGGTGGCCGCGCTCTTTCTACCCCTCCCCCCACTAGCCGGGGACCTCTAAGGTCACAGGAATGTGGATTCTTAAGAAGAGACATGGGGTGTTAACGAAGGGGTCCTAGGAGCCCGCGACACGGGTGTCCCTGAGAAGACAGAAGTAGGGTCCTCCCCGCGTCGCCCCCTGCACCCATAAGCCCCTCTCCTCCCAGAATGCTCCCAAAACTTGGCCTCGACGGGGACCAGGCGCTCGTGCGCGGACACCCCCCCCCCAGGCACGCTCACGGGGCGACGCTCGTCCCCGCGCCCAGGCGGCGCGGGCTGGCGCGGGGGGCGGGGCGCGCGGAGAGTGCGGCAGGAAATGCTGTTAATTGGAGAAATGCACGCGGATTGCACGCGGCGGCCTTTGATGTGCGCGGGGCGGCGCGGCCCCGCCGAGCGCGCGAGCCCACCGGCGTGCGCCCCTCTCCGCCCGCTCCCGTGGGAGCGCAGCCGCCCAGCGCCAAGGACGCGTGACATTGATGGCGAACGAGCAGGAGGTCGTGGGTCTCTTTCTGTGAGCAAAGTCAGGCAGCTCTCACGGAGCCCTTTGCGTCTCTCCCCAAAGCCCCTGGGCCTCCCAGCCCCGCCATGCCCTGGGGCGGGGGAAGGGCGAGCACCGCCAAGGCGGGCACGCTGCCCGCTGTTCCCACGAGCAGCGGCCGCCTCGTCTCGGCCTAATACATGCACACATATAAATATAGTGTCCGTCCGAATGACATTCGGCTGGCTCTGCCCCCGCCCCTTCTCCTTTTCATCATCAGCAAATAAAGATTAGCTGGGAGATTATAGAAAGCGTTTTCAGGCTGGTGCTGATCTTTATTCCGGAGGCTTTGTGATGATATTGATGATGATGATGGTCAAGTGGACAGTTTGATTTTTGTGTTTGGAGCTAGTTATAAAGAATCAATATTATATCAAGGGGTAACTTTCGTGATAAAGGGCTTTAACCACTCCAGCTATTCATCATAAGTCTGTAGCAAGCAGATAGGTCAAAAGAAATTATATTGCACTAAAGAGTGAGTCTTCTTATCTCTCCCATACCAGGGGAATAGGGACAAGCCGATCGATACAGTAGCTGCTGTATACTTCTTGCAATTATCAATAGCTGATTTCGCCTTTTGAGGCCTGCATCTAATAATGCAAGCTAATAATAATCGTTTGAGCCTCCCTATAGGCGAGGGAGTCAAAGTTTGAGCTGCCCAGCATTATTCATGCGATCATACATGCGACGTGCCCCTCCCCAGCCTGCACGCAGCCCGCACCCGCAGGGAGCGGCCACAGGGAAGTCCTTAACACCGGCTGCGCCCCTGCGAAGACGGATGGCTGCGAGCGGATGTTTCCCTTCACGCGGCACAAAAAGCCTTGGAACGTTCTTGCCTGTGATGCCGACACGTGAAGCTGGGAGCTGTCCTGTCATGTGCAAGGCGTCCAGCACACAGATCTTGGTGGATTTATATACGGTGCAGTTGGCTCCTATCTATTAAAAATGCTTAGATATATTTCTCTCAATAGGTTTAAAAGCAAAAGGGGCGGCAGAGGGTGGGGTGTGGGCAGGGGGGAAGCTATGTATTGGTTTATTAAAGTAAAGCATTTTATTTGGGGGGAGTTGCCTTGAAGTTGGTAAATAAGAAGCTTGGAAAAGTATTTTCAAGAAACCATAAATATAATTTTTGGCTCCATCGTTTCTAGCCCCCCCCCCCACCGGCATGTATTAAAGCAACACCTTTATAATTGGCACTTGCCCTGCTGTTTGGGCTGGGCTGTGGTACCCCAAGCACAGACTTCCTGGTGATGGGGACATTTATCTTCGTGATTGCTCCAGAGTGGCAGGTGGTGTTATCAATTACCTCCCCTTACCAATAATAATATTAGTATGGTAATATCTTTGCTCAAGTAAGAACCAATTAGCAGTCACTTGTCACAGCATTAAAGACACAAAATCATGCTGGATGTAACCAGAAGGACCCACAACAGAAGTTGGGGGTGGGGCAGGAAATAGAGAGGAGGAAGAGGCCAGTGAGAAGAAAGGAACTTTGATTTAGGAGGAATAAAAGAATGAAAGGAGACAGAAAATAAAGCTCTAATATTTGAATACCCTCTTTGTATTAAATGGCTGGGGAAATAAGTACATTGTAAATTAAGTGTCAAATGCACCTGATGTAAAACTGCTTTTGTGGATGGAGAGGCAGGAAGCATCAGAAAACTGGGTCGCTAGAGCAGAAGCAACTCTTCAAGCTCATTTTCAGATCAATCCTGCAGACAGCCTGTTTTATCTGAATAAATGATACAAATTAAATCAAACACCTAATTATACGTTCCATTAATGTAAAATATACAGTATTAATTTGTAAATAATATTATTAACCAGAGAAAATAATAACGTGTCACCTCTTAAGATGAAAACATTACAAGAAATACAATTAACAAATTAGATTTAATTATAGGGAAGAAAAGCAACTTTTGTATTTGCGATAGTGTTTAGGTATCACAATATTGTAACAGACAGCGGTCGTGTGGCGGTGTGTGTGCGCCGCGTGCGTGAGTCGTGTCTGCAGCTCCGAAGCACCACCATGTGCCTTTAATCTGGGCAAGGCTGGAGGAGAGACATCCTGTCCTCATCTGGGAAAATATTCCGTTAACGTTTTCACCTCACAGTAAATCTACTGGATCAGCTCAAGAGGCATATGCTTTCATTAAAATTTGCCTCATTAAATAAAAACAATTAAAGAAAAGTTTCAGATCTGAGTAGAGGGAGGCCAGGAAGGGAGAACAGGTGAGTCAGGAGGTTATGTGCATTTTTAGACCTTTTTTTTTGGGGGGGGGGGTATTGTTTACACAAGTCTATGTAAAGAGAGTGAGCCACCAGACGTGCTGATCTGCACCATTTTAGCAGTGGCAGGGAATCGGGGCAGGTTTTGGTTTCACAGCCTCGCCGACTCTTTCGTCCAGGTCTTTGCTGGATTTTCTCAACGAAATCCCAGCGCAGCGTGCGCGGAGGGTGACGTGGAGCTGGCACCTGCGCCCCGCGGCGCCGCCCGTGCACCCCGCGCGGGGCAGGCCAGCCTGCCGAGCTCCGCGTCCGGCATTCGTGCAGGCTCACTTCGTGACAGCCACTGGGTCCAGCGCGGCGCCGAGCAAGCCTGCTGGAGCTTCCCACTTGCAAGGCGCATCACGACTTGTGCTGAACGTCTCCAATCTGAAGGCTTGCTTCTTACAGATAAAGGGCCGGGGTCTCAGGTTCGCTTTCATTGGAGGGACTTAAAAGACTCTCCCGACGACCACACCTCGTGGAAAATGCAAAGCAAGTCGACGAAATTAAACAGCTGCTTTTGGAAGTCTCAGAAAGACCTTGGGAAATCGTGCCAGTGTATTGGAGGGGGTGGGGGAAGCCTGAGGAACAAAAAAAGGTGGTGATCAGCTCCCGCAAAGTGGCCCAGAGAGGAGGAGTCGGTGCCCTGGGGGGCAGGAGGCTGCAGGGAGCCAGGATCGGCATCATCTAAAAGCTTTGGGCGCCGCGGGAGCTACAGTTGCTTCTTCTCCCCAAAGTGTTGATTTAAAAAATAAAGGGGGGGGGGATTAACCAGGTCACAGAAGGCGGTGCACCTTTACGCGGAGGGCCGACCCGCGGAGGATCGGCTTGCGTTCTTTCTTTTCTAGGACAGTCTCCCAACATCTACCTTTCCGCTGCGGCTCCGCAACTTCTCCAAACTGTAGTCGATGCTGTGAATTATGCGGAAACACCCACTCTTTACAGCCGCCCCCGCCCCGCTTCTCTTTGCCTCTTTCCCCAGAAACGTTCCTGGCCCCACTCATCCCCAAGCCCCGGCTACAAACTTTTCCCTGCCTAGCGCCTCTGCGCCTGATGCAAGAGCGTCCCTCAAATGCGGTATGTGCAGAAGTTCGCAGTGTAATGGCGAAATAAGGATATTTCCCCCGCAGCTGAACCACAAAAGCCCTATCGTGGAGCGCGGACTCTATAGATTGCCAACGTCTTATTGATCATTTTTTCTTTTCAAAAACAAAATCACCTATATGAATACGCCCGCCACCAAAAAAACAAATCAAAACCAACCTTAGGGGATTTTTTTTTGGGGGGGGGGTCGTAAAAGTGGCGACAGGGGCTGTTGCAGATGACGCCAACCCGTGCTTCTCCCGGAGCCCAAAGCTGTTGCTTCGTGAAACTTACAATTAGAGGCGGGCGGGAGAACGCGGGCTGGGAAGCGGGAAGATTCTAGAATGGAAAAGCAGCCTGCGGTGAGCTGGGCGAGAGGCGCAGGATCGGGGTCCGTCCTGGGGGCCGGGTGTCCCCCATCTAAGCAGAGCCCCACCCGCAGCCACGCAAGGAGCTCGCAGCCTTCCCGGCGCCTGCGGCTGGCTGGTCACCGCCCGTTTCCCCCTAGCGCACGACACCCGGGGAAGCGCCCGGAGGCCATCTGTGCCAAAGCTTTGTACCAGACAGGACCACTTTTGAGGACAAAAATAAGAAATTTAGTAAATTAAAAAGACATGCTGGGACGAGGGGCGCGGGGGCATCGGCGGCAGGGCTTGACGCACCTCTCGGCGGCCGCTCGGGGGTGGAGGACACGCGCGGGAGTGGGCGAGGGCGCCTGTGCGCGCTGCGGGTGGGGGTGCGCGCACGTGCGAGGGCGCGTGCGTGTGACCGCCGGCAAAAAGTGGGTGCGTATGCCGGGAGCGCGCTGCGCTGCCAGCCCCAGTGCCGGGCCAGTCTAGACATGCGCGACCCCCTCACCTGCCCTGCCCCAAAAGTCACCCCCCGAATGCCCGAGAACGCGGCGGGCTGCGCGCCGGACTTTCGTGGACTTCGAACTTTCGGTCGCTGGCCTCGGGGCACCCTGAGCGCTTGTCCACTCCGCAGGTGCCCCGGACTGCAACCGCCGGGAGAAGGAAGTGGGGAGGGGACTCCGGGGCCCGCCGTCCCCTCCTGTCCCCTGGAATTAAGGAGCCGCTGGCAGAGGGGAGGCCCCGCGGGCGGGCGGGCGAGGGGGCCGGGGCTGTCCCGGTGGTGGCGGCGGGCGGGGCGGGCGCTCCAGAGTCGGAAGGGCCCGGGGGGGGCGGGGATACGGGGGGGACAGAGGGGAGGGGACCGCGGGAGAGGAGGGAGGAGCCGCGCGGTCCGCGCCGCTTCCGAACCGGAAAGTTGGTCTTGCCGAAGTCCCGCCACCCCGGCGTGCGCACTCCGCTCCGCTCCGGCGCGAGCCTCCAAGCCGGGCTGGCCGCCGGGGGAGCCCGCGGAAGGGCAACGATCCCGGAGAGAAGGTCCGGAGAGGGGCACCTGAGCCTGCGCGAGGCCGGCGCGCCGAGCGGCGCCGCGACCCGCCGCCTTGCAGCGAAGGCGGCCGGCCGGCCCTCCGCGACCCGGAGCGCAGGAGGCGCGGCGCCCGAGCGGCCCGGGAGACAAAGGCGCCGGCCGGAGCCCTGCCCGCGGCCGCTCGCTCCGGGAGGGGCGGCCGGCGGCGGCGGCGGCGGCGGCGGGGGGGCTCGGCGCGGGGCGCGGGCGGCGGCGCAGACACTCTATAAAGGGGCGAGCCAGGCGCGCCGGCGGAGACGGCGCCGCGCGGACGCCGCCAAAGTTTGCTGCCTGCGCCGTGGGCAGGGGCGGCCGCCGCGCCCGCCCTTTCCCGGCCGCCGAGCCGCACCTGGGCGCCGGGGCGCGTGGAGCCCGCGATGTGAGGCGGCGCCGGGCCGCGCGCGCTCAGGTCCCCGGGCGCCGGCCGCCTCCTCGCCCCGCGCGGCGGCTAATTGCGAGCGCGGCCTCATTTGCATAGGCCGCCGGAGTCCGCTGGAGGCCGGCCAATCGGCGCGGCCCTCCGCTAATGGCCATGCATTATTCACCAGCCTAATTGCTCAGCCCCATGCGCGGCCCGCGCAGCCGCCGCCGCCCGCGCCCCGCGCCCCGCGCCCTCCCGGCCGCCCCGCGCCGTCCCCGCCGGCCGCCCCGCTGATGCCGCTGCCCCGCGCGGGGCCCGCGCGCCGCTAGCAGCATGTCTCGGCGCAAGCAGGCCAAGCCCCAGCACCTTAAGTCGGACGAGGAGCTGCCGCCGCCGGACGGGGCTTCCGAGCACGGTGAGGGGCCGGGGCCGCGGGCGGGGGGGGGGGGCGGGGGCCGTGATCAGGGGGCAGCCGGGCGGCGGGGGCGGCTGCGCGCCGCGGCCGGGAGCAAGTTCCCCGGCTTCGGCGAACCAGTGTCCGCCGCGCGGCGCTGGGCCGTTCCAGGCCGGCCGCGGGGACCCGGTGCTCCGCTGGAGCGCGCGGCGCGGGGAGTTGCGGACGAAGTAAACTTGGCCGCTCGAAGTTGGGGAGCTGCGTGCTGGGCTGCACGGGGGCGGGAGGGGTCCGCGCCGCCTCTTCCGCGCCGCCCCCCGGGCTCCCTGAGCTCGGACCTGGGGGTCGGCCTCCGCGACCGCGGAGTCCCCTGTGCGGCCGCAGCGGCGAGGACGCGGCCGGGGCTCACCTACCGCCGGACGCGGGGCGGTCATCTTTGTTCCGCGCCGGACGCCCCCGGCCTGTTCCCACCCCGGACGGCCGGAGGCCGCGGAGCCGCGAGGTCCCGGCGCGCTGACACACCATTGATCCGGTTCCGGAGCGAATCGGCAGTGTCGCCTCGCCTCGCCTAATGGCCGCCTGGGGACTTAACCCGGGGTGAGCCCCGCCGCGGCGCCGGGGGGTGGTCCTTGCACGCGGCGGACCCGGGCACGGCCTGGTGGCTCTGAGTTTGCTCGGCCTGCGCCTGTGTTTCGGCGGCGCCAAGGCAGCTCTGCAGCCAGCGGGCCGCGGGGACCTCCTCCTCCTCGTCCCCAGGCGAAGGTAGGAGCCGCGCCAGCGGGAGCCGGGCCCCGGCGGACCGGCTCCGCCCGCGAAGTTCAGGGCCCAAGTCCGCGCGCTGCAGCCCGGGGCCCGCGCGGGCCCCAGGGCGCCACCCCCGAACGCGGGGCGGCCCGCAGCTGCACCGCAAGGACCGCAGCTGGCTCCTTAGCGAGCACGCCGGCCCGCTGCGGGGGGCCGCGCCGGAGCGGGTGGGGGCTGAGGACCCGGCCGCCCGCGCACCCGCGGGCGCCGGGAGTTTGTCTCTCGGGGTGGTGAAGTTCGACAAAGCAGGTACCCTCGGCGGCGGTACCGAGGGGGACACAAGCTTAGGACGCGGTCGGGAATTCATGCAATAAAATTTGTGAGCTCGGCGGGCCTTTTTGTCGCTGTGGAGGTGAGGCGGTCGCGCTGTGCAGCCTCGTCACCCAAGATTGGAACCGGAGATATGCTAAAAAGAAACGCTTGCATATGGTGGGTGGATTAGGGACAAAGAATCTTTTTGTCATGGAAATGGATTTTTTTTGTTTTGTTTACTTCATCACATAGAATTTCTCACACTTGGTTTGTTTTGTATTGCCCTCAATGACTACATGATCAAATGAATGGATTTATTTCTGCCGAATGAGAAAGACAGTCTTTCCTTCAAAAGAACTACATTGCATCCCAGTGAGGAATTTTAAAGCTTTATTATTGTGGCTCCTGAATAGCTTAAAATCGGCTTTCACAGCCGCCCCAAATGCAACAATGTAAATACTTCTCAGCTTTGTAGGGTCGTTATCAAAATGTGCAATGTCTCCTCTTATTAAAGCATATTTTAATTAATAGAGTAAAACCCTGGTATTTAACGATTAACAAGCTGAGGCGCCGCTATTCATTTTTAATTTCAGTTCAGAAATGTGAGCTTGTTGAACCCGATAGTGTAAACACGTTCGGGGTATACAGCCTATATCTGAAATCCTAGGGTGGAATAAATTATTTACGAGTTCTCTTTCGAATTCTCCTTGTTGTTGCTGAATTTGTTTAGAGGTGAAACATTCAGGGTTTTTCCCGACCGTAGGATCAAAGTTTTTGCCAAGCCTGTATTTTTCAGTCATTCTGAGTTGTAATTCACATATTGCCACGTTCCTGCTCATATTTTGCAAGAGGCCAAAAATAGCCTGTCTTAGGGCTGAGCCTCAGTTAAGTAATGTGTTTCCTCGATTGTTTTACGGATAGTTTAGACAAACTATTTTAAAAATAGTCCTTTCTGATTTAATTATTCTGAAGCTGATTGTTCACAGAGCATAAAAGACACTCTGTTCTCTGCTCACTCAAAGGAACACTCGTGTATATATTACTCTGTCGTACAGGTCGCCATTAGTAAGTAACTAAAAAAATTTTTTTTAAAGATATATGGTTGTGAACACTAAATTACTCCAACGTGAATCAGATCCTCTCAAAATTTTTACTTTATTAAACGCAATGGAAATAAACAGACTGCATGAAGTTAGGAGAGAGCCAAGTTAGTTTACATTGTTTTAGAGAAGAAGTAAATAATTCCTTTGTATCACTTTGGGTGTGACATATTAATTAAAGCAGTAGATGCCTGCAATAAATTTGAAGGCTATTGATAATGCCATGAAAAACAAAGATGATATGCAAAAATTTTAGCATAATATGGGGGGGGGAGATCCACAGCCACATTAATTTCTAGTAAAAAGACTTTATTTCTTAAAAAAGAAATATGACTTTTTTTCATGGTTTGGGTTTTAGGCAAGCAATGGAAAAGATAGCTATCCAAAAATAGCTTCGGTGTTTTCCAAAATTTATCATTGCAGGAATGAAATATGATGTATTTAGAAGGAGAAAAGGTAATAATAATTTTCGTGGAGTTCCAAAGTTATCCCGTTGTAAAACTTAACGATGACTGAGACTTACATTCCCAATAAGAACCTTTTAAAACTGCAAATTATTTCATTCCTGTTTCTGAAATTTAGAAATGAAAGTGTTGCAGCTTGAGGATGCAGTTAACTGTGTGCCAGCAGTAATGAAGTCCTTCGAGCCAGCTGAATATTTTGGTGCTAAGAAAAAGTAATTAAAACTTCCAATGGCAGAACAGCGCTTGTACTCCTGCTAAGAATTTTAAAAGGTGTAATATTGCTATCTTTTATTGTATAAAGTACAACTTAATAAAGATGTATTTTATTGTCATTAGAAAGAAAGTATGTGTTTAAGGAAGAACAAAAGGCTGTGATAATTTAAAACAATTTGCCATCGCGTATTTTGTTTGTTAGTACTAATTGCTTCAAAGTGTGTTTTTATTTTCGGTCACATGGCTATCTTAAAAATCCTTTTAAATGTGGTGAGCATGTGATGTAAGAATTTACCAGTCGTTTTCACAGAGTGTGCTTCACCGAAGGGGAAGAAGGCCACCAGCCCTCGGTGCTGGGATCCTTCTCTTTTATCTGTGTGAGCATGGTCTGCTCGAGTCCTCCCCCCTGCACACGACACCCATTTACAATTCAGCATTCGAAAAGGAAACCACACAGAAGCCACTTTCTAACATTCGTGGGCAGATTGTTTGCTCTGAGATGTGAAGGGTGAAAAGTAAGAGGGAAAGAGAAAGGAAGAACTTGCAAACGTTTTTAAAATAACAGTTAAAAAACTTGAGCTATTTAAAAATGCAGTGGTCAACAGAAAGCACGTTAATTAATTCCCACCTCACAGAGGAAGAGCTGATTATGTAACAGTGGGGGTTTTTAGGTGCATTGGAAACTTCTACAACATATGATAATCCAGTATTTGCAGATCAGTTCAGGGCCAGAAAAAGAAGAAGGTGTAGGTCAACAGCAGGAATTACTTAGCAAGCTGATTATTTTTTGTATACAAGATGATGGCAAAAGCACGCAAAAGTGGGTCAGGTTTCCTCTCCAGCCGCGGTCTCAGGCTTTACCGGCTGTCTCAAGGTAGCTCGGAACACACTCTTTTGGGGGAATTCAGCAGAGGTAAAAACCAGGCTTCCCTCTGTGCACTGAGCTCCAGTTGGGATTTACATTCTGAAATGTAACTGTTGGCACAGGCTTCTTCCTCAAGTTAAATGAAAATCTTCTTAACTGCTAATGAGGTTACACACTGTCTTTAATGCTGCAAAACAGTTACAAGAAGGATAATTTTTGAATACTCTTACACCAGGATGGGGTTTCGCTCTTTTGTTAGTTTTTGTTTTCCTGCATGTTTCCTCAACTAGTGGCCAGAATGAGGCCAGCAGATCTTCGTGTCCTGAAGGTGAGGGCTGCTTCTCCATGAGGGGACAGGCCCGTCACTACGGTGCAGGTTACGTGGCTGCACGTTTTGAGTAAAGTCAGACATAAACAAAGTTAAAAATCGAGTGTCTTAATATTGCCTTAAGTAAACTTTTACATTGAAGAAAACCTTGCCCTTACGTTTTTCTCTTGTAATTTGAACACCTTTATGATTTAAAATGCAGTTAACTGTGTGATTTCCAAGCAAACAAATAAGGCAAGTCATGTTACAGAAAGTATAAAATATTAATTGAAATAATAAAATAACGTAAGGGGCTCCACTTAGGTTAGAGACAAGGGTCGATTTGCTGTTAATTAGAGAGAAGAGTTCCCTGCTGAACTATTGTCCTGCAGAGAGACCCGACCATGCCAGTGTGCGGTCTGAGCCGCGTCCTCGGTGGGCCTGCCTTTCCCATCCCCCATGCTGGCTCTGCTCACCAGTAGGGTCCCTGCCCGCTCTGCATCCGGCGCCTGCGGCCAGCACGGCCTCCAGCCCTGTGCTCCAAGGTCCAGAGAAGGGGGGGGCTGCAGCGGGCTGGCCAGCTCCAACCACGCTCCCGGGGCGAGGGTCCCCACAAGTGCTTTGACAAGCCTTGCTGGTTTAACCTTTGCCTGCTTTGCCCTGCCAGGGGTGGCCGCTAGATGTCAAGCTCATAATACAATTAGTGCATCTGTGCCGTTGACCTTGGCAACAGGACTCAACACTGTTCTATTAAGTATTAACACTGAATCCGAGTGTTAACTAGAGCCGCGAGTTTGCTCCGAGCGGCCGGGCTGATCGGATGCCGCTCTCGTCCTGCACAGGCGTGTGCGGTTCCCACGGAAGGACAGGGTACGGCTGCTTTTGTGTGGCTGCTGCATCCTGAACTGTTCAGTTAACCCCGCAGGTACCGTGGCCCGGGCCTCAGTGCCTCTGGTGCCTCGTCCTCTGGTCGAGGCCACAGTCTCTTCAGCGCTTGGTGGTAATTCTGCTGTGTGACTTGTGGACATGCAGAGCCACTGGCCTCAGTGGCCTGGGGCAGCGGCTTTTCCAGGATGATTTTTCGCACGTGTGTGTGCAAACTTTGCACCTAGGAGTGGGCCCGCGCTGCGAAGCGATGCAGATGGAAGTGATTTAATAACCTGACCCCAAGTGCAAAGCAGGCCGGCGGGCCCAGCGGTCGGAGCCCTGTTCCCGGACACAGCGCCGTGCCTGCTTCTCTGCGGCCACCTAGACCCAGGCGTCTGCACGTCCGAGGGCTTTTGCTTATTTATGTTTTTTTACACATACCGATTTGAAAGACGACAGGGGCTGGGGTGGCAGGCCCTCTCGAGTAGGTGTGGCGTGAACTAGCCAAGCGACGGCAAATCTGAGCTTAAACCTTTTGAATTTTAACCCAGAGTGACCCGCACAGACGTCCTCTGCGCCAATCACGGAATTCCGATTGGCACTGTGCTCGCCGACAGGTTTCGGGTGTGTCGTGAGGCATAGGCGGGCGCGTGTGTCCAGCGTGAGCTCGGCGCTGTCGGCGAGGGCACTGTCGTGCAGCCTTGAAGTGTAGCAAACATCTTGGGCTTCGGGTGCAGCATCCAGGCGGACGGTCAGGAGCCGCGGCCGTGCGGCCCGGCTGCCTCTGCGCATGTCCGCAGAGGGCGCACGCGGCCCTGGGGCGTCAGCACGCACACTGGAACCTGCGAACGTTTTAAACAGGGGACATTTGGTGGCTGTGCCACAGGTGGTCGTCACTTAACAAATTTGAGGCGCGGGCCGCCGAGGCAGGGACGCCAGTGCGCGGGCCGCGGCTTCAGCATAACAAGAGTGCCCTCCTCCGTTCAGCCCCGGCTCGCCAGCGCCCAGCGCTGGGGAAGGGACGGAATTTTTCTGCTGCGTCTGGAATTTCTTCTACATTGTTAAACACAGTGTGGTCTCTATTTGTCCCCTCCTGTTTCACAGCTTGGGCTCAGTGTGTGATAATTCATCTTTCTTTATGGGATTCGAAGCTATCATAAGGAGTTAAAAAGAATTAATTTGCAAGAAAATAAGTGTCTCTTAACAATTTAGGAAAACTTGAGAAACGCTTTCTGGATTTTTAAGGGATGGGAAAGGCAACGGAGAAAGCCTGTTTTCCTTCCCGAAGACCCAAGCGGCATTTTCAGGTTACTAATTAAAGTGGGGAAGTGAGCATCCTTTTTCGCATACTGAACAAGTTTGTGCCCCTTTTGTTAACGGTATGGAATTCAAAATATGTAGCAAACGTGTAGCAGAATAACGGTGAGCTTCTGAGGTCGAGAAACAAAATGACAGAACACGTGTTTACTACTCCTTCGTAATTAGCTTATTTACTAGGCACCGCAGTCCTGAAAAGAGGAAATAAAAGGCCTTGCTAAGCACTGTCGTTTGGCATTTTAAAGAGAGCTCATGGCTCCAATATTCCTCCACGTCCTGCAACAGTGCCTTTTCACTTTGGGGCTTCGGAAAGGTCATCGGGGTGGGGACATTCTGTGTCTTCTGCCACGTCGTTCTTTAGGAGACCATGATACACTCCCCCAGACACGAGAACATCATACATGTATATTATGTCACGGTCCAGGAATTAAAGCTGAGAGATGGCGAATCAGGTTTTTTTGTTTGTTTGTTTGTTTTTTGGCCAGTGGTGGGGGGCAGCGGGGGGCGGGGGAGGGTCCTTTCACACCAAGAGAGTTAGTTGACCCTAGGAATAGGAACATTTTTGTTGTACATTCTGTGTGTTTTATTAGTGAGGGGGAAAAAAATGATGTGTTTTTAAGACTGTCACTGAAGCTATCCCTTTTGTTAAGGACTTTCTCAAAAAGGCAAGGGAAGCGACTTCTTCTTCTGAAGAACTGAGAACCTGCTCAAGACTGTGGGTGGACTTAGAAAGCCTGAAAAGCCCCAGGTACAGGGGGCTGGTGTGGGGACACAGAACTGACCACACGTTTCCTCTCACGCTGGAACAGCTGTCTGTCCAGCCCGTGGCTTTCCCCCCTGCCCGTCAGGGAGACGGGGTCAGCATGAGTGAAGCGCGGGCCGGCTGCAGGTCCCGGCTGCCCCGCGTGTGATGTTAGCAGAGCAGGCGTATTCCCAAGGCGGCCGCCTCGTCACGGCGCTCCGCAGCGTGCAGGCGGGCCACCCCGACAGGCTGCCCTGCTCACTGGCGGGGATCCGACGCGGTCCCGTGACAGGCTCCCGGCTGGCGTCTTTCCTCGCGCGTTCTGCGCTAACCTCGCACCCTTAAACGCCTGCCTCGTCCCTCGCCCATGTGCAATTTGAAGGCTCTTACTCGTTGAATAGTCACTATGCAAAAGCTAAAATTGCTTTGACGTTAATGATGATGTTTACAATGCTTGTTTTTAACTCCCCCCTGAAGAAAGAATTTCCAGTTGCATTGGAAATAAATGTCTCAAACGTGTACTGTTACAGTAGCTCATTTACATGGTTTTACCTTGAAATAAAAATTTTAAGCCATATTCTCTAATGGAGGTAATAACTTCTGTTTTCAGAACACAAAGCCCAGTTTAAAATGTAAATTTAATTAAAGGATGGTCGAATACATTTGAATCTGACATAATATTGGCTTAAAACAATGGCAGGATTAAAAGGCTTTAGAAGTTATATGATAAAATCGTGAGTCGCATACAGATTTTTCCCACATGGCTTTTCTTGCTAGAGAAAGCATTTTTTAAAATAAATAAATACTGACAGAGACATGCACACACTGTAACACGATGCATTCAGCCATTGTAATGAGCAGCCCATCAAGCAAGTTATGGCTTCTTTGATGCCTCGCCCTCCATCAGACGTCGATGCTGTCACTCTGTGCCAACGCAGTGTCTTGCTACTCAGAGGGCCCTGTCCCTGGCACACAGGCCCTGGCTCCTTCCTGCCAGCCAGGTCAGTTGTACTGCTCATTGTCACTGTTTCAGGGCATTCTTAAAATACGCATCCACAAGCTCAAGTCAGTATCGAAATTAGAGTTTCTTCTTCGAATGCATGTTTTAAGACTATCTTATGAAACTT
Source organism: Rousettus aegyptiacus (assembly GCF_014176215.1). Classification (NCBI taxonomy): domain Eukaryota; kingdom Metazoa; phylum Chordata; class Mammalia; order Chiroptera; family Pteropodidae; genus Rousettus; species Rousettus aegyptiacus. The sequence continues at coordinate 93,672,532 of NW_023416287.1, forward strand.
GCTTACTTCTCCGTGACTCGGACAGAGTGCTCATCACCTTCCGCTTCTGACAGTGACGTGGTCGTCACCCGAGCAAGTGAGACTCACCACAGACGTGTGGCCGTGCCATTGATATTTCACACGGACCCCCCCGGAAAAAATTACAGGTGTTGGTCCAAATTAAATCTGAATCGTAGTGAAGAATTTTTTCCCTTCACTAATTGTAGTTTTGTAAATGTTTTACTCAAAAAGCAAGTTTATTATGAAACTCTGCTTTTAAAAACCCAGCCATTGTCTGCTGCCCCGGGATCCTGAACACAATGGACTGTCGACAGGCCCACACGGTCAGATGCCCTTTCTGACACGACTTCCTCCCTCCAGTTTTGCTTTCTTCAATTTTAAAAGAATATTAAGTGGAAGGAGATTTTACCTCGGCGAGAACATCGTTAAGTTCAGGTAACTAGCACTTAAGACTGCAGTGAGCAAGGTGACGTCCTCTCGTAGAAAGTGCTGAAGTATTCCGTGCGGTTTGGCACAACCTCGGAGCGGCCGTGGCTGAGCCAGCGGCCAGCGGGAGGACGAGGCAGTTACCTGAGGGGACACTGGGCGTGGGTTTGGAGGTGAGCCCCGCGGGGAAACACGAAACCCCAGCGGAAATGGAAAACCTGGCTGAGAAGCGCAGGGATTGTTGGGGTTGCCGAAGAACTCCGGGGAACGTGGGGGTGGGGGGCAGAGCCGCAAAGCCCTCCTCCCCTTTCACACGCCAGTTCCCTGCAGGAAGTCCGGGCGCGCTCTGCACGAAGATATTATTTACTTAAAATTCAGTGAATTCTTCCAGCTCTCAACGCGCTAAAAACAATCCAGGAACTAATTTTTAAGCGTTTCTCAGTGAATTGTCCCAAACGCATAGTCCATATAAAGAAAGTATGTTTTGGTAAGATAAAGATTGTGCTTAATTGTGTAAACTTTAAATGTATAGACCATGTGAAGGCTTTTGTGTGCCACATAGAAGCTAAACATTCTACGTCCTCTAAAAAGCTAAAAGTGGAAAATATTTCAAAATGTAATATTTAATTTCTTGGGGTTTTTTTAAGTATTAAGATAAAAATCAATATGAAGATTATAGCAGGCCATTATATCATAGCTTTAAAATAGTGGAAGAGAACTTTTAATAACATTCTGGCCTGCGTTTAGGCAAAATAGGATGTAATGCGACATTGTTGGCAACTTGGTGGCTTAATGGAGATGGACTTCTAATGGCACTGAAACTCGTTTAAATGCGGAGGTTGGCCAGAGAACCTTCCACTGTTATAACGAAGTTTAAAAATAGAGATTCTCGACATCATGTGATGATTTTTTAAATGCGTGGCCAGAATTTGAGACGGCCCTTATGCCCTAACAATCTTTAAGAAATTATTTACCTGAAAATTTTAGTGTGTGTGTGTGTGTGTTTTTTTTTTGCCCTGTTCCATAACCTTAGCGAGTTTAAAATTAGATTTTGCATGCATTGAGCAAAGTTAAGTACTTCGAGTATTTATTTTGTGAATGTGCCTATCTGCAGTATGAATCAGCTGTGTCTTTGCTTCCAGCTAGACTCAACCTCATTACGAACCCCTATTACATTCCTTCCTCCATACAGTAATGAGTCTCCTTGCGGTCTGATCTTCAGCACTGAATTTAGTTTAAAAGTCCAGCGGGTCTTTATGGGCTGCAAGCTCTAACTTTTCCCCTTCAAATGGTTTAGCCAGTTAAGAAAATGCTAATTGAACACTGCTAATAATTTTTTAAAGGCATGTATAAATTACCTGGAAGTAATGGCCTCACGGAGTGCAGCAGGCTAGCCTCGAAAAGTATTTTTATTTTCTTTTCCAGTAAAGGGACTAAATGTTTCTTCAGGGGATTTTTCAAAAATCAGATTTCTTTACTGAAATTAGCACCAAATTCATTTTTTTTATCCCCAAAAACCCTAAAAGAAAAAAAATGCGGAGGCTTCGTAGCGAGTGCGTTTGGTGATGGGGCAACAGCAAACGTCTCCGGGAACTTAAGATGTTTTGTTTTCACACTCGACCTCGCCCGGAACAGAGAGCTGATTTGCAGCTGTCATTTCTGTGCGAACGGATTTGTTGCTGTCACTCCATCTGTAAGTTGACGAAAAGCAGCTACGAGTCGGCAGCGTGCAGACCAGCGCACAGCCGCGTGATTACTGTGCGTTACCTTTCACCCCAACTCCCCAAAACTGGGGAGCTAGCAGTGTTATTGTCTGCTGACTTCTCGTTCCTGTACAGCTATTTATTTGATCAGGTGTGAATTAGAATTGTTCATTAAACAGGGTTGTTATTCGGCACAAGAGGGTTAGGGAGCCAGGAAGTAGCTGCCTACAACAGTAATTAAACATGTGTAACCAATTAGAGGGTTCTCCACTATGGCAGAAGCATATAATTTGCTAAGTCTTTCTATGAGAATAGATGAAAATAGGTACAAAAAGTGTGTCTGACTACAACATTCTCATGTTAAACATGTCAACATAAATGAACTTTAAATATATAATTTCTGGTTTGTTAACAAACCGCCGAGCTCTATTGGCTGATAACAATAACATATAATTTTGGTTCATTTCGCCAAGAAATATTGCATCTGATAGAGCCCATTAATTGTATTAAACATGATTAATTTTAGGCCCAGACCCTATCGATGATGTTCGTTTGGTGAATCCTAAAATGCAGACACGTACCCTCTCTATAAGAAACGTACAAAGAGCTAGAAAGATACGCGTTGATCTGTTAAGCAGCTACGAGCTGGGAGACTTTTTTGAGCAGAGATGAGAGAAAGTGCTTATACTTTCTTTGTTACATTTACAAATGAAAGTCTTTAGCTGAAATTCCCTGCGTGGAACAAACGCCCGTTGATTCGAAAGGTTCTGTAGGATCGCATTAACTCCGGGGGATCGCGCCGTGCAGACCATAAATCTCGCAGGCCCGCACCCAGAGAGGCGGCGGCCGGCTCCCCTGTCAGGTGCTGACGTGAGTTTGAAAGGTTACAGATTAGTTTAGCGATGTTAAGTGAACTGGCAAAGGCATCTCTAATTTTGCTGGAAATGAGGAAGCCGGATGGTAGGGGGAATCCTAATGAGGCCATCGAAAGCCGGCTTTGTACCCAACAGACAGGGTGGCTGCGGATTGTATGAAAATATTGGAAATCAATGGCTTCTATGGAATTTCATTAAGAAGCAGTATCCACAATTGATAGAGCCTCATAATTTGATGGATTGTGCTAAGAAAATGATTAGCTAGCCAGAAAGAGTCATGGAACACACACGCGGCGCGTCAGAGATGTTGAAGTGGGGTAATTTGTACAAAATAAAAAATATTGATTTTACGCATGTGCAAAATTTCGGAGCGGGGGGCGGGCTGTGTCGCCGGCCGCGGCTGATGTGCTCTCCTGGTTCTTGCAGCCGTCCCCGGGGAAGGCGCCGGCGACGGCGCGCACGGGAGCCGCAGCGCGGGCGAGGACACCAGCGTGTGCGAGAGGTGCTGCGCCGAGTTCTTCAAGTGGACGGACTTCCTGCGCCACAAGCGGAGCTGCCCCAAGAACCCGCTGGTGCTGATCGTGGGCGAGGATGCGCCGGCGCCGCCGCCCGACGGGCTCCCGCCCTCGCCCGCCAGCTCACCCAGCGGCCGCACGGAGAGCGAGGCCGCCGAGGACGTGGCGGCCGCGGACGCCGGCGAGGCCGGCGAGGCGCGCGCCCCCGACAAGGAGGAGGAGCCCATGGAGGTGGAGCCGGCCGCAGACGGAAGCTTCGCGGACGCGGGGAAGCCGCCTCTGCCGCCGCCGCCCGAGCCGGCGCCCGCGGCCGCCTACGGCATGCCGAGCACGAACGTGACGCTGGAGACGCTGCTGAGCACCAAGGTGGCCGTGGCGCAGTTCTCGCAGGGCGCGCGCGCCGCGGGCGCGGCGGGGCCCGGGGGCGCGGTGACGGCGGTGGCCGTGCCCATGATCCTGGAGCAGCTGATGGCCCTGCAGCAGCAGCAGATCCACCAGCTGCAGCTCATCGAGCAGATCCGCAGCCAGGTGGCCATGATGAGCCGCCCGCCGCTGCGGCCGCCGCTGCACCCCGGGGCGGCCGCGGCGGCCCCCGGCAGCGCGGCGCCGGCTGCCAGCCAGCTGCAGGGGCTGGCCACGCACGCGGCCCTGCAGCTCCCCGCCGGGGCGGCGCCCGGGCCCCCGGCGCCCGGCCCCACCACCCAGCCCTCGGCCCACGAGGGACCCCAGCTGCTGTCGCAGCCGGCGTCCGGAGCCAGCACCCCGCACGTCCCCGGCGGGGGCCCCACAGCCCCCGAGTCCGGCGGGCCCGTGTCCTCCAGCGCGGCCGCGGCGGCCAGCGGCCCCTCGCCGCCCCAGAGCGCTTCCACGCCGCCCGCCCTGGGGCCCGGCCCGCTGCTCAGCCCGGCGCCCAGCCTGCCAAACCCTCTTCTACCTCAGACCTCCGCCAGCAGCGTCATCTTCCCCAACCCGCTGGTCAGCATCGCGGCCACCGCCAACGCGCTGGACCCGCTGTCCGCCCTCATGAAGCACCGCAAGGGCAAGCCGCCCAACGTGTCGGTGTTCGAGCCCAAGGCCAGCGCCGAGGACCCCTTCTTCAAGCACAAGTGCAGGTTCTGCGCCAAGGTGTTCGGCAGCGACAGCGCCCTGCAGATCCACCTGCGCTCGCACACGGGCGAGCGGCCCTTCAAGTGCAACGTGTGCGGCAACCGCTTCTCCACCAAGGGCAACCTGAAGGTGCACTTCCAGCGGCACCGGGAGAAGTACCCCCACATCCAGATGAACCCCTACCCCGTGCCCGAGTACCTGGACAACGTGCCCACCTGCTCCGGGATCCCCTACGGGATGTCGCTGCCCCCAGAGAAGCCGGTGACCACCTGGCTGGACAGCAAGCCCGTGTTGCCCACGGTGCCCACCTCCGTGGGGCTGCAGCTGCCGCCCACCATCCCTGGCGTCAGCGGCTACGCCGACTCCCCCAGCCTCACCCCCGCCGGCCGCTCCCCGCAGCGGCCCTCGCCCGCGTCCAGCGAGTGCCCCTCCCTGTCCCCCGGCCTCACCGGCTCCGAGGCGGCCGCCCCAGGGACCGCCGAGTCCCCGCAGCCCGTGCTCGGCGCGTCTTCTCTGCCCAAACCCGAGCCCGTGGGCCTGCTTTGCACAAACGACAGGGCCGGGGACGCCCCTGGCGGCGGGCAGGTCTCCACCACGTGCACGGTGGCCGCCACCGCCCTCACGGACAGCAGCATGTCCACAGGCCTCTGCAGCCCGGTCCTCGCGGCCAGCTCTGACCAGTTCAAGGCCAAGTTCCCCTTCGGGGGGCTGCTGGACTCCATGCAGACGTCAGAGACGTCCAAGCTGCAGCAGCTGGTGGAGAACATCGACAAGAAGATGACGGACCCCAACCAGTGCGTGATCTGCCACCGGGTTCTCAGCTGCCAGAGCGCGCTCAAGATGCACTACCGCACGCACACCGGCGAGCGGCCCTTCAAGTGCAAGATCTGCGGGCGCGCCTTCACCACCAAGGGCAACCTGAAGACGCACTTCGGCGTGCACCGCGCCAAGCCGCCGCTGCGCGTGCAGCACTCCTGCCCCATCTGCCAGAAGAAGTTCACGAACGCCGTGGTGCTGCAGCAGCACGTGCGCATGCACCTGGGCGGCCAGATCCCCAACACGCCGCCGCCCGAGGGCGCGCCGGACTCTGGCGACGCGGCCGCGGAGGCGCTGAGCAGCCTTGAGGACGACCTGGACGACAACTCCATGGAGGAGGACGCGGAGCCGCGAGACGCGGCCGGCGACCCCTGCAGGCCGCTGCCGCCCTTCCCGGGCTCCGGCCCGCCCTCGCCGCCGTCCGTCATCTCCAGCATCGCCGCCCTGGAGAACCAGATGAAGATGATCGACTCGGTCATGAGCTGCCCGCAGCTGACCGCGCTGAAGGCCGTGGAGAACGGCTCTGGGGACAGCGACCGCCTGAGCAACGACTCCTCGTCCGCCGGGGGTGACCTGGAGAGCCGCAGCGCGGGCAGCCCTGCCCTGTCCGAGTCCTCGTCCTCCATGCAGGCGCTGTCCCCTGCCAACAGCAGCAGCGACAGCCCGCCCCCCAAGTCCCCGGGCCTCGACCACCAGGAGGGGCCCCAGGACCCACCGCTGAAGACCGAGAGGCCGGACAGCCCCCCTCCTGCGCCCGAGAACGGTGGGGCACTGGACCTGACGGCCGTGCACCCCGGCCGGCCGGCCACCAAGGAGGAGGCCGCCTTCAGCCTGCACTTCCTGGGCAGAGAGCGCGGTAAGTGTGCGAGTGCCGCGTGCCACGTGTGTGGCAAGCCCTGCGCGTGCCGGAGCGCCCTGCGTGTGCACCTGCGCAGCCACACGAAGGAGCGGCCGTACGTGTGCGTGGCCTGCCGGCGTGGCTGCTCCACGCTGGGCAACCTGAAGCAGCACCTGCTGACGCACAGGTTCAGGGAGCTGCCCGCTCAGGTGTGTGCCCCCGACTTTGCTCTAGGTCCCAGCCAGAGCGCCCCCAGCCTGGTCACCGGCTCCACGCCTGCCCTGATCAAGGTGGAGGTGAACGGGCACAGCAAGGCCGGCGCGCTGGGCGAGGGCCCCCCGCTGCCCGCCGCCCTACAGCTGCCCGCCGGGCCCCCGACCGGGATGAGCCCGGGCCTCGCGCCCCTGCTGGCCCCCCCGCCTCGCCGGACGCCCAAGCAGCACAACTGCCAGTCGTGCGGGAAAACCTTCTCCTCGGCCAGCGCCCTGCAGATCCACGAGCGCACGCACACGGGCGAGAAGCCCTTCGGCTGCACCATCTGCGGCAGGGCCTTCACCACCAAGGGCAACCTCAAGGTGAGCGTGCGCACACGCGTGTGGCGTGTGCAGTGTTCAGTGCGTGTGTGCCCTGCAGCATGTGCATTGTGCGTGTGTAGTGTGTGGGTGTCGGTGAGTGTACACATGCCTGTAGTAGAGCATACATTGCGTGGGTGAGTGTGCAGTGTGTGCAGTGTGTGCGTGTCCTGTGGTGTGTGCATAGTGTGTTCAGTGTGCTTGGGTGAGTGCATGTGTGTAGTGTGTGTATAGGATGTGTACACGTGTAGTGTGCATGTGTAGTGTGCACTGCGGTGTGTCTGGGTGAGTGAGCATGAGTTGTGCACAGGCAGGTGTGAGTGAATGCACTCCTATACTGTGCGTGTGGTGTGCTGTCTGCGTGTGTGCATGCACATGTGCTCGCTTGTGCACACACGCTCACGCTTGCGGAGGTTGCTTGCTGTCCGGCTGCAGTGAGGGTCCAGCCTTCCCTCACACGCCCCACCTCCCCACGAGGGGGTGGCGCGCACGTCGCGCTGGTGGGCCAGCCCAGGGCCCAGGCTGTCCTAAATCTTGCGGGAAGACTGCTGATGAGATAAGCAGGGTCTTTAAACACTTGCACACGACAGAAGGAATGCAGACGTGGTCCAGAAGGCTGGTCCGTTTTACCCGTGTGGCCGCTGAGAGGGCTGGTGGGCGTCCAGTGAGGAGCCACCCAGCCCGAGGGCCCGAGCACACAGTGTGGCAGCGCATCCATAGCAAGGCACAGCCCCCAGTGCACGTCCCGCGGAAGGCGGGGCGTGTGCTTGGGGCATGGGCGACCCACGGGACGTGGAAGACAGTGTGTGCACGGAGAGCAGGTGGCACGTCCCGCGGAAGGCGGGGCGTGTGCTGGGACGTGTGACCCGGGCAGGCCAGGGTTGCACTCTCAGCCGAGTGTGCTGTTCCACCGTGTCAGGTGCTTGCTGGGGTCTCTGACCTCTTCAGAGACCGTGACAAAGTCAGTACCTGTGGCCTCTCCTTGCTGGGAGGACGGGCCGTCGTCTGAGGTCTCCGCCGACCACAGACGCCCCGGCTGCCGCCTCCATGTTCGCGGAAAGGGGCAGAGGAGAGACCGGGGAGGCCTGGGGCCGAGTGTCAGTGGGCTCCAGGGGCCGGAGGCACGAAGGACGCCAGGGCTTGAGGAGCAGGGGCCTGTGTCCTGAGCTTCAGGACGCCCTCTGAGTGGCCTCGTAGGTCTCACACCTTAGGGGGAAAATCATCCTACCAAGTTGGTGAAGCAGAAGAAATGCAGCGGCTGGTTTTTCTTTTTGAATTAGATGAAAAGAAACGTTGCGCACTTACGTGTCAGATGCTCAGAAAGTTCGCCCGACGATGTTTTGCTGTCGTAGGACTTGCTCACGATGGGGAAAAGGCACACCTGGACGAGCCCTGGCGGGCGCAGAGGTACCAGCACTGCTGGCTCGCTCCCCCATGGGCTGTCTCTCGTGTCTCACGCAGGTGCACATGGGCACGCACATGTGGAACAACGCCCCCGCGAGGCGCGGCCGCCGCCTGTCCGTGGAGAACCCCATGGCCCTGCTGGGTGGCGATGCCCTTAAGTTCTCGGAGATGTTCCAGAAGGACCTGGCCGCCCGGGCGATGAACGCTGACCCCAGCTTCTGGAACCAGTATGCAGCAGTGCTCACCAACGGGCTGGCAGTGAAGAACAACGAGATCTCCGTCATCCAGAACGGGGGTGTCCCCCAGCTCCCCGTGAGTCTCGGGGGCGGCGCCCTGCCCCCGCTGGGCTCCCTGACTGCCGGCATGGACAAGGCTCGCACGGGCAGCAGCCCGCCCGTGCTGGGCCTGGACAAAGCCGGCCCCGATACGGGGGCCAGCCGGCCGTTCACGAGGTTCATCGAGGACAACAAGGAGATCGGCATTAACTAGCCACGTGTGCCACTCTGTCCCCGGCACACCGTGCGTGTGACCGCCAGGCTGCGTGCCGCTGAGCCAGGCCCTCCTTAGACCTGCTCCCGCCGCGGGAAGCCCGCTTGCCATGTGGCCGCCGGGGGCACCCCGCACGCACTGCAGCCCTCGGTGCCGCAGGGAGCACGCGGCCCTGCGGGACTCCACGGCCTCCCGATCGTGCGAGGCCACGTCAGAGGCCGCGGAGTCCGCCTGCAGGACAGGGGGGCTCGGGGCGGACACGCGAGGGCAGGGAGCCCCAGCGTTCCGGTGACACACGTGTGACGGTTTTGTTCAAAGTAGTTAGCATCTCGAACTCTGAGTTTAGACCTCTCACCTGAAGACGTGGCGTAGCCCTCCGGCGAGAGGGCCGTGTCTCCCGGCACCGCTCCGTCTGTAGTATTTATGTCGTGAAGATTATGCGGGTAACACACACTACAGCCCCGACTGTAAAGGTAGCTTTTGTACTGCAGGATACATCTGGCTGTGTGGTTTTTTGTTTTGTTTTGTTTTGTTTTTTTAAAAAAGCAAGATTTGTTTCACTATAAATAAGTGGGTTCTTTCGATGCAGACGAAATTGTGAAGTTCTGTTGGGAAAGATAGCATGCTTTTTGTGTGCAAGCACCTGTCAGTAACAAGCCCCCCCGTTTTTTTAATTTAAATGTTTGTAGCTGCTATGTGCACAGTTGTTCTCTAGTGTGGTCTGTAACGCGGCGACTGGGAAGAAGTTACAGACAGACGTCACTGTAAAGTGCTCGCAGCATCATAGACAGTCGCGAGTAAGCATTTCACGTATCAAAGCTGTACAATAAAGAGGTAATGTTTGTATAACGCGGCTGCACGCTCCTGATTCACACTCTTGCACTTTCTGTATTTGGTGTTAGGGAGGTTTGTCCATAATCTGAACATTTAAAAATCTGTAAAGTATTTTGTAGATAGTACTTGGATTTAAGGAAAATGAAATGAGCCTACGGTTCCTTGTTTTGTCTGAAGGGCAGACATTTGAGAAACCTTCGCGACTCAAACAGAAAAGCCCAGGAGACTTGTCATGCCCCCTCAGTAAACTAGGGCCTGCTTTCTCTTACATTAAAACGATGTATTTAACTTTTCTACGAAGCCCATTTAAAAACCGGACAAAACGTTGACCACTTGCTGTGGGGGCGGGCGACGCGGGTGCCAGCCGGTAGCCGAGCGGACGTGGCGTGGGTCGCGTTGCTGTCCTCACAGCCGCGGGGAGAGCTGGGTGCCCGTGGGCGCTGTCCGTCCCGCACGGCAGGCAGGGGAGACGCCCGGCGACCGCGGTGCCACCCACGTAACCCGGACGTGAGCCGGGTTCCTGACTTATTTATTATCTTCTCAGATGAAAACAGCACAGTGCCGTCTGGTAACTCGGGGTACCGCCGCGACTGGTGACCGCGTGAGCGCTCGGGGCACGGCCGGGGGCGGGCGCCGCTGGGCAGCAGGCGGGCGGAGCTGCGGGGCGGGTTGCGTGTTCTACCTCGTCCTGTGTGCGGGAGTCCGCTGTCGCCGACGGGGCCGGGGGCCGGGGGCCGGTCGCAGCGGCGCGCACCCTGCGGAAGGAGCCGGGGTGCTGTGTGCTCAGTGGCGCAGAGGGGCGGGACAGTCCGTCCGCCGCGGCCGCGGCCCGGCAGGCCGTCGCCGAACGCAGCCCCGAGGACGCGCGGCAGACGGCTGTGCGCTGCCGTCGGGGGCGGACGCCCGACTCGCCAGCCGGTGCCCGCGGCGGCGCGGCGGGCGTCCCCTCGCGCGGTCCCTTCTCGCGGGCGCGTCGGAAGGGGGAGCAGGGGGCTCAGCGCGGCCGCGTCGCAGCCGCCGGATGTGCCGCTGCTCGTCGGCGCCCTTTCTGGTGCGGGCGGTTCTGGTCTGGTCTGGTCTGTTCTGGTTTTCGCTCGGTGTTTGGTACCCCGTACTGTTGTCCCTTCTCTCGGAAGGGTGTGCACAGAACACAAAAGAGGAGTGCAAAGCACTGCGCGTGCGCTGGCCCCTGCGGGACGGAGCGGTGGGCCGCGCGCGGGGCGCGGCTGTCCCCGGGGCGCGGCTGTCCCCGGGGCGCGGCTGTTCCCGGGGCGCGGCTGTCCTTGGGGCGCGGCTGTCCCTGTCTGTGTTCGGGCGAGGCCGCCCCGCCCCCCGCCCGCGTGGGGGAGAGATGCTGCGTTTCCGCCGCGATGCCGCGTGGGGCCAGCTGGGAATTGTTACCGAGATCCGATATTTTTACGGTGAGCTCTGTGGCTCGATATACCTGCTGATTGAAATGGATGTCTTAGTCTAGGTTGCTATTTTTGTCACATGGAGTCGAATAAAACGCAGGACGTGATGTCACCTCAGAGTCATGTTCCTTGCTGACCCACGTGGGTGCCGCGGGGCTCGCGGCTTGGGCCGCGCAGGGCGGGCGGGCGTCTGCGGGGTCTCCGAGGTGGCCACACGGGGCGATGGAATTAAGCAATATCTCAGTGTATCTCGCTCAGTCTTAACATTTTTAGTTTTCACCTTTTTTCTAGAATAAAAATGCAGCCCCCTTCCTGGGATTCTTTGGTTTTTTTTTTTTATGTCTGCGATGGAAGAAGATAGAGTAAAATGTGCATGACCGTTGAGACTGCTGGCTGTGTCCGAGAGCGACCACACTGAATTGCCTGCCCGACGCGGGCGTTAAGTGAAAATATCGGCTCTTCGGGCCACTTGAAAAAGCAGTAGCTGTGCACTGGTCACAAAGGGCAAGGGCAGCGCCACGGGGACCCTCGGACAGCACCTGTCCCCGCGGTTCCATGGGGATGCTCTTCACACACACAGCGTCCCCTCACTGTGACAATCGGCAAGACTTACAACTTTGAATACTAGCTCCTGGCTTTCAACATGCAGAATTCGTTTCTTCTTCCTAAGTAACTACTGATACATTGAAGCCACAGTGATTTATGCCTGCAAAGTACTGGGAGATTTTAAAGGACTGATAAAGGTACTAACTGCGCCCCTAGCCGCCCAGGCCGCCCTTCCAGCACATGGCGTCTGCCGTATGGATTAAACTGGGGGTTTCAGAGCTAGGAGAGAAATATGGGATAGAAAGACTAAACCACATAGTAAATTCAGTTTTTTAAATGGTAAGAAAATAGCAGAGATTGCTGAGGCCATTTAAACAAACTAACAAAATAAAATGCAGGGAAAAGGGAGCTACTTATTGCAACAATGTGTCGTATAAAGGCAGAGGCTTCCAGCTCCCGAGCCGGGTCGTCACTGCTTTCTGATGTCCACCCGGGTTCCTCAGACCGTTCATCATAATCATAAATGCCACGACCCCTAAATACTACTTTATAAATTTATTTCTATTCTAAATGCATTGCTGAAACCATTAACATTTGAAACCAATTAAGAAGCATTGCTGAAGGGCTAAAACGCAATTGTTTTTAAGTCCCTGCTGTTGGATTTTATCCGGGCTGCTGCCCCAGGGCGGAGCACTCCCCGCTCCTGCCTGCATGTCACAGAGCGTGGTCGGGTCATGGCTGCTTGCTTGTCCCCTGGCCGCGTGGACAGGCCCAGCCCGGCTGGCTTCGGATCACTGTTTATTCTGGCCGTCTGTCTAAACCTCATTCCTCCACTGTGTGCGCTTGCAGGGGTGTGATAATGCCACACAGGCAGCATTCTGTGACCAGCCTGTCACCTCCCCCGTGCCAGCCGACCTGCGGGCCTCCCTTCCGTCTTTAGTGTTGTAAACCTGCGCTCTTGGCTAATTGTGGGGCTGAGGTATGGGGGACGTTTGTTTATTCCCTTGTGTTTTCTTGAGTTCCATGGAAAACAGGCCGACATGGTGACAATAGGTTCGTTGACTGACCTTGACCTACATCAAAATCTGATCTATGAAATATACAAACCTAGGAAGAAAATTAAATTCCCATTTTCCACTTAAGTGGGAAATACGGAGTGTCGCTTCGCCCTTCTTCAAGAAGGGGAAACTTTAAAGTGAGGCCGTCATAGAGGCATTTCCTGCCGTCCGTCAGCTGTTCATACAAGCTAATGGGCGTGGGTGTGGGCATCAGGGGCGCCCGGGCTGGCCTCGCTGCCACCTGCAAGCCGCAGCCGCCTTCCGGGCCCCCCCCCCCCCCCGTAAGAACGGGTTAGAGCTTGGTGTTAAATCCTTTCCTCTTCTAAAACTTGGCGGTTTTTAAAAAGAACTTCCACTGACATACACCTGCCTTTTCTTCCCTAGAGTTCACTAGACAGACCCATAGGCAGTATTTACATAGAAAATACACAAATGATGGCCTAAGAGTGGAAATCTATTACAAACGACTTTGCTACAAAAAATAAATAAATAAAAGTATAGTGGGATCATTTTTGGACCATGAAAATGTTTGATTTTTTTAAAGAAAATCACTGAATTTATTGAAGCATTTTTAAATGCAGCAATACTTAAGGTCAAACAAAACCAAGCTCTGAGACCGTTAGGCTCGCTGCGTTTCCTGTCAGAAAATGGTCTTTTCGAAGCGACTTCTTGTCCGCCATGCATGCCCTGCGCCTCGCAGGAGACCGCGACCTGCAGCAGTGGCTGCGACTCCGCGTCCGCCCTGGCGAGCGCTGCAGCCGGAGCCGCGGGGCCGGCTCGCCTGCCCTGCCTCGCGGCTGCTCTGGGCTCGCTGCGGACGCGCCGCGCTGCGCTCGGGCAGCGCCGCCTCTCGGCCCCCCACGCGGGGCCGGGAGCAGCATCGCGCTGAGCTCCGGAGTGACCCGCGGGGAGGAACTGGAAAGCGGCGCGCCGGGCGAGCGGCGTGCTGATGGAAGGGCGCCTTCGTGCTGCTGCGACCCAAGCTCTTCGCGTCGCTGAGCGAGGGCCGGGCCCGTCGCCCGGGGCCAGGAGGCGGGGCGTGCGCGGGGCGGTGCACGCAGCAGCCCGCTCCCCGGCGCGACTCAGACGTGTAGAGACGAACGCCTGCTTTCACGAGCTCCGAGTAGGGCTGCGACAAGGGGCCTCGTAAGCTGGCGTGACGCGTATTTTTAAACCAGAATTTTCACAGAGAGGTGTGAGGTGTTTCCTTCACCTCCTATCCCGGCACGTGAGGCACTCACGGATTCAGTGGAGTCATTTGCTTCCAGCTTCGGGACAGCTGAATATTAATAACATTTTACGAGGAGGGTCATACATCTAAACCACAAAAGTTGTTGCATTTCTTCTATAACCGGCAGGTGTTTGGATTGCGTCTATGATACAAAACATTTCTGTTTCACTTTTCCTACTCGCTGTATCAAGGACAATTTAAAAACAGCTCCTGTTATGACCTAAAATTACCCAGAAGAAATACGTCACCCCCGCCCACACATGCCACCGCCGCAGGAGAGCAAGCAGGCGTGGAAGAAAACATTTCCACACTTCAGATGGCAAAAGCTTTAAGGATGAATGATGGGAAGTGATCTAGAGACTTCCTCACTCATTCAAATAATTTAAAGATAAATTAGATTTTGCATTATGAATCCATTTTCCTTCACAGATGAGCCCGGACTTGCCGAGTCTTCCTCGGGGTGACTGGTCCCCCAGCGGCTTGGGGGGGGCGGGGTGCAGAGAGCAAGCAGCCCGGCCGCCGCCTGCATGTTTTCTCCTCTTCCGGGGTTTTCACTCCTTACTCATGTCCTCCTGGGGGCGTTTGGTCTCACCTTCCTGGCGAGCTTTGGGAACAGCGGCAGGCGCAGGTTGGCCACTGCCCTGGAGGCCGCCGAGAAGGGGGGGCGTGGGGCCACGGGGACAGGCATCCGTGGCCGGACGTGTCCCATCGGGGCTGTGGCCCACACGGGGAGGGCCCGCCAAGGCTGTGTTGCGGGCGGACAGTTCGGTCCACGCCAGCCACCCGTAGACACGCCGCGGAGAGAGAAGGCGGAGCCGAGGGGCCGAGGCACAGGACAGCGCTGGGCGGTGCCTCAGAGCGCGACGGCCACTGTCACCCACAGAGTCCCCGGCAGGGCAAGGAGCGTCATCGTAGCCCTGCCCAGGAGCACCCGAGGCGCGTCCCTGACCTCTGTGCCTGTCACTGCAGGCGCCGCGCCTGCCCCTCGCTCCCGCGGGCTCCCTGCCGCGCCGCCCCCGCCCCTCGCTCCCGCGGGCTCCCTGCCGCGCCGCCCCCGCCTGTCCGGTCGCGTCTGCGCCGCCAGCCTGCCTCCGGGCCAGGTGAGTCAGCGTCTCAGGGGGACGGCCGGCTGGTCAGTGCTTTTGGAAACTAACATCCAGACCGCCTGGAGATCTTGTTGAAATGCAGGTCCGGTCCCGCGGGACTGGGGTGGGGCCTGGGCTCTGCGAGCTACCGGGGTCCCAGGGGATGTGGACGCTGCTGGCATTGGGACCACGCAGAGCCAAGGGCAAAGCCGCGGGTGCTTTGAGGACAGAACTGCTGCTGTGACGTGGGAGGAGCTCGTCGGCCACACGACCCGGGGCCTTCTTCCCCGCCGGCCCGTCCTCGCGATAACAGAAACCCCATCCAGTAGCTGAGCTAGGGCTTCCGTCTCGCACAAGCCAAGGCCAGAGTTAGGTGGTTGCTGGGTGGTTCGGTTGCCCGTCGATGCTGCCAGAGCTGCCACTGTGTTGGTTTGTCTTCCTGCTGCTGCCTCATGACCACGGGGCGGCTGCCGCGGCCCCAGACATTGCACTCATGCTCCACTCAGAAGAGCAGCAGGCACGCGGCCCGAGGTTAGTGCTCCACCTCTCTAGGAGAGGCGAAAGCTTCTCCAGAAACCCCGCCCAGCAGGTTTCTGCACTGTCTTGGGCGGCACTGTGTCGCTCACCACCCCCAGCTGGCAGAGGTGAAGAATCGGTGCATATGAATGACCGCCCGCCTGCGACGGTCCACCCCAAGGCCAGCAGCCCTGCCAGCTCTCACTCACACCTGGCCAGCGGAACCCTCCAGGCTACCTCTGTTCAGCCGGAGGCCCACCGTCTCAGCCCCGTGGACAGGCAGGTTGGTGACCTCGCCGATCCTTGCAGAGCGTGGGACCTGAGTTTGACCTCCATCGCTGACACTTGTGATTTGTGACTTGTGATCTCTGAATCTTAAATTCAGGGTTGGTGCAGTAGGGCTCGGTAGTACCTCACTGGGCTTCGTAAGGAGTCCGCAGGATCGTAGCCCTCCCTGAGAAGCCCCCTCTGTGCGGGCGCCCTCGCCTGGCTCTTCCTGGGGCAGCTCACTCAGGTCCCCACGGCCCACCCCTGCTGAGGGAGCCATCAGCCAGGACGAGCGGAGCAGCCATGGGTTGGCGTCCGGCAGCCTTGTCAGAGGGCCAGAGGGAGGCCGGGCAGGGTGCTGCCCCGTGCGGCCACAACCCCGGTGGGTCTCCCAGCAGCCCTAGGACCTGCTGCGCTGAGCGTGGCAGGCTTGGGGGACAGTGCCCCACAGACGCGGGGATCCATGCACTGCGGAACCCAGAGAGCCTCGGTGTTTCCTGCTCCCCCTTTTTCTGTTTCGGTAGTGATCGTCGGCAGGCGCGTCGTGTGCTTTTTTTGCGGTCGTGTCTCTGTGTTCAGCTCAATGATACGGAGGTGAGGATAACTTGAAAAGAAAGGGGCATTATTGGTAAATGCGCTGGAAGCCTTGCAAATTTGAGAGGATAAATTGAAATTTTACAGGACTAATGAGTTTTTGAAAACTGTTAGCCAGCCTTGTCCAAACAGTTCTCTCCCCATTTAAGATTTTCTAAATTAGAAACTCAGAAATTTGACTAGCTGTATTTGTCCTGGAATGAATAAACAGCCCAAGTAGATGGTGTGTTTCCATCATTGTATCTCCTTTCCATTGTAACCATCCTGTGTTCTTATTGCAATTGACAGTGTGTTTAGAGCACCTGCTTTTTTAACCTAAATTTAGATACTTTGTAACCATCACAGGACTCAGTCCTTAAAACAAACATAAATTCTAGGCCTTTGCATCTAATTTTTTATGTCCTGTGGTCTCCTTCCTTCCGTCCCTTTCTGCTTCCTTCCTTCCCTCCTTCCCTCCCTCCCTCCTTCCTGCCTTCCCTCCCTCTTTTCTTCCTTCAAGGCATTAGCCTACTCAGTAAGGATTATAGGCTGAGGCTGTAAAGGCAGAAGTCTGCTGGTCTTAAGTGGGGCTCCAGTTTCCGGGTGTGATCGCAGGCACCCAGCCGACCTTCGACCTCCGTGCTCGGTCCCCTCACCTGTGGGACGGGCGTGGTCACAGGACTTGCTGCACAGGCTCCTTGTGACGCTCCTGTGGATGTAAGCGCCGTGCAGCGAGCACCACGCAGATGTGACGGGCCCGTTTTGCGGCCCTTGGGTGAGCTTTTGCTCCGATGTTCACAAGGCTGCTTATCTCATTGTTGCTAGTTTCACAGTTTCTACGTCCCTTAATTACATACTAGTCTTTCAACTTTGGGGGGGGTGAGTTGGGGGGTGGCTTCTAAAGGAAGATGAATATATCCCTTCCTATGGGAATTGTTTTTGGACTGAGATTTTTTGCAGTTCCTCAGGCAGGAGATTTATTAGGTGTGACAACGAGTAATTCCTATTCGAATTTAAATCCATAGGAATAAACCTAAGGAGGTTTTAGTGGGGGGAACTGCTCGCCGGATGTGTGTTACCCGTGTAAAGGTGGACGGTTTTAGTGACGCCGCTTTGGGGTTGTCAGTATGTGTGGGAAAGATCATAAGGTGCTGGGTTATAGGACGATGAAATGCAGCCATTTCTAAGGTGAGACACTGTTAAGGCCCCAGGGTCTGTTCCTGGGTTTGGGAAGATGATTTGTGAATCATGCAGGAAACTGAGACGGTCTCGCGGCATGCCAACAAAACGGGAGGGCAGGCAGGGCAGCCGCGAGATGCAGAAATAAATCACGGATTTTACGAAAGCTGGAGTAAGAGAGGGCGGCTCTGTACAGTGCTTCCGTCCTACCAAACTGTTCCAAGCTTTAGGCACATGCAAACTGTAGAACCCTAACTTCCTAACTGGGTAGCAGGCAGGCTGCATGTGGCACTAGCGGGCACTCCTCCCTAGCAGACTATGTCTTTCTAGACATGCAAAGGGAGGCGGCATGATTCTGTGACCGAGGAATTACAAACGGAAAACTCAAAGAGAGATTCAAAGCTGATTAATCGCCTTGACCATACCAGGCTGGCCCCACACTAGACAACTGTCTGAGCAAATACAAACTTTTTGGAGAATGCCGGAGAAACGCCAGCTTGTGGTGAATCGTGAAAGGATGTCCGTGCTGACTGCCTTTGCGAAGGGGGTTTTCCACCCGAGGCCGGCTTCCCCTCGGCGCTGCGAATCTCACCCCACAGCGAACACGTCGCCGACGTGGTCTAGCACTCCTTGTCTTTGGCAGAATGGGCACCATCAGTTGTTGAGAAAGATACACAATGAGTTTTGCAAACATTTGCATGATGACAGCATTTAAGCACGTTCTAGGTTCTAGAAATGAGAGCAGAACCCAAACCCTCTTTGTAAGGGTGAAATGTGTGTCTGTCTGGTCCCGCAGGAAACTGCCCCGGCCCTGCCACCCAGCAAAGGTGCGTGTGGCCACCGGGGGCCGCTGCAGAGCAGGACCTGGGCCGGGGATGCCCGGCGGGGGGGGGGCGGGGGGCGGCGGGTGCAGCCAAGTGAAGCAGGGGAGCCTTCCAGGACTGTCACTGCTGGAAAACCTTTCTGTCGCTTTCATGCCCGTGACTAAGAAACATTTCTGCCCAAAGGCATGTCGCTTTGCAAGTTATGGTGACTGTAGGTCCCGAGAGGGCCCACCTGGCTCGTCGGCCACACTCGTGGTGCACGTGGGCCGAGCTGTCGCCGGCCCGGCTGCTCCCTGTCCTGGATACCACCACTCCTGCCCCGGGCAGCTGCCGTCCTGGCACGGGGCAGGCTTCCAGGGCCACGAAGGCTCGTGTCATCCTGCCGGCCTGGTCACCTGCCACCCACAGAGGGAGCTGCGGCCTCGCCCTCAGGAGCTGCTGTAAGAGGCAGAGCGGGGTGATAGGCTGGGCTTTGGCTCACAGTTTCACTCAGCCTGGGGCTAGCTCATCATGGCCACACCCCAGCACAGGCCCCACCAGATTATATAACTAAGTGGTTCATTAGCTAACGATTTTTCTGATAGGAACCAATGTCTATGATTAAACATGTACATTTTAAGCAACTTCCAGGTGAGGCCCCATGGACACTCATGTGCTAAGTGTTCAGGGAAGGTGGTCCAATCAGATGCCCAGGGTCCCCCAGTCCCTGACACCCAGCCCCACCCGCGTCCTCTGAAGCCCTCCGCAAGGCGGCCGGTCCGGGGAGGCCTGGGAGCAGTGGGATGTGAACTCCGGCCCAGGCACACGGATGCACATGTAGCTGTCATGATCCAGGACACAGAAACGGGAGAAACCTCTGGGCCAGGCACGCCAAAAGCCCGAAGCCACACATCCCTCTGCCGGGTGCTCTGGGGGCCACCGAGGGCACAAGCACGTCCCAGGCCCGGCCCCTTCGCGAACGACGCGGGGTGAGTGCAGAGGCGGCCGAGCGGCCGGGCGCATCCCCGCGCTGCTGCCCTGAGGCCCACTCTGAGTTCTGAGGTGCGGGATCTGGTTATGTGGCGAGGGGCCCACATCACGGCTCCCCAGAGGGCGGCCCACCCTCGTCACAGCTGCCGGGCCGTTTCTGAGCCGGCAACGCCGGACACCCCACTGTCAGCAATGCTGATGCCACCTGAGGCCGGTCTCAGGTCAGGCGGTTCTGAATTCCGTGGGCAGGGGGCAGCTGGGCTGCGGAGCCGGCAAAGCCACTGTGGGCTCGTCACGTGCCGTGTGGCAAGCGCTCCGGTTTCACACGTCGCACGTCAATTTGGGGGACCCCAGACGTTGGTGTCGCTGTCACTCATGGCTCTGGCTCAAGGATTGACCCAGGGCGCCCTGGAAGGCCTGGTGGGGGGCGGGGTGCCCCTTGAGTCAGGGCTTTGATGCCTCTTCCCAGGGCCAGGGGTCAGCGCAGTGAGAGTCAGCAGCCGCCCGCCAGACGGGGACACCCGGGCAGGGAGCCACGGCGGACAGGGTGAGCTGGCCCAGTCACGCACATGGGAGGCACTCACGTCCGGGGCCCGAGCCGTCCAGGGGCAAAGGCTTCGTGCCGTGGGGGCTCCTGCGCCCGATGATGCAGGGCCGGCCTCTGTGCGCTCAACGGCTCTGGCTGCCCGGGGGGGACACGGCATGACATGGTGACTCCGGCCCGAGGGGGCAGGGAGCACACAGCACGAGGGCGCTGAGTCCCCAGATGCTGTCAACGCTTCGCCCTGGCTTCCCCCACCGGCTGGCGAAGGTCCTAGCGAGCCGCGGTGAGTCCCCGCAAGCACGGAACGGCCGCCCACGCGGTCACGCGCGTCTGCGGTGCGGAACCGCTGAGCAGCGGCAGCAGGACCCGGCGAGTCGCCCTTCAGAGAGCTGCCGGGTCACGCGATGTGGCTGCACACGCACGGCCCGGGCGTCTGGTCCCTCCCGCGCCTCCCAACAGCCTTCTACCCAGAGTGACCGCGCCGCACGCGTGCATGTCGACCCGTGGCTGTCCTGTCAGACGCACAGATACGCACGGGTTTTCCTTGGACAGTGAGGGTGAACACCATCGGTGCGTGCCCGATGTCACAGGCTGTGGGCCTGGCGCTCGGGACAGCGTCTGCCGGGCGACGTCCCAGTTGTGCATCAGTTGGCCATTCACGTCCGCCCCCAAATGGCAGAATCCTGTGACAGCGCTCTAACAGGCCCCGGAGAGGACAGCAGGGCACAGCCCGACGCGCTGGCACGGCATTAGACCCCGAAGCCCAAGCTGACACCCTCTTTTTCTCCAGGGCCCCAGGGGGCGCTCCGTCACCAGACAGGTTAAAGAGCCCTTGGCCGGGCTCTGATGACGTCCAGGCTGAGACACACAGGTAGGCCAGGTGGTAGATAAAGGCCCAGAGACTTTCGAGAATCTGGAAAAGCCCCCATGCCCTGACGTCACTGGAGACGCACGTCAGAACGTGGTCGCTGGGTCGAGCTGAGTTTAACCCAGAAAGGCCTGAACACCCTCTGGTTGTTTACCAGCGAGGGACTTGGCCGAGGCCATAGAGGGCCGTTAGCTTAGACACACTCCCCGTGTCACCAGAGACAGATGCCAGCGAGGCTGACGCGGGGGCGGGGCTGTGGGGAGCAAGCTCGGCTGCCAGGCGGGACTCCCTCCGAGAGCCCGGAGTGGCCGGCGTGCCGACAGGAAACTCGTGCCTGAAGGTCCCGGTCATGGTGCCGTCTCGCCTTGCCGCTCCCGGGGCCGTCGCTGCAGTCGGATGAGCCAGAGCTGCTCAGTGAGTTCCGCCGAGGACGAGCCAGCCGCCTGCCTCTCCCCCGGCGCGACGCCGTGGCTTCCAGAACTGTCACTATGAAATATAAAATACTTAGGGCCTCAAGAGCTGCTTTTAATTAAATCGCCAAGCTTCCCATTGGGGGTGCTCTGCAAATGATGCTGCTTCCTTTTTTATGTGAAATGAGCATTGTTCAGTGGGAAACGCCGTGAAATCCCGGACTCGGCATCTGCCTGGAGGGTGTGGACCTGGGAGCCGCTCAAAGCCCCGCCGCTGCAATCCTGCGCCCACGAGCACGCGGACAGGCCGCCAGGGGCGGGGGGGGGGGGGGGCCGGCTTAGGGGCCGGGCGCGGTGTCCCTGCTGCCGCAGGGCCCAGCGGCACAAGGCAGGCTCCCTGAAACAGGCCTCCACCCCTCGTCGCCAAGCGATGGGAGGCTTGGAATCAGAGGTGGGCCTGTGGTTTATTTCGTGGTGTAGCTGACCTGAACGGAAGTGATTTATAGGCTGTTAGTGTGCGCACACCTATGTGTGCATATGCGTGCATCCGTGTACATGTCCTCCGGCGTGAAGACCCATGTGACCACAGATGCCTACAAACAACATGCCCCGAGAGGCTCCTGGTGGTGAGTGCAGTGCCTACCGCGGGCACTGAGCTACTGTCCTCGAGTCCAAAACACCCCGGGGTTCAGAGCGAGGGCCTCGGAGAGCAGCCTGCGGGTCCGGCAGGTGTCTTGCCCAAGCTGGGAGCAGAGCCCGCACCTCATGCAGGAGCACGGTTGCCAGGACCGCCCTGGACAATGGGGCTGCGGCCTCAGTGACTGTCCAGGCAAGTGACAGAACTCAACTGACCGAGACGGTGCAGGCTCAGCACATAGACCGAGGGACCAGGATGGAGGGCCGGGCTAGCGCACGCCGCTGGGGACGCCTGCCTTGTGGCCAAAGCTGACTCATTCGGATGACCACGTGGGGGAACTCAAAGCAGCCGCTGTACCACCCCATGGTGAAGAGGAATTTTCACTCAAAAGGCGAATCAGCTCCCTGCTCTGCTTCTGCAGATACCTTGCTGCCTGGCAGCACTGGGAATTGACTAAAGACTTGCCTTCCCTTTGCTTATTTTCTGGAAGCAACAAATGTAACTGTTTGTGCCCCTAGCAACTCCTGCACTTTGTAACACTTTGTAACTGCTGGTAACCCATAGCAACTCAGGCCCTTTGTAACGCAATGTAACTACCTGCAACCATAGTAACTCCCACCGATTTATATAACAAATTAGCCAATCAGCTCATGCCCAATTAGTTCTATATAAGGAATGTTACAACTATATAAGGAATGTTACAATGGAAGACCCAGATCTTCAAAGCACTAGCTCCTCTGGGACCACATGATAAACCTGAGTTCTCCAACTCTCCAAGTGCTGCTTGGTTTCTCGACGGTCTGATTTTTGCAACTTTTCTGCAATAATACCAAGAAAAACATCGGCCCAGGTAAACTGTAGAGCCAATGGGAAAGGTAAACTGAAAAAGCTTCTAGAACAATACATAGAATAAATGCCTTTATGGGCTAAGAGCAGATTTTTCCAAACAACATAAAAATGACTGACTAAAAAGGGGAAAAGTGGGTCTCATTAGGAAGCTCTGTTGGAGGGTGTAAGGGGCTGGGAGGGGTGTGAGAAGATGCCCAAACACAGAACCGGACGCGGGGTTGGGGCACACGCAGACACGCTTCCCCTCAGCCTGGACGTCACGTGCAGAAGAGCTTGGGGCTGTGAGTGTGGCCTCTTCGACTCTGCCTGCTCTCTCTGTGACCTCACTGGCCTGGGGAACAAATGTGTGACGTGCAAGCAGATTCTGCAGCAAAAAGAGGGCCTGCCACTGCCAGTCCCCAGGGCCTTGTGCAAACGCTTGCCAGCTAAGTGACAGTGACCAGTGCCCACCTCAGTTCACACCTCAGCTTACTTACTTACTTATAGAAAACATTAAAGAATAATAAAATGAGGCGAGTGAGAATTTGGTGACTTCCTCTGCCGCCCCCAGGCCGTGGTGTCCGTGCGGACGTAAGGACACCTAAGCCACCTTTCCATGGCTCGTTGCAGCCCCACACGCACATGCCACTAGGTGCCCAAACTGCCACATGGAAGGGTGCCTTTTCATGGGCATGGATGCCACCTTGGTACCTGGGTGTCTGTCGACATCACAAGGAGAGCCCGACCCTCTTCCGGTCAGTCCAGCTGGTCACAGTTGCCAACCCCTGGGCCCCCTTGCTGCTTGTTTAAGATCTCCGCTTACCTGCGTGCACGTAGCCCTGAACCTCCTGCGGCCACAGGTTGGACACAGGTCACTGTCTGCCTCGGAGAATTCCATCTCCGTGAGCAGGGACCTCCGCACCGTGTCTCACACCAGCAGGGTGATGTGCCACCGCTTCCGGGTGGCCCTCCTCCCCAGTGAGGCCCCTCCTGGCTGCCTCAGCACGTGGCCTTAGAAAAGGGGCCTTTACATTCACTGTGTTTTCTCACGAGTTTCTGTATTTTAAATTTTGCTCTTAAGTGTGAAATTTAAAAAGTGAATTTCCCCTCAATTAAATTTTATGTTAAAAGTTTTTTTCTTCTGATTTTCTGTCATGCCTGCTCATTGTAGAATGTGAGACACATATAAATGAACAGAAAAAGGGCGTCACCTCAAATCCCGCTGCGGTGGCCGTCGCTTGCGGACACGGTCATGTGTTTCCACCCGGTCCTTTTTGGTGCACACACGTCGCTACGGCCAAGGCCACGCGCACACAGACCGGGGAGTTCTCCTGTGGGAACATAGCAACTCTGGCTTTGAAAGCGGGGGCTGCTACCCGGCCGTTCGATGCTAATCGTTACCGTGGGATCTTTTGAGGCACAGGCGTCAGGGATCCCCAAGATCCCCCTTGGGCACCGTGAAGGTCATGGTCTCGTGTGGGCTCTGTGATGAGCTGATGACCACAGCAGTTAATGCGCTTGTGTGGTTCCCGCAGGGCTGGCCAGGAGAGAGCGCGGTGGTCTCATCGGCTTCCTTGAGCGTGTTCGGATAGTTAAGAGGAAACCACAGCTGTGTCCAGAGGTGTATTTTCTCAGCTTCTAAAAATACATCTGAGGGTTGTCGTTCTGTCCACAGGTGTTTGAGTCGGTCCTCACAAGCATGTTGCGATGTACGCGCCCTCTATTTAATTATGTGAGAAATTGGTTGAAACAGTATGGGCTCTCACTACAAAAGCTTTTAGTGCGACTTTCTTGGGGCCTGGAGTTTTTTGTTTTCTTTTTCACTTGTTTTTTTCTCTTGAGAAGGAAAGAGTTGTTGACATGTGATATTGTGTTTTTTTAATACACTGAGAGATGATGTGGGTGCCAGTCCATGTCCCAAAGCCATCTGTTTGGGCTGGGAACAGGCAAGCACCCTGCCGGGGCTGGTGAGGGGTGGTGGGGGACAAGCTGAGCAGGGTGAGAGAGTGTCCCCACTGGGAGCCGCGCCCTCTGCTCTGGCCCCCACCCCGTTTAATGGAGCAGTCCTTTACACGAGTCAGTGGACAGACTCAAAGGGCGAGCTGAATTTATTCCAGGCAATTTCTCCTTTTGTTCTTCTTAATTCATGAGTATTAATATTCTTTAGTGAGGATTTTGCATTTTGATTTTATTATTTTTGAGGGAACTCTGCTTCCCTCCTTCCCGCCGTGTCAAAGCGCGAGTGAACCCTAAGTCACAGAGTAGCCACGAAGTGTGTTAGCAACTTTTCAGAAGGGGGCGGGGGAGGGGAGGCTCACGGGGACCCTCATGGGAGCAGCAGGCGTTGCTATGGTCACAGGGCCCTGACTTGCCATCTGTCTCGTCCAAGGCGGTCCTGAGGTGTGGCACGATTCTTAGCCTTCAAATATCTGAGCCAAAGAAACGAAGACAAGGGCCGCCTTAGAGGAGGGCTGGGAGGCAGGCCGCGTGGACGCGTCGTGACGGGC
This sequence comes from Rousettus aegyptiacus, assembly GCF_014176215.1. Taxonomy (NCBI): domain Eukaryota; kingdom Metazoa; phylum Chordata; class Mammalia; order Chiroptera; family Pteropodidae; genus Rousettus; species Rousettus aegyptiacus. Next base: position 93,697,565 of record NW_023416287.1, read on the forward strand.
CCTGGGTTGCCCCGCCTGAGCCACCATGCGGGGCGCCGTGCCGTGCCGGCAGCCCGGTCCCCTGACCCGACTCCCACGCCTTCTGAGGTCGGTCCTGTTATGACACCCATTCTTTGGGTGAGCAAACTGATACTGAGTCGAAAGCTTGCTCAGGACCTTAGGTCCCTCCGGGGGAGTGGAGGAGGGGGAGGGGGAGGAGCCAGGGGTGAGGTTGGGAGGGAGCTTAACCCCAGGCACCTGCTCCAGGGCACGACTCCTACACTCTGGCTGCGTTTATGTCTAAAATTTAACAGAGGCATCGCCACACCTTCAAACACCTCTGAGAGCAAGCGAGTTCGTCATGATCTTGGTTGGGTATTGAACTTGACAGTCAAAATGTTTTACCAAAAATTTGCAGAAGGAAGAGTGATTAATAAAAGGTAATGGCTGTGTTAATAATGATAAACATCTGGTATAGTGGGCTTTCACAAGACAAAGGCTGTGGGAAGGCGGGGGATGCTGGCGCGTCTTCCGGTGTGGGGGCGGCTCGGGTGTCCTCCAAGCAAGCAGCACCCGCCAGCGGTTCCCCAGTGGGGCGCACAACGGAGAACGCCCCGGGGCCTTTGTTGGACGTAAGTCCTGCTGTCGAGGGTGGCTGAACACGGGACGTGTCTTCACAGCAAAGTGCTCGTCTTTCAGACTCTCCTGCTGTGGATCATAGGGCAGGGAGGGCATCAGCCTCGCACAGGGCCGGGCCCCGGGAGGCACATTCTAAGGCCCATGCAGACGACTTTCTGAAAACCCCAGAGGAGAAGAATTTAAGTATTTGGCTTATTCTTTCAAAATAAAATCAGAAATGCTCTGACTCTAATACAGGAGACATATCCGGAACTAATACAGAAAATTAGCAGGACAAAAGCTCGCATTCGAGTAAACAATGAACATGGGAAGCTGACCACGCGGGATGCGAGGAGCCGGCGTGATTCTGCTCCGTGCCGGCGTCGGTGCCGGAGCAGCGGACGGAGGAAGACCGAAGTGTCACAGAGTAATGCAGCAAGCATTTTCCGGAGGGTTAAGGTGAGCGAGACCTGGTTCTCACCAGCGAAAACCGAGGGGAACAGGACACAGTGAGCAGAATACGAATTTGACCGGGTCGGGGCCGCCGCCCAGGGCCCATGGAGCTCAGAGCGGAAAGAGGTCCAGTTGGGAGGACCCTGCAAGGCGTCCCCGGCAGTGCAGGCCACACCGGGGTGCCACAGACATGTGGTCCCTGCGTTCCGGGGCTGGAGGGCCGAGGCCAGGGCAGGTCCCCGTCCGGGGAGGCCCGGCCTTATGCTTCACAGACGCCGCCTTCTCACTGCTCTCACAGGGAGGGGGGGGTTGGGGCACAGGCTCCCGTGCCCTTCTAGAGGACACCGACCCCATAGGGGCTGCACTCACGACCTAGCCACCCCCACGCCACCTCCAGGCACTGTCGCCTCGAGGGCCAGGTTTCAGCATGTGGTGGATGGGGACACACAGTCAGTCTGCAGCACAGGATATTCGTGCCGCGGCTGGAGGGGCCGAGACAGGAGGGGCCGAGCGCTCTGGGTTTGAGGTGGAGCCGGGGACGGGAGGAGGTTTGCAGGAGGGCAGGCCTGGGGCCTAGGCTGCAGGCGTGGGGCCCAGGCAGCCACGGGCTTCTCTCCGCGCCATCAGCGGCACTACAGCCCCCCAGAGTTGGCCCCATGCTCAGGCTCTGATGCAGTCTGAAGCGTGGACTCAGCCTGTGAACCTAATGCTTAGATCGGTGTTTATAATGTAAAATAGTTCATAAAGTCTCACTCAAGGGCCTGTCTATGGCCCTCCCGGGCTGGTGCAGAGTTGGGGGCACAGCGGGGAGGCAGGGGAACCTGGAGCGGGGAGGTAAGGGAGGACTGGGAGGGAAGTGGCCACTGGTCCCAGGAGCAGGGACCAGGCAGGCAAAGGGGGCAAGGGCTGGAAACAGCTCTGGGGGCATGAAAGTCTCTGTGTTCAGTTAAAAGTCAGTCTTTTGAGTCTGGCTCTTAAATACAAAGGGCTACAGGCCATGGACGTGAGGTGTGGCCGTCACATGACTTTGGGCCCAAGCAAGGCCTGGGGCCCCAAGACAGCCTGCCCGTGCCACTGAGGCCCAGGGCCTGGGATGCCGGCGCTCTGGCCTCGTCCCCGAGCACAGCCAGCCTGCCGTGCGGGAGTCGGCTCCCCGCACAGCCATCAGAAAGGGACACAATGGCGGGGTGGGGTTGGGGGGTGGGGGGGGGGGAGGCCTGCTGGACACGAAGCAACCGCAGAACGCTGGACTGTAACTTTATGTTTTCCTGTCAGATGAACATTGTAGAATCAGGCAGCATCTGGAATGAGTAAAGGTCACATTTTCTGCCGTGAAATATCTAAATGCCGTACACCAAGCCTTTATTTTTAAAATATGAAAGCCAGTAAACATGTTTGCATCTGACATGAAGGACACGTCAATGCATCCATGCGTTTTGCACACAATTAATTCAAACGTTTAATTTTGCCCGGAAACTTGCTCCGCTGTAAACAAACAACCCATCACAGAGACTGGACCAAATGCTCGGCCAGCCGGCTGGCTGCTAAAGTAAATGATGACATCAGAGGAGGCCGGGGTGGGGGCGGCCCACAGATGCTCGGCAGAAGGGGCACTTGCTGCCCCCCTTCGCCGAGGCGGAGATTACACACCAAAGGATTCCATCCTCCGCAGCGAGCGATCCAGTGCCCTAACGCGCGCACAGAGCCGCGGCTGCCTCCCAGGCGCATTAGCCAAGGTGTCCTCCTCCGCGGAAAGATGCGGGTGCGCGCGGGCGACCCGAACCGGGCCGGCGGGTGCGCGCGGGCGAACCAGGCCCACGCCTGCCGCTGGTGGCGCTGGCTCCGCGCCTTTGCCAGCGCCGGTCGCGCTGCATAAATGGAATCGCACGCCACGTGGTCTGTGAAAGACGATTTTTCATTGTAATTTTAACAGCTATAGACCCAGAGTGAGAACCTTTTTATACTGCAACTTAAAGTGCTCTTCGTAATGAGAAGTGGTGGGAAAGACGCCCCGTCGGAAGCCGTCATGGAGCGTAAATGGGGGTGTGGGAGGAGGCCCCGTCCCTGCTGCACCCGGCGTTTCGGGGCGCGTGTGAGGACGCGCGCCGGCCGCCGGTGCTCGGTGCGCGCGTGACCACGCGGTGGCGCAGGGGTCGCCATCTCGCTCGCGCGCGGAGTTAGCGCGGTGTCCGTCGCCTCCGCAGACTGCAGCGGGCGAGCAGTGCATGGCGCACCCTACGTGCGCGTTTTCTAACAGCCGGCACACACCTTCGTTTAGAGTGCGTGTGTGCGCACACGTGCACATGCATGTCACAGGTGTGTTTTCAAGGACTGGCGACAGCAGTGCTTGTGAGCCTGAGGTGCACCGCCTGCGAGACTGAGCTGGGAAGGGTGAGGCGAGCGGCTCCTGCACCCTCCACCCTGCACCCCGCACCCCAGGGCGGCGCAGGAGAGGCACACAGCTTTTCACACGGTAATGGCTAGGAAACACAGGAGACCTTGGGGTTCCGAGGGGGACATAAGTTGTCTGTATACGGTGGACTCGGCAGCGTACAGTGGACAGGGAGGGCTGTCTGTTCCCACAGCGTTTTGTCAACAGAGACAAGCGCTGGTCATCCCCCCATGGGACTCCAGGAGCTCATCACCGATGACAAGTCCGCGCAGCCAACAGGAAACGGCCGAGAGAGGAGAGGACCGCCGGGCAGGGAAGCCTGTGGGACAGGGTGCTGGGCCGGGCCGTGCATTGAAACCCGGGGCCAGATGCCGGGCAGAGAGGGTTTGTCAGGCGCGGGCGCAGCTCCAAGCGGCTCCCACTGCCTCCTCCGGTGGGCAGTGTCCCTGGCAGGCGGGCTGTGGCAAGGCAGCAGCCCGCAGCATGAAGCTGGGAGACCGGGCCATAGGGGCCAGAAGGAGTTCCAGGAGGTGTCCCAGAAGCCCGCCTTGGGCACAGGCGGCAGCACAGGTTGGGATGGCGCAGGGATCGTGACTGTGGCGGGGAGGAGGGGGCAGGGACAGATGGACTGGGAGGGGGGGGGCTCCAGCAGGGGGTGGTCGTGCGGGCTGGGGTGGGGGGCCCACAGTGGCTAGCACCCAGGTACCTGCCTGGCAGGCTCGGCCTGGTGGGTGTCCACAGCACATCTCTTTGTTTACTCTTCATGGCCTCAGTCTCACAAATGGGACACTGAAACTCGGGATGGTGACCAATTAGTCGGGGAGGGTGAGAGAGCCCTGACATCTATGGTGCATTACAGAGCAATAATTGAAGGAATGGCTTGAGGACACATTGAATCCTCTAAATACATTCATCTAAATGCACGTCAGCCTAAGTTAAGCGACAGAAAACTCTTCGCAAGTTCTCGGGCTTTCTCGGGCATGGCTGAAGTTGCATGTGTCATAGACGCCATGTGTACCCACACCTACTCACTACCTCATGTACACACGCTCGCATGCAAATTTTTGTGGTTGACTTAAATTTTTTCAGAAAATGATAAGATAGGATAAATTTCTACCCAAAATTTTGTTTTTTAAATTATGAACTTGCTATAATTGATGTGAGCATTGTGTGGTCAATTGAAATAAAAACCTTATTCTATTGCAGTTACATTTTTCTCCTTTATTAAAAATCTGGATGGTATTTAATCGTTCCCCTTTGAAACATACTTCTATTCAAAGAGTAGAACATGATGTTAGAAATCCTGTCATTTTGTTCCATGCTAAGATATTCTGAGTTCCAGTCTGTGGATGAGAGGGTTAGGAATAAAGATAAATTTTTGTTTAACATCTTCCGTCCCCATTTGCTGTGACGGATGCCTCTCTCTCAAGGAAGAGTTTCATGAGAACAGCAAAGAAAGCATCAGTGAGAAATGATGAATGCTGAAACTGGCCTTTAAAATGCATTTAAAGATCGCCTTTCACAAGATTTACCTTTTATGATATATATTTTTTTAATCACACATTACAACAGTCTGCAGATTTTTCTGCTCATTGACCCCCTAAAAGAATTTTGGAAAGTAGGTATCCCTTCACACATTTTATATTGACAGCTAAAAGTTTTCATTATAAATGTAAATAGATATGAACGATGCATTTTGGGGGGCATAGTATTTACATTTAAAAAGAGAACTGTGTGACATCACTCTTTCAAATGCATCCAAAGGCATTTAAGTTCCACAACGATTTGATACTCGCTGTCATCTGTCATCCATTTTTAAAATACATAAAGTTCTTTAATGTTCGAGGATTGGAATATAAATCTTGACAAAGTATAATTTTTGAAGAGGCAGAAAAGTTCTCATGCAGATAATGAACAAGTGCCAAAAATTGTATTCAATTCACTAAATGAGAGAAAAGGTCATGAAGTAAGATGTGATAAGTAAGGGCTGGTTTGGATTGTATTTCAGGGCTTGGGGTTATACAGGCGATTTCATGGAGAAATGTTAGGGTCAGATTGCAGGGTTATGTACCAAACTGGTTAACATCCTAAAGGACAATCAACTATCTCCTTAGGGGTTATATTTTCTTACTGGACAGAAATTATTTGTATCTCTACTGGCAAAAATCTTCAAGTTAACATGTAATTTCACCAAGTGGGGGACTTTTAACGAATAAACAGTGAGTTGAACTAAATGCAGTCCGCGTTTCAGGTGGGCCTGTGCTCTTCTACGACATGAAACGCTACACTACCTCTTCTTTGCCTCATCTCCGGGTCTGGAAGCAGGTGATGGTGTGAGAGACTGCAGGGGGCTTGGTTGGGCTGTCCTACCTGGCATAGGACAAACCAAGCAACCAATCCCACCAACCACCAAAACCCTGTTGCTGACAGCCGCCTAGGGCTTCAGGTACTTCTGATAGTCCTTAGTTGGTTGAAGGCGTCAAGCGAGCAGTTTGAGAACATTGTTCCCTGTTGGCAGCGGGGCTAGCTGCTTCCTGGAACAAATGGCGGACATTCAGGGCTCTTTTAGAGTGAGCGTCCTCAGGAGATGTGACCCAATGGCAAGCAGTGTCTCAAAACAGACAACGCCACTTTCCAAATTCCCATGGCACATTACGAAAACGCCTAGCTATGGGTGGTACTGACATAATCTTGGAATATAAAACCTACATAAATATATATTTATAGTTTAGAAATCCGACCATGTATTTGGCCATGAAGAAAACCTCAAATTTAAAAAATCTTGAGTTCAGACAGAATTCCTGAGCTATAAATTACTAACCATCTTTAACTCCATGACATCAAAGTTCAGAACTCTCTGGAGACTTGATAGAGCACTCTCTGGAGGCAATTCATGTGAACAAAGGAATCTTAGGAAATAGTGAAACACGGGAGAATTTTGAGTACAGGAGAAAGCTGAGCACATTTGCATGTAGACGACGGAACGAGAAAGTAGGAATAAAATATCAGAATTCCAAAGCACGGAGGGGCGAGGACGACGAATATAGTGTTGGAGCTAGCTTGCTTCCCCCTGAGGTCGGGGTGAGGACAGGGCGACAGGACAGGGCAACAGGGCGGAGGGGGGGGAGTCCCTGGGTGGGCTCTCGGGAGACGGGACGAGGGTCTGAGGCCCGGGGGAGGAAGGTGAGAGAGCCCCCTGACACGACGGTAAAAAGTGAAAGCAGTGCGTCTGGGTCACACGGCACAGGGTCAGGGACGCGGGCCCGGGCCGGCGGGGGAGCGGAAGGCCGGCTGTCCTCACCGGGCGAGCACGAGGGCGGCATCCGGGGGCGCTCTGAGGGTCGCAGCCGCCTCCCCCAGCAGCCTGCCGCGCCCACCCGCCCGCGACGACCCGGACCCTCGCCGTGACAGCGCGCCTGGCGCGGGCGACAGCGCGGAGCACGGAGTGCGCCGTGTCCGTGCGGGGGGCCCCGCAGGCGCCCCCGTCGTCCCCGAGGGAGCCCTCCGCAGCAGGCGCGCGCCGCCCAGCGCGCCGACTCCACTTGCGAGCCCACGCCGTCCAGCGCCCGGCGCGCGGGGCGGGGCCACGCCGACTCCGCCTCCAGCGTGCGCGAGTGCCGCGCGGTGTCGTCATCGGGCCGCGACGCGCGAGACGCCATCACGCCGCGACGCGCGGGCAGCAGGGGAGGGCGCGCGGGCGGCGCCTCAGCCGACGGACGGGTCGGCGCTGAGGGCAGAGGGCGGGGAGAGGCGGTGAAGCGAGGGGCAGCGGGGTGTGGCGGCCGGCGGCAGCCGGAACATGGCGGACCAGATCCCGCTGCGCCCGGTGCGCAGCGCGGCCAGCCGCAAACGCGCGGCCTACTACAGCGCGGCGGGGCGCGGGCCCGGGGCCGAGCGGCCTAGCAGGTAACGACGGCCCGCTCCGCCCGCCCAGGTGGGGCCGGCCCAGGCGGGATCCGCCTAATGGTGAACGGCCCAGGTGGGGTTCCGCCCAGGTGGGGTCCGCTCAGGTGGGGGTCCGCCCAGGTGGGGTCCGCTCAGGTGGGGGTCGGTCCAGGTAGGGTCCGCCTAGTGGGGATCGGCCCAGGTGGGGTCCGCCCAGGTGGGGGTCCGCCCAGGTGCGGTCCGCCCAGGTAGGATCCTTCCAGGTGGGGGGCGGCTCAGGTGGGGTCCGCCCAGGTGGGGTCCGCCCAGGTGGGATCCTCTCAGATAGGAGTCGGCTCTGGTGGGGTCCGCCCAGGTGGGGGTAGGCTCAGTCGGGGTCCGCCCACGTGGGATCTGCCCCAGTGGAGCCCGCCCAGATGGGGGTCGGCTCAGGTTGGGGTCCGCCCGGGTGGCGGTCGGCCCAGGTAGGATCCGCCCAGGTGGGGTCCCCCCCACCGCAGAGCGTTCGCCCTCTGGGAAAGGCTTCGGGGCGCAGCGTCAAGGTCAGGCGGGGAGGCGCCCGCAGCTCTGCCCGCCGTGCCCACTGGGAGAGGAGACTGTACCCGGTTCAGGGGTGCAGCTCGCACGTGCGGCGCGCGAGTCGTCCCGCCAGGGCGACGAGTGTCCGAAACGTGCTGTTCCTGCGTGCGCGGTGGACAGGGCGGGTGCGGCCTGCTCGCAGTTAAGAATGAGGACCTTCTGGAAAATCACTGAGTTTCATAAGTGTGAAGAGCAAGTGAAGACACTTTTTAAACATGCATTTACAAAGTATTTTTTTTGAGAAGAATTTTTGCTTTTAGGAATTGGAAGCAGAGATTCAGACAGGTTAAATTGTTTACTGGGACCACAGTTCAGTGGGAGAATGAAAATGCAGTCCTTTGATTTAAAACGGAAGTCTCATTTCCTAGTTGGCTTTAGCATTTAACTTCTTTCTCCCCAAAGAGAAGAATACTGCATTTTATAAATGGTAGAGTAATTAGAAACAGAAACTTAGAAAAAGGGGAAATAGTGCTTTTAGTAGTTGTCGAAATTTTCTTCTTGAGGAATCGTCGCAGCAATGAAAACGCACAGCGGGGAAAGGCGGGTTTCCCACGCAGCGGCTTCGGGACGGGGCGTTAGGAGGTTGCGGTGCGCGGCGGTTGACAGGCGTGAGCCCCGCGCGGTCCGCGGCGCCGAGCTGGAGGGCGGGGCGAGTCCCGGTCCGCTCACGAGCCGTTTGGTCTTGGGTGGCTTGTTGAAACCGAGCCCTAATTTCTTCGGCCGTTAATGGGGGCTAATACTGTTTCTTCCGGGGTCGTCGAGGGTTCCAGAAGCCCGTGTTTAGTGTTCGACGACATGGGTTCCGCAGAAGTTCCGTTTCTCCTGCCGGCCTGTTGGGGCCCGGGCGAGGAATGCACTAGCAGTGACCCAGCGGCGGGTTGAGGAGCCCATGGTCTGGAGATGTGCTCCCTGTGCACTGTGCGTTTCCTCAACAGTCTGCGTCGGTCACTTTCTGCATTTATTTAAGGCTCAGTTTGGTGGGCACACATTTAGAATGCTCCGAAGGTCCTCTTTGTTTCTGGTAATTTTCTTTGCTTGAGGTCTGTTAGACATGTATGTAGCCACTCCTGCTTTTTGTGTTAGCTTTCAGTCTATGTCGTTGAATTTTGTTGTCCAACGAAGTGAGTATCCTGTTGAGTAGCGTTTTTCCATTATGTACTCCCTCATCTCTGTGTTTTGATTGCCCTGTTTAAGTCATTTACATTTAAGTTAATTATTGATACATGAGGGCTCAAGTGCACTGTTTTATTATGTTTTCTGTTTTTTTTTTTTCTCTCTCTCATTCCTCTGTTTCTCATTTTGCCTTCCTTTGGGTTACTTGAATTTTTTTTTGATATCTCTAGTATTTTTGAGTTTAGAGGTCTTTGCATTGTGCTTGCAATATTTGCTCTGGGTATTGCAATATACACGTGACTGACCATGGTGTATCGGTATCCGTATTTTATCATGTGGATTGAAGTGTGGAAACCTCACTTCCATTTCAGTCTGTTTACCCACCTTCTTCCCTCACTCTTTAAAATCATTTCTGAGCATCAGATGGTGTTATACTTTGTTTAAATCATTGAGTGTAATTTGTAAAACGCATAATGATAAGGATAGTCTATTGTATGTACCCACATTTTTGCCGTTATTCTTCCTTCCTTTCTGTTCCAGGATTCTCTTTTTTTGTTTCTTTTATCTTAAAATGTCTTTATTTCCCTTTCATTCCAGAAGGGTAGTTTTATCGGATGTCGAATTCCTGGTCGACAGTTCTTGTCTTAGCTCTTGAAAACTCTTTTCACTTTCCTCCAGCCTTCTTGGTTTTTGATTAGAAGTCTGCTGTCATTCGGATTGGTGTTCTATGGGTGACATGTCAGCTTTCAAGTTTTCTTTGTCTTTAGTTTTCAGAAATTTAATTATGATTTATTTTGGTGAGGATTTCTTCAGGTTTGTGTTGTTTGGTATTTTTTAAGCTTCTTGAATCTGTTGGTTTTTGTTTTACCAAATTTAGGGAGTTTTTAGCTGTTATTTCTTCAAGCACTCTTTCCTTTCTACTCTCTCCTCTCCTTCCAGGACAAAAGTTGCATCTTTGTTAGTGTCACCTAATTCCCTTAGGCTCTCTTTTTTTTTTTTTTGGTCGCATTTCTTTGCATTGTTCAGATTGTGTAAATTCTATTGATTTGTCCTTAAGTTCCTTAATTCTGTCCTCTGTCATCCTCACTCTACTGTGATTCCACCCAGTGATGTTTTATTTTTACCATTGTATTTTTCAGTTTATAATTTCTATTTGTTTCAAGAGAATTTGTAATTGATTGGTGAAGCATTTTTGTTTTCTGCTTAAAATATTTGCAACACAATTCCAGTATCTGAGTTAATTTTAATTTTGGTGTCAGTTGATTGTCTTTTCTGATTCACATTGTGAATATTCTCTTTCTTGGTATGACCGATGGTTTTCAATTGTATCCTGGACATTCTGTCAATTATGTAAGGAAAATGCGGGTCCTATTTATATCTTTTCTAGTGGGATTCCTTTTTGGTCATATAACATCTTTTATGTGATTTCACTTATTTTAATTTCATACAATTTGTTTTGTGACTGAGGATGTGGTCTGGATAGGTAAGAATTCCAAGACCCTTGAAAAGAAAGCGTATTTTGCTGTTGTTGGGCAAAATGTTCTGAAATGTTGATTAGATCCTGTTAGCTACTGGTGCTGAGTTCCATGTTCCTGGTTTACTGTCTAGTTGATCTATCAGTTGTTGAGAGTGGGTTGTTGAAATCTCTAATTGTAATTGTGGATTTGTCTATTTCTCCTTTTGTCAGTTTTTGCATCACATGTTTTTCAGGTCTGTTTTTTGGTGCATACGTATTTAGGATTGCTTCGTGTTCATAATGGACTGACACTTTTATCACTATATTATTTCCTTGCCTGTCTAGTAAATTTTTTGCTCTGAAATTTACTTTTTCTGACTTTATTATAATCATTCCTGCTTTCTTTTGATTGTTTGGCTGGCATATAATTTTCCATCCTTTCACTTTTAACCTACTTATGTTTGAAGTGAGTGGCATATAGTTGGTTTATATTTTTTATCTACTCTGCTAATCTCTGTCTTATGATTGATGTATTTAGAGCATTTACGTTTAGTGTAATGATTAATAAGTTAAGGCTTATGCCCACCATTTTACTTTTTGTTTTCTGTGTTTTTTTATTTATTTTTTTCCCCTGCCTTGTGGATTGCTTGAACATTTTTTTAGATTCCATTTTGATTTATCTACGGCGTTTTTCAGTGTATTTCTTCGTATCGATATTATTTAATGGTAAGTCTAGGTATTACACATACGTAACTCATCACAATACAGTGGTGTCAGTATTTCATCAGTTTGAGTAAAGGGTAGAATCCTTACCTTTTTACATCCTTTAATTTTCTCTATAGATAATGTAATTTCTCATAAAATCATATACATATTTTACATACATAAAAGTATATAAATATTTTCCTTACATTTAGAACCAAATATCAGACAGTATTATAATTTTTGCTTTATCTTTTAAACATAATTTATAAAAAGAGAAGAAAAGCCTGTTATATTGACCCATAGTTTTGCTATTTCTGTCCTTATTTCCAGATGTCCCAGAATTCCATATTTTATTATTTCTGTTCTAACAAGTTCTTAACTATTCTATTTAAGTTAGATCTGCTGGAAACAAATTTTCTTTATTCTTCCTGCATCCTAGGATGTCTCATTTTCCCTTCGTTGCTGAAGGGTAATTTCAGCAGATACACACCTTCGGGTTGACAGTTTATTTCAGCTCTTGAAAAAGCTTATGTCACTTTCTGGCCTCAGTGCTTGCTGATGAGCAATCTGGTGTCAATTGAATGTTTCTTCCTCCGTAAGGAAGATGTCATTTCTCACTGCTTTCGAGCTTTCTTCTTTGTCTTTAGTTTTCAGTAGTTTGATTGTTATGGGTCTTGACATGCTTTCTTTGAGTTCTTTCTTTCGGGGTCTACTTAGCGTGTTGCATCCACGGCGACGTGCTGCAGAGCAGTGTTTCAGTCGGTGGCAGACCACGTGAAGGGCGATGGCTCCACGTGATCGCAGTGGAGCTGAAAAATCCCTGGCGCCTAGTGCTGTCCTAGCCATCTCAGCATTGAAGCTCAGTGGCTGCACAGGTATGTGCCACTGTGTCTCAGCTGCCTGCAGTACCCAGCACAGTACCATGCTGTACAAATGTGTAGCCCAAGGGCCGTAGGAGAACAGGACTTGTCACCCCAAGACATGTTTCCTAGGCATGAGGATGATTTTAGGCTGGTTAATTTTAAAAGACAGCAGACATGGGCGAGGCTCCGAAAACCAGCAGCCAGCCTGGTAGAGGACACCTGTCAGCTTTCGCGAGAGACACCGCCGTGTGCAAGGGTGTCTGCTGCTGCTTTAGGAGGAGGGCTGCAATCCTGGCTTTGGAAACTCTTGTCTGTGAGGAAGACAGGACTTGAGTCTCCTTTAGAACAAGTTTGCCTTTGTCACATGCTCTCCCTGGGAACCTCCCGTAGCTGACTGCACCCACCCTAGCATCGAAGGGCCTGGCTTTAGCCATTTCTGGTGAGTTACTCAGCTTTCCTGGGGAGACCTTTACACAGGAGGGATGTGTTACTAACCTTTTGTTTGTTTTTCTCCTGTTAATTACTGTCTTTTATTACAGCAGGTCTCAGCCAAGAACCCAGAGGGGGAGAGGGAGAATGACTTTCCCTCTCCTGCAGGGCAGTAGGCTATACCATGTGCCTAGGTGTGTGCTTGGCCCTGCCATCTAGGTTCGTGTACGTGCCTCTGTGACGCTGGCACAGCGGAATAGCCTGGTGATGTATTTCTCAGAACACGCCCGCTGAGTGGCGCACGACTGTATAAAGTGATGTCTTTTGTCACGTTGGAAGCCGTTTGTCTGAATAGCTTTTGAGCCCCACCCTCTTTCATCTCTTACCCTCTAGCCACACCTTGTGAGATCTTTAGTCCCATATGATCCTGAGTTGCTGCTCATTCGTTTTAAGTCCATTTTCTGTTCAGATCGGGCAATTTCTGTTGTTCCGTCTTCAAGTTCATTGAATTTTCCTCTGTCTTCTCCATTCTGCTGGTGAGTCTACCCATTAAACTTTTTAATCTGTTACTATATTTTTTTAGTTTCAAAATTTCTGGTTGATTCTTCTTCATATTAGGTTTTTTTTTTTGTTGCGACTTTCTTTTCACTTGCTTCAAGCATGTTCGTAATTGTCCATTGAAACTTTCATGGTGGATGTTTTAATATCCTTGTTGGATAATTTTAACAGATGCATCATTTTGATGTTGTTACTTGTTGATTCTCTTTTCTCGGTTGAGTTGAGATTTTCCTGGTTTTTGATATAATGAGTGATTTTTGATTGTGTCCTGGACAGTTTGGGTGTTATGCCGTGAGGCGCTGGACCTTATTTCAGTCTTCTGTTTTATTGGGCCTCCTCTGACACTACTTTGGGAGGGATGCGGGTGACGCCACCTTGTGACTGCCAGATGGGTGACAGGCCAGGTTCCCCACACAGCTCCTCTGACACCTGGGAGGCACCCCGCTACCACTGGGCAGAGGTGGAGTCTGAGGATCCCCACTGGGCTCTGCTGACACCATTGTGTGTAAGAAGGGGAGGAGTGTCTGCTTCATAGACCCCGTGACCTTGGACATGGCGTAGCGGGGCTGTCACCTTTGGGTGGTGGTCAGGCTTCCTGTTTCTCGTATAGCCTCTTCTGACAGTGGTTGAGTGGCCAGGCCTGCTTCTTCTGTGGGTTGGGAAGAGGTCTGAGACCCTTGCGAGCCCTGCAGTGCTACAGGGGCGAAGTCTCCGCCCCCATTCCCTCCCCCTCCCCCGCCCTGTGCCTTCCCTAACACCGTCAGGGCCGTGGGGGCGTCACCCTACAGCTGGGAGCATTGGCATCTAGGCTGCCCCCATGTCTGCTCCCCCGTATGGGGCCGTGCTCAGTCCTGTCGTGTTAGGGGAAGGGCAGTTGCCACCTGAAAGTCCCCTTCCTGTTAGGTCGCCCCTCCTGGGCCTCGGCAAGAGGGACCAGGCTGTTCTTGGGTTGTGCCCGTGGCTTCTCTGCCCACTGACTCTAGCACACAGTGCAGGGTATGTAGGCAGAAGCAGGACATGGAGCTGCCCTGCGGGCCGACACCTGGAGCCAGAGGTGACCCCTGGCCACCCTCTCTACCTTTCTACATGTCACCTCCAGGGTGGTTGTTGTGTTTAGTGGGGGTCGGGGCGTCTGCTGGTCTGAAGCTGGAAGGAAGGGGTGATTTGCCTTTGTTCTTTTTCTCTCCTCTTTTTATTTTAAAGTCTCATTCATTCCTTCATCCATTCATTCACAGCTTTTCCGATACAGTTCACAGACCGTGCGCGTCTCCCATTCGGAGTGTAAAGGTCGTCATTTTAGTGTCTGCACAGAGACCACGTGGCATCTCGTGGGAAGGGTGCCTCGCACCCCCGCCCCCTGCTCCTCTCTCTAGTTTTCTTTTATTGTGATAAAATGCACATAACAAAACCAACCATTTTTCAGTGTACTTTTGAGTTAATGTATAATAAGATCACAAATTTCATACTTTGAATAAGCTTTATAAAAAATGATGACTTTTTCTAGTTTTCCTGTTGGGAAAAGTATTTATTATGCTAAATATTAGAATACAACTAAAAAGTGAAAACTAGAAGTTAGAATGGTCTTATGTTTTCAAAAACAAGTTCATACGAGGCCTTTTCCTCTGCATTGGCAGTTGGAAGCTAACCGGTTGCGAGAAAACTGGCCTTGGCATGGGCTTCGCTGAGTGAATTTTGAGCCTCTTTCCTTGACCACGTGAAAATCATTTGTGCTCCTTACGTACAAGGATTTGCAGTAACGTATTTTCAAGGCTCTCAGATTTTCCTTGAAGTGAAATGATTTTGTTTCATTATAATCGTACCAGTTTAGGACACAATATATTTAAAATATAATGTTGGCAAATTGTTAGAACTTATCTAAAAATTTTTATCATTGGGTTTTTATTTTATGAAGATTTCCAGGGGAAGAATTAGATGTGTTTTGGATACGATTTAATGTCAAAAAAAAATCAATATTACACTGCTTTCTTTATTATAAAGGATGACCATTTTCCTGTTTTTTTTTTTAATGTGTTATTAGGTAAACGAAATACTGTGTATCACAAATAGTTTTTAATAGTTCTCTAGGATTGCAACTACTTGTTAAGGCCATTTTCTGTACAGTCACACAAGGCATCAGTTTCTCTTCTTGCATGATGAATATGTGAGTAAAATTTAAGTATTTGTTAATTTGATGTTTTTTTATTTGTCTTTTAAATGGTGCCTGTGTCAATCAGATTATCTTCCACATTCTATAGAAGAAGGATGACACTGGACATTATTTCGTTTATCAGTGTCTGTTAGAACTTTTTTCTTGCTTCCTTGCAGTGTGGCTTTTGGCCTTGCCTAGAGGTATTTGCAGTCTTATAATAGTTAACTTTAGTGTTTAAAGAGACTCATGCTGGGAACAGATGGCTGTTGTCTGATTATCTCTAATGTATTTCTTGCTAGAGGCAAGACAAATTTTTTTAATGCTAGTTTTCTTATTCAGACTGTTTATGCACAATTTTCTTTAAATCTTAAAAATTTTTCTAACTGATAACTATCTAAAAATATTTTGTTGGTTGTAAAGATGAAACTTTTTCTTTGCTGCGATGGCTTATAGTCGAAAAGCCTTTCTAGACTACGCACCGATTCTTACGGCAGCGTTTATCAAAGCGCCCCGGCCCGGGACTTCTTGGACTCAGGGACACTCTTAAGGTCTGTAGAGTTACCTTTCAAGGGGACCTGTAGTCCCCTCGGGTGGCCGGCATCGCGCAGGCCCGCGGGAGCAGGGCCGTCCGCTCGGTTTTCTGCAGCTGACTGAGAGTGGGAAGGAGCCGCTGATGGGGAACACGACAGTGTTAGGCGACTGTCCCGTGTTGCCTGGCCCACTTACCTTTGAACTTCTGGATTGGCTTTGACGTGGCATTAGATATTTTACTGTTAACTCAAGTTTAAAGGTTTGTCTCAACTTATGTATAGTGTTTCTGTAATTTATTATGTCAAGAAATTGGGTTCTAGGTTTCTTATAGAACATCTTAGAAAAGGAGTGAGTGGCTCCGAGGTTACTGCGTGCACAGTTCCCACGCGGGGGCCCTCAGCTCGGGGGTGGCGGGTCGACGGTGCTGCCCTCATGTCAGCCTGGGTCCGGCGTGGTGTCCTCCGGCTGCTTTTGCCGTGCGGACGCGAGTCCCGGGGTCTGTGGCCCTTCGTGTGCTTGCGCTGTCGTTAAGGCCTCGTCAGTGGCCGTTCACCTTGGGAGCCTATGCAATGAAGGAAACACACGTTTTTTATAGCGCTTTTGTACTTTATTAACGTGCAGGCAAAGGGGGAAATGTTTATCTTGAAGGAGGTGTAAGCATTAGACACATTTTAAATGTTTTACTCCCTTTAATATCAGTTAATGTCTCAGAAATGTTCCCATCAAAATGGAATCAATGAGGCCGTTAGATGCTTAAGATAAAAATGTGAGTTTAAGCCAGTTATTATATTGATCTACTTTTACTTGGATACATGTAAATTATGCACCTTCTAGAACTTGAGTGTTTTGTTGAAAATTCCTAATTTTCTTTAAACCTTTGGCAGCAGTTAAGATGGCTGTCTTCATTTCTCATATGGCAGTACTCTTGGGTTTGGTATCATCCGTTCTGTCGTCTTTGTTCACATTGTTTTTACTCGTTTTAAAAATATGTTTCCAGAATTATACTTAATTGCTGGAAACGTTGATTTTTCTTGAGTGACAAACCAATTAAGTGTGTATGACACCAGGCAACAAAGACACTTAAGATTTTCTGCTTAGCCTGTCTCGGAAAAAATCCATTATTCATCATCTTATTGTTTTTAAATACTGAGGTAAAATCTTCAGTACAATAGGAAAATTGCTTTGGAAATGGAATAAATTGCTTGCCAGTTCAAAGGCTTCATTTCTCAAGTCGAGGTTACTAAACACGAGGTTGCTCGTGTTCATTATCTTTCAGACTCATTGTACTGCCCTCCTGGCTTTGAACTTGATAAGATTGTGACTTTTGCTAAAATGTAGCAGTCCCTGAAAGAACTTAATGAAAAAGACTAAAAATCTCATTTTGCATACTGTATTATGTTTAAGTGGTATTTTGAATTTTAATTGCATTTTGTATAAATATTCAGTTTCTAGTTGACTGTTTTTAAAGAAGTGGTGTTATACAGAGAATAGATAAAAAGGAATTAAGAGGAGATATTAATTCTGCTTTATGCCTGTTCACAGGTCATGTAATGTTTTGCCTGAGTCATTGAAAATGGTTTGTCGCTTGCTGTAGGGCAGTCGCGTGATGGTGTGGACAGGACTGGAGTTGTTTGTAGAGATCGTATGGAGAGGCTACACCGAGTAGCATTTTGTTTGGTGGAGTAAGGTGTTAAAAAAGAGGTGCGAAACAAGTCCCCGCATCTTCTAACGTACTTATTGTCACCAAAAGGTCTTGTCTTGCTACTTCATTATTTTTTGTGACAATATGGTACTTAGTCATGTGTTTAACCACATCGGACTGTTGCTATTGAAGTTTCCCATGCTTTTTGAGTGCATGTTTAAATGGCACAGCACGGTGGCGGTCACCTTTGTAGATAAATCTTGTTTCCATTTTTAATTTCCACGGGTTAGTAAGAGTCTGTGGTTAAAGTTTACTTCCATCACGGAAAAAAGGCCTTTGCTGCGTCTTCACACGTTACCCTCTGCTCCTTCGCCCAGGTCCCTGCTGGAGGATGAGTACGCCCGTTTGGATGAAATGCCGCTCATGATGTCTGAGGAAGGCTGTGAGAATGACGAAGGGGACTACCACACACTGCCACGGGCGGGGGCCGCACGGAGGAGACGACGGCCGGAGCGGGCTCTCTGCGGAGGGTGGCAGTCCCTCTGCTCCAGGTCGGTGGCCCGGTGCGCCTGAGTCCTGTGGACCGAGGGCGCGGGGGCGGGACTGACAGCTCTGCCCCGACAGCTTTCTGTTCCAGGTCGAGGAAGACGCCCCTCAGTGACCTCACGGGGACGTCAGCCCAAGCCTGGCGGCGCTGATTCGAAAGGGATGGAGAGCCACATTCACTTTTTTGTGACATGTTTCAGTGTGTAAAAGATGGAGGAAATTTGTGATCTCGTCAGGAATGCATGCAGCGCTCCTTTTCTCTGGTCTCCGTATCGACCTTTCTAACTGGTCCTTCCTCTGCCACCTGTAACAGTCCTCTCATCCCAGAAGGTAGATGTGGGCCCGCAACATGCAGCTGATCACACTGTGGCTGCATAGATCATTGCACTCCCATGCTTTGGCTTGGAATAAGCTGCTCCCATTACTTAATCAGAAAAGAATGGAGGTGAGCGCCTCGCGGTGTAAGCAAGCTCTCTGGTGCTCGAGGTCGCCGGTTGTGGTGCGGGACCTTATGGGCGCTGCTCTGCCCACTTTGCCTTCAGAGTCGATACGTGGAAGCACACTGCACGTCTGGGACACTCTGCCGCTCACTGGCTGCGCTGCCCGCCCTAGGGACAGGCAGGATGAGACTGCAGCCGACTGATGCTGTCGTGACTTGAGCAGAGCATGTCAGACAAGTTACAGCTTTTACGGGCTTTCTGCTGACCACGGTCCGCAGTCAGTGCCTCGGTTCTGATTGTGCACTCACATCCCTTTGTCCAGAAGAGGAGCGTAAATAATCGTAGAAAAATACCTTGTTCATCACCCTTCTCGTTATCCCGTTAGAAGTTTGCAAGATGTTTTTGTAAGTAATTTGATTTCCGGGTCAGCTCATGAGGTATTCAGAAGACTCCGAGGACTCCTGTGGGTGTTGGCAACATGGGACCAGGCGGTGAGGCTGAGCAGGGGTCAGCGTGGTCTCTGTCGTCGTCGTTCTTAGACATCGTAAGCTTTCTGTAAGAAGGAACGTCATGGCTAAGCAACATTTTAGAAACTGCTGACTTGTGATGCTAATGTAATAATAAGAATCTGGGGCTTTTAAAAAAACATTTTCTAGGTAAAACAGCCAGTGTTTTTGGAGTGCTGCTTGTGGGCGTATTTAATTCTCAGGCTAATTCCTTTAACAGATGTTGGACCGTGCAGATTTTTGTTTGTTTTATTATTCTTGTGTCAGTTGTGATGATGAGTGCTTTTTAAGGGTTTATTTCAAATTTATATTTATCTTCTTATGATCTAGCACAAGGGTCCCCAATTCCCGGGCTGTGGACCAGTCCCTGGTCTGTCAGGAACCAGGGCACACAGCAGAGGGAGAGAGGCGGGCGAGCTAGCAAAGCTTCTACTGTGTCCGCAGCCGCTCCCCAGCTCCAGCATCTCCGCCTCAGCTCCACCTCAGATCGTCAGGCGTTAGATCCCCACAGGAGCGCTGGTCCCTGGTGCCATCGAGGTTGGAGACCGCTGACCTAGCTGTGTATGAGGTTCTGTATGGATGTCACCTTTTTCTATTCCTGACATTGGTAATTTGTCTTTCTCCCTTTTTTTCATTAATTTCGATAGAAGATCATCAGTTTTATTTTTTTCAGAGAGCCAAGCTTTTGGCGTTGTCTTTACTTTTGAAATTTTAAACTTTTATCTTGAAATAAATTGAAACTTGAAATAAATTCACTTTTTGTCTTGAAGTAAGTTCAAACTTAGAGAAAAGTGCAAGAGTAGTACAGAGAATTCACATAGCCCATGACCCAGATTCACTGACTTTTCATGCTTTGCCACATTCGTCCTTCTCTTTACATCTCGGCAGCATTTTGAGTCATGTCAGGCCAGGCTGCTCGCTTTGTTCCTCTTTACATCTTAATGGTTCAGCGTGTGTCTTAGGAAAGGGGCGTTTTCCTCTGTAACTGTCACACGGTTAGCAAATTCAGGAAATTTACACTGCTAGAGTCTCTTACACCTGCTTCAGGCCCGTGCTCCAGTTTTGTCCCATGTCCCAGTAGTGTCCCTTGTCTCTAGTGCCAGCTGCGGTTCAGAGCCAGATGTGGCATTCCATTCGGGCGGCGTGCCCATGGAGTCTCCTGAACCTGGACTCGTTCTTAGCATTCTTTGCCTCTCATTCCAGTGACACTTTTGAGGACCACAGAACAGGTATTTGTAGGCTGCTTCAGCTGGGTTTGCCCGACGTGCCCTTGCCGTTCGACTCAGGGCCAGCGCCCTCCGTGGAGTCCCGGCGTGCCCTTCCTGTCGCCCCGATCTCGGGGGTCCCCGCACCTTCTCTCAGCCGTCCTTTTTCCGGCTTCCTCAGATGCAGTCTCACGTCACCAGCGTTGCACTCTTTCCCTTCTAAAAGTAGACGGATCCGCGTTTTCACACGTGGCGTTTTCATTATTCAGTTCAAAACATTTTCTAATACCGTCACCATTTCGACTGTATCCATTTCCACTTAGAACTGTGCTGCTTAATTTCCAAATAGTTGGGGATTTTCCTAGTTTCATGTTGGAGTTGACTTTTATCTTAATTCCACTGTGGCCAGAGACCATACTTATTTTTAAAATTTTAGTCTTTGGAACGTGTCGACCCTTGTTTATGGTTCATCATATGAACAACGTCAGTAAGTTTTCTGTGCGTATTTGAAAATAATTTGTATATTTGGTTGTCGAGAGCGTCGCTCTGTCGATGAGTCATACTTAATTGTCCAGTTCTAATCTTTTTTTATTCATATTCAGAGTTTGCATCTCTATTGTATCAGTTATGAGAGACTCGCATTATCTCTAAATATTATGGTTGTGTCTACTTTAAATTATGTCAGTTTTTGCTTTATGCATTTTTAGGACATGTTCTTAGATGCAAGTTTAGGATTATTAGCTTGCTATTGGGTTGGCCTTTTATTGTCATTTAATGTCTCCCTTTATCTCTAGTAATATTTCTTCCGTGAAGGCTTACGATGTCTAAATTTGCTAAAATGATACCAGCTTTCTTTGATTAGTGTTTGCATGATATGTCATTTTCACCCTTTTGTTTTAAAAACTTTTATTTTGAAATAATTATGGATTCACAAGACGTTGCAGACAGGACAGAGTCTCCTGGGTGCCCTTCGCCAGGCCCCCCCCCCAGTGGTTACACCTTCAGTGACTACAGTATAATGTCAAACCAGGAAGCTGGCGTCCACATGGGTGTGTGCAGTTCACTGTCATTTTGTCACACGTAGGTGTGTAACCACCACTGCCATCTAGATACGGAGCTGTCCGTCACCACAGGGGTCCCCTCGTGCTGCTTTTCCTAGTCACATTCGCCCTCTCCCCCCGAAGCCCTAACCCCGACAGCCACGGGGCAGTGACCAGCTCTATAGTGTTAACTCGAAGAACGTTACATAGGTGAACCATTCGGTGCGTGAGTTTGATACCAGCCTCTTCGGTCCACACGGCGCCCTCGAGGTCCGTTGCGGCCGCCGTGCGTGCCGTTGCCGGCCGGCGCCCGCGGAGCGGGTGGTGCTGCTTGACCGGGCACCGGGCGCAGGGCTCCTGGTTGTCTGCAGTGTGGGGAAGGCAGGCGCGAGGCTGCGGGTGTCGCCGTGGGGCCGTGCTGCACGTCCCTGGGGCGTGCCCAGGGGCATGGCTGCTGGCTGTGTGTGTGTGTGTGTGTGTGTGTGTTAAGGAATGCCGAGCTCTTACCTGTTTTTTAAAACACAGCTAAGAATATCCAAGTATGTGTTATTTTTTAAAACTGCCATTTTACGTTCCCACTATCAGTGTGTGAGAGCTCCAGTGTCTGTCACTCTGGCCAGCCTTTGTTGTAGTCTCTGTTTTTAACTGTAGCTGTTATTATCAACATGCGCGTAGTGGTGGCTTGTCATGGTCTTAATTTGCATTTCCAAGTGACTGGTGAGGTTCCGCATCTCATTTGCCGTTTGCATATCTTCTTCAGTAAAAGTCTCTTCTGTCTGTTCCAGTTTGTAATTGGATCGGTGTCTTTACCCTGTTGATTTTTGAAAGCTCTTTATGAATTTTACCTTTGGGTCACCTGTCAGGTAGGCAGTTTGCAGGGATTTTCTTTCTCTCTGTAGCTTGTCTTTTCATCTTCTGAAAGGGTTTTCCACAGACCTGACCTCTTTAGTCTTGGAGTCTAATGAATTCCGTTTTTCTTTTGAGGATTGCACCTTTGGTCTTTTTCAGGATTTTGTTTTTACCAAATGGAACATAGCCAAATTTTGGATTTCATTGGTAATGCATTCTTTTCCTAAGGAAGATGTTAAGAATATATTTGAAAATGTGGATGTTAACAGCAAAAACAGTCGTGTTTGGGAGACATTAAAACGGTTCAGGAGAATACAATAGATGCGTGTATGAAGTCTTAGCAAAGGGCAGGCGTGTGGAAGCGCTGACCGCGCCGTCTCGGCAGGCCTCGCTCAGTCTGGATGGCGGCGAGGCCTGCCACCCTGCCGTGCGGAGCGGCAGAGGTCCCGAGCCGTCGTCGCTGGTGTCCTCTGGTGTCTGCTGTGCCAGAAAATGGTTATGAAATTAAAAGCTGCACTTTACAGAACAGAGTGCACATGTAGCAGTTTAGGCCAGTCTTATTGTCTTTATTTCTTACAGATTTTCAGTTTTGAATATTTGCTACTTTTTAATATCGTAAATACCAGGCATATAAAATTTGGTGTTATTAACTTAGACAATACATCAGAGCGAAGATACATTGATACATTATTTAGTTTAATTGTGGGAGGAAAATGTGGATGAACGTCGCAGTGAAGGTGGATAGCATAGAGAGCATAAATAATGAGTGGTAAGTATTTCGGGCCGGTTGCAATTAACGTTAATGAGTTATAAACATTCCAGTGTACCTCCATTTTTAGATTCTGCGAGTAGTAAGGCCTGTTTTAAAATTCTTCAGTGATCGACACGACTGTACGTTTGCTCGACGGGCAGCGCATCTGGGCTGCAGGGCTGGGCGACAGCGCTGGTCCTTTAAGAAGACCTGAGTGCTGTGCTGCTTTGCCTCGGGGACTAGAGGTACCTGCTGGATATGATGATCGTCCAGTTTGTTTCTGAAGGAGGCGCTCAATTTTGGGACTTACTGAATTATAGCTAGTTAAGATTTTAGTAAACGGGGTCTTGGTGTATGAAGATCCTTTGACGTTAGAATGTTACTTGGAACATGGAAGCATTTGTGAAAGCTGCTAATCCTAAAATATTTGAAGGAAAAGTGTGATTTGTGCACTATCGGATTTAGGTTCAGCTCATGTAAGGCGACATGTAAGTGGGAAGGCGTCTTCTGAACAACCACAGTTTGGAAACGACTCAGCAGTGTGGGCACGTGGTTAGCAAATCCCTGGCTTTTTCGAAGACTCCTCTTTGGTTCTCCCTCTCACTTGTGATTATTTGCCAACGTACTTTCCTCATATTACTTTACTTCCAAGTTGTTCTTGGTTCTATTGTCCCCCTTCCAGATGAGGACACACAGACTGGGCCCGTGGTCTGGGGCCACTTGTGGGAGCCATCTTGGGGAACGTGACCTTGAAGTCCGTGTTTCTTGGTCGAACCTTGCCGCCTGCTCACACACTGTCCGTTATTTTTGTCGTCTGTTGAGTGGCTGCTGTGCTATGTACAAGGCCAGGGACAAGCCGGTGTGGAAGCGAGCGGAAGCCGGCCCTGTGTTCAGTGCGGTGGGACAGACACCAGCTCCGGTGTCCACTTGCTGTGACCCTGGTGAATCCTCGGGGGAGGCGCCCGCCTCGCTGGCCTCCGGTGTTCTCCCTTGTAAAACGTGCAGGTCGGCGTGCAGATCGCGTAGCTGCGGGTATCTGAGGCTGTGACTGAATCTCGGTTTCAGGAAGGGTCTGCTCAGAGCTCGTATGGCGTGCGTGTGTAACTGGCGTGACGCGACGGTGACATTGGCTGCACTAGGAGCCCGTGTAGTAACCCGGTGGGAGAGTGGCCTGTAGAGCTGCTGTTGGGAGGAGGCAGGAGGGCCGCTCCCGAGCCCCGGGCGGTGGGGGTCGTGACCCCCCGGAGGGGCCCGCGCTGCACACGCGGTCTGTGCGGCAGCGGCCAGGTGGGCGGCCGGGGCCGAGTCGTCGTGAGGGGTCCAGGCGCACAGCACAGCCACCGCGGGCGAGGAACAGTCGTCCGAAGCGACGGCGTTGTATTCGAAGCTTTATTTGACGTCGGTTAGTGCAAGCATCGACGAGACCCGTATCGCCGGCGTTCTACTGGACTCTGCTGGGCCGGGCCCTTCCCGTCCGACCCCTGCTCGCGCGCCAACGTGCGGCTGCCGGGGTCGCGCGCGGGGCGCGCTCCGGTCTCACCTGCTGTTCGGTGGTGGCGCGGCGCCGTGAGAAAGTGCTGGCCTCGCGCAGCCGGGTCTCCCCGAAGTGTGCCCGCTGAGGCAGGACGTGGCGGCGGCACAGCCCGGGGCGGCGGGCGTCCAGCGGGGCCGCCACCCGGGTGGCGTACAAAGGAGCACACGTCGGCCTGCAGCCGCCGCGCCAGCCTCGTTCTATGAGCACGACTCCTGTCACGACTCCTGTCATCGTCGTGCAGAAGTCACGTTAGCTTTCGAGCTTCCTTTGCCACAAACTGAGGTTAAGAATTTCTGTCGCTTACCAGGCCAGCCGTTGCAGCCCTGCCCGCCTGCGAAAGACAAGATCTAAGCGCTCCCTTAGGACGCCGTTCTGAGCCTTTACATTTTGGGCATTTGAATTAAATTGAATTGTCACTCCTGAAGTTTGAATTCATGACTATTGTATTCTTAATACAGAAGAATTTGTTGCCTTTTCATCATTTTCTGAAGTGTCTTAAGAAAAGTTATCCTGCTGGAAACTGAACCCTTTACCCAAAGGTGATGGTTCGGATGTCCGGGAAGGGGAAGCGTGTGGGCTCCTGGAACCCTGGCGCTCTGGCGCAGGGACCGACCTGAGCTTATTCATCACATGGGGGGAGAAGCTGCATGGAAGAACAATCGAGCTTTTCGTTATCATTAGACCGTCCCGTCGCACAGCGGCATCCTTTTCAAACACAGCATTGAGTCATAAACTTTCATTTCACATCCGCGGTACTGCAAAAGTCATCTTCAGGAGAGGAAAAAAGTGATCGCATCAGGGGAGGGGGGGTCACATTGAGTCCGCGGTGGGGCGTAGCGAGTGTCTGGTGGCACAGAGCGACCTTCCTCAGCGTGTGCCGTGCCGGCTGCTTCAGGATGTGCAGGGCCTCGTTTTCGCCAGGAAGAGGGCCTAAACGGGAGACAAGTTCCCCACACTCTGGAGTGGAGACACAGTTACACGAGCCCCCAGAATCTTAGGCCACATTCGAATTGCTGTAACTGCCCTTTTTAAGAAACCCCTACAGATTCACGTTAGATATGGCGTCAGGGTCTGGTAAATGTGGAAGCGGTCATTACTGGCCCTAAATATGTAGAATTAATTTAAAATCTTAGAAAGCACGCAACGTGTACCTCTTGTTTTGTGCAGTTGCTGTGAGTGGCTGATAAACGTGTGTCAGAGGAAGAGAGAGCTGAGCGCGCGCACCGTGTGGCTCGGGCGTCCTGAGAAGTGCGAAGAAAAACATCCTAGAAATATCATCAAAAATCAAAAATACAATGTGTTTACCTTTATACCGGGGGTAAGACTATTCTTAAACAGTTGCATATCAGAAATTGCTTACTTCCTTTGTTTTCATTGTTTTTTTTTTAATTCTTAAATTTTTCCCCTTGTTAATTATGTCATATCCAAATCAGTGACCTTTTTGCTTTTGAACCATTTGTTTCAAATTATTGTTAAATCCATATACATTTTTAATGTATATATCATAGTGTTCAACTGAAGAAAACTTAGTTTGATTATTGTCCTCAGTTCTAGATAAAAATCATATTTATATTGTAGAAATAACCAAGTAAAGTAAAATTATTAGAAAACAAGCCATAAATTTTATTTGCCTGGAAATTTGAGTGGAGTGGAAAATGAAACAAATGTCTAAAGCTTGCCAAGGAACTTCATAATTAAAGTAAAATATTTTTTTTTTACACAAATGTGAGTCAGTAACAAAATGTCCGTTAGGATTTCTGGCTATCTTTTTTACCTCACATTATAAATTTCACACCTTGTTGTATTGTTATATCATGCGTTACCTTTAATTATTGTTATTAGATATTATCGTTATTTTAAATCTGAATTTTAAATATTTTATTATTTTTTGTTAGTGATATTTCTGGCTTAAATTACAAAACTGAGTCCATGTGTATTCAGAATGGTTGAGTAAGTTTTGCTTTTTGTGCATCATTCCCTGTTTTGATAACCGACATTTTTCTGAGGCAAAAGGAATCTGATACTGATTATATTTTTATATCAAACTTCCTGGCATGTTCTAGGTATTAGCTCTTATGCTGTTTTGCAAGAAAATCTCTTGATTCGTGATATGAGGGCTGCTTTATCTTTCATGTTTTCACTTAAATAACCATGCTGACTTCTGTGGGGCACTGATTACCCCCCATTGCCCATCCCACCCATCCAAGAGTTGGCAAGTGCTTACTGTGTGCTGTGATCCTTTATTAAAACCCAAATCTGACAGCTTTGATTAAAAAAAAAACAAAACTGATCTTTTGTAGGGACAATAAAATGTAAACTGTCTTTCAGGCAGATAAATATTATCTTTATTGACCGGTCACTCTTTTCTCTTTGGTTTAAATTATTAAATAGTCACAGATTGGCTAAGCATTGCGCATGTCCCTAAAGGTCACAAAGTTCGTCCAGTAGACAGTGAAGTGTTGATTACAGTGCTTCAGAGCTGACGTCGCAGCTTAGCTGTGAGCAGTGAGTCCACACGGCCCGGCAAGGCCTAGAAATACCTGTTGATGCGTCAGCACAACTCTTACCGTGCGAATGATTTTCTCCGTAGAGTGTCTCTTAAATTAGTCTTTTCATCTAGAATGCAGTATTTTAGAAACATTTGGTAATTGCACAGTAGGAATTCTATGCCATTTTTAGCATGAATGGCAATTTCTGAATTGCTAATAGATATAATTTATGCTAACTGAGATTTTAAAGAAATCACTGAGGAGAAAGAGAGCTTTCTCTCCTGCTGAGATTATTTATGAAATGATTCAAAACATTTTTAGAGAGCAAGTGCACGATTATGAACATAACCGTGTATCAATGTAACCGATTTTTCAGTCGCACACGACTGTACGATGATGCAGATAACTTCATTATATAAAAACGGTGGTTCCGGGCTCTTTTGATCAACAAGTTCTTATCCCATTGCTCTGCTGTTAAAATCACCGTGCCTTCCAAGTTGCAGAAAACATGGCATCCAAGGAGATGAGGGTTTGCAAGTTGCAAGTTTGTGATGTTTCGTTGTGATTGTACAGTGCTATGTGATGAATTATTCTCATCTATAATATAACTTTTGTTCCATTTTGATTTTCAGTTTCAGTTGAATTAAGTTGATTCACTTTAATTCAGTTTCTTAAATCTCAATTTGAGAATTTGTAGATAGAAGTCTGTTAGTATAGTAGATCTTGGGTTTTTTCCTTAAAAATAATTCTATTTGAATTAAAAAACAAAGAAGTTGCAGAAGTTGAATTTCTAAAACTTTGTTGAATGAGATTTATTTTATATTTGAAAATATTTTCGAGGGTCAGCTACTAAGGGACTGTAAAGAATATGTGGGTAGCTGTCTACATACGTAATTTACGTATCTTTATATTTTCTCACTTCTTACACTTTAAGGGAAGTAAATACAGGCGATGAGGGCAGTTTCCGGTGGAAGGACGACATGGGAGAATGTTTTGCTTGTTTCTCGATTGTCGTAAAGCTGCCCAAACATCTACAGTCAGAAAACGCGGCCATCATGTTTTCTTTTTTACCATTTTGTAAACATAAGGTTAACACGACTTTTCCGTTACGAGACTTTCTGAGCTGTTATCCGAAGACACGTTTGTGTGCGTGTGCTTACTGGCTGGGGGCCCTGCCGCCTTGTTTGCTCGGATGTGCGTGTGAAGATCCATAGAATAGACGATGAGTGTGGAAACTGGAAAATTACATACAAGAAAATCAAAAGCTTTTAGAAGACTCTTATAACGTAGTTGAACATTCTAATTGTCTTTTTTTCCTTTTTAGGTTTTATATGAACAATTCAAGTTTTTCTTGAACCTCTATTTCCTGGTAGTCTCCTGCTCACAGTTCGTACCAGCATTGAAAATAGGCTATCTCTACACCTACTGGGCTCCTCTGGTAAAAGAAAAGATTTTCGAAATTAAATATTTAGAGTATAGTTTTAAGACTTGAAATGGTTAATAGACAAATTGATCAGATTCTTAAAATGTGATATCGTTGCTCTGTATCATTGAAGTTTTGTTGTAGCATTTGACAGTGTTCTGTCTCTTAAGCCTCTCACAGCCTTGCCCACTGCTGGCGGGGTTCCGGTGGCCTCTGCAGGGCCCTGTGCACCCAGGCCTGTCCCCCGCCCAGGTCCCCGCCACAGAGCCGCTTGGAATCCGGGGGGTCGGGCGGGGAGTCTGCTTGGTGCCTTATTCCCTTGACACCTTAGGCAGATGGTGACCGTGCTGAAGTAGCACAGTGAGGCCCGGAGAGTTCCTGGTGGACAGCTCAGTGTATAAAACTTTGTGAAAGGCACATGACACTTATCCGATACTTCCATTTTAGACACGTGCTGCCTTGATAATCGTTTCATGCTGTTTGCTGGTCATTTTTATCGATTCTCGGCTCATACAGGCAAAGGCACGCCCTTGTCCCCTCTCCTAGAAGGGCGTGTGGTCCTTTGGTCTGCTCGAGGGCGGTCGGCCCTGTGCAGAGGGGCTGGGGCTCAGGTGCCCCTCAGAGCCAGAAACTGCTGCAGGGGACTGGAGACGGGCTAGGTAGTCGGCTTGGTGGGACAGGCCGAGCCAGCCCTCCTGTCCCCATTCACATGGATGGGGCCGCAGGGGCGTGAGCAGTGAGCCGAGACCAGGCACGGCGCTGACCGTGTCCACGGGGGCCCTCACCTGCTCACTGGCAGACGGCCGTCTGCAGCCTGGGAGGGTGGTTTGGTCATCTACACTGGAGGGCGGACAATGAATGCGAGGAATTTATCCTGAAGAAATAACAATGGTCCACAAAGTCTGAAGAACGTCTATTTTTAATGTAAAACTTTTAAAATTCAGCTGTCTATCAATGGACCGTTTATGCGGTGCCATGCATATGCTGGAATACCCTGTCCTGTGTATCTTTAAAAATGAAGTGTAGAAAAAGTATTTATAAGGTTAAAGGTTCATCTGTTAGAATGACTGGGAAAAGGGGGTTAAAGCATGGATAGGGAGGGATCCACGCTCTGACCAGCCAGGAGCGAGCCGTCCGTGCCCAGCGCCGGCACCGCAGTGACTGAGACGGGCGGGTGCCGTCCCGGCCGAGCCCAGGCGGGGGACAGAGGACTCAAACAGGTCTACTGCGCCGCGGCCAGCCCCGAGCTGTGAAGAGGAAGGTGAAGAGTCGGGTAACAGCAGCGGAGGGCAGGGCTGCTTTAGAGCGATAGGCCCCTCTGAGGGGTGGCACCGAATGACATCCGAGTGACAGGAAAGAGCGGCGTGGTGTGCACAGAACAGAGAGAAGCGTGTTACAGGCGGAGGGGAAGTGGTGGCCGGAGGTCTTCGGGCAACAGGATATGGGGCGTGCTGCGCGGCGGCGAGGTTGCAGGGCCGGGCGAGGTTGCGGGGCCGGCGCGTGCCTGCGCGTGGACCCTGGTCGGCCGGGGTGGGGCGGCTCCTCTGGCGCACGCTCTGCTGTTGCCCCGAGTTGACCAGGGAGCCCCAGGTTTGAGTGGCTGGTGCGTGTCCCACAAAGAGCACAGTAGCTTCTGCCACAGCTTTAGAAGTGGGGGCTAGAGCCGGGCCGCAGGCGGGGGGCGGGTCCTCCTTCCGCCGTTCATCTTCCCGCTGGCGGGGACCTGGGTCCTGAATGTGAGATTGTCATTGCTCTGTATCTCTTAGTAGTTTTAGCATTTGTTTGTAACATTAAACAATATGTAATATTGTTTTGCATGGTTTAAGTACTGTATATAAAGATTATCTTATTCTGTGTCTCTTTTTGCAACATGCATTTTTAGCTTAACGTTGGTTTATAAAATTGATCCATTTTGACTCATACGTATCAAGATCATTTTTCACGTCGCCAGAAGTCGTGTTTAAAAAGAGCCGTTTATTTTTTCCACTTGTAAACAAAGGAGGCATTCTTCAGCAGGGATTTCTCCCTCAGCCCCTGGCTCGTGCTCTTTCCCTCCCCGTGTGTTCTAACTGTGGTCTCGTGTCGAGGGCCTGGCCTGGCGTGTGTCCTTCATGTACACACTTAAGGTTTTGACGTCATTTCTCTGCTTGTTCCGTGAGGTTTCGTGAGGTTGCTTAAGCAAAAAAGAATCAGTTAGCATTTTCTTATTTCTCCCAGGCAAAAACCTGCCACTGAAGCATAAAACTATTATTTTACAGCTGGCATTATAACATCTAATGTCCGATGTCCACTAATTAAAAAAAAAAAGTTCCTTCAAAGTTATTCCCTCTGCTCTCTAACTAAAATTGGGATGTTTCTGAAAACAGCGATAGCTTAATTAATAATCTCTGTATCAGGTATTCCTGGCGGTGTTATTTACTAGCTTCAGCTCTGAACTAATTTCTGTTTTATTTTTCCATATTGTGGAAGTGTAAACTGAAAATAAGCTGATCTGGTTACACTGTCCAGTGGGAACGAGGCTGCCTCTCATGCTGTCCAGCTTTCAGGGCAGCTCTTTGAGGCAGAGCTCGCATCCTCAGAGTAGCAAAGCGACTGACTGTCCAGCTTCTGTCATGATGGGCAAGGCGCAGCAGGGCTGTCCATGCAGAAGGTTTTTAGGTGAAAAAAAACATGAATTTGTAACTCCGCCTCTTCCATGTGAAATGTCTTCCTGGTACTTTGTCAATGCACGATTGAAACCCGAATGGGCCGTGTGGGGGCGGGAGGGTGGGGGGAAGCCATCTCTCAGGACCCTGCCTGTCAGTCGGCTTTGCCACCCTCCCTTCTCTCTGCATCGGAGGTGTGGGCGCAGCGTGAAAAGGAGAAACGAAATCCGTTCCTTGGACTCCCACCGTCCAGAGACTTGCCAAAGTCGTGTGCTCTCTGTGTGTCCCGTTCCTTATCTGTGCCTTGGAGCTAAAGGTACACACCTTCTAAGAGTGGCGTGACATCGAAGAAGTAACTCGTTTAAAGCACACAGAACAGTGGCTGGCATATAATAATTCTTCAAAGGCAAACTGATACTATAATGTACCGGTAGAATTTGCTTTCTTTTTATAGAAACATACACTGCTTTGGCACTCAACGCCACCTGGCTCCTGCGTTATCTGGAGAAACAAAAGAATTCCACTTGGTGACACGGGATTTGGTCGCGGGTTGTGTGCAGGCACGTGACGCGTGCCTGGCGTGCAGTCCGGCTAACAGACCGGCACCAATGCTGTGACTTCCAGGGTGACAACGTGGCACCTGTGGCGCTCGTGCTCAGGTTTGGCTTTTGCGCTGGCAGTGATGTCGCTGGGGGGCCGAGGTCGTGGGAGGCCGGCTGCTCCCGAACCAGAAGGGTGCTGGGACTCGTGCAGGCCTCGGAGACCTGGACGCTAAAGGCAGAGGCCTGCCGTGTAGACTCTGGCCTCGTCTCCCCCAACCTGCTTCGTGTCCCGGGGCTGGCTGTTGGGCGGTGTCGCGGAATGGCCGTGCTGGTGGCTGTCCCACACACCCATCAGGCACTCAGAGAAGCTGTAAGTGTGCGGCTGGGGTGTCCTGTCTGCGGCCAGGCCGCTGCTTCCTCCTGGGCTGTTCACCTTTCGCCTTCGGAAGCTGCGCCCTGCACCTCCTTGGCATGTTGTCACCACTGTGACTGCACCAGAAGCGGGGCAGAGTCTCGCGCGAGTTGTTGGAAGCGCTGGGGACTAGCGCATTTGTGTGGTTTATTGTTAGGTAAAGAATTCACGGCAGGTCTAAAGGGGTGAAATTTTGATTCACGTGGAGAGTTTGAATGACATATATCTGTGTCCGAGGCTGTTCCCTGGAGACTAGAGGTGAAGGGACACGTTTCAGGGAGGGCCGGAGCAGTCCGTGCGGCAGGACATCTGCCCGGTCGCGACGACGCTCTTGCCCGATGGGAAACCGTTCCCTTCCTCCTCCTCGCGCCTCTCAGCGTGGACGTTCACAGATGGCGTTCTAAGCGGTTCCTCCTGCCGTGGCCGCGTGAGGGTGGCTGCGTGGAACTGTGTCTTCTGGACTTGTAGGTGCATCTTTTTCGTGTTACTTGAAACTGAGTTGTGACTCACAAGCAACTTGTCTATTTAAAGTATATTGTCTTTCCACCCAAGACTATTACTAAAATGATAGTGATGTATTTTTAAATCAGTGCTGTCTTCGAATTAAGGAAATACAGTATTTCGCCACATGCGTATGCCGTGCATTTCGCACTGCCAGACATTTAGGTTATTTCCAGTTTTTCAAATTCGCTGTCGGGATTCTTGATTTTTGCTTCAGGATATGTTTCTAAAAGTGAAACTACTTGGTCAAACTGTAAATTTTAAGGCCTTCAATAATACTAAATTTCTTTTTCCTTTTTTCTTTTTTCGTATCTGCTGCTTTGGGTTTTCATTTTTTTTTTTTTTTTTTTTTGTCTTACCTTTGCTAGCTCTAGTTCTAACAAAATAATGAATTTACACTCAATTAAGAGGACTTCCGTGCTACTGGGTTTTGATGACCGCTTTATCCGTTACCGCTTTGTCCCAGCTCTGGGACACCTGCGTAAGTGCCCCGAGCACACGCTTCCTTCCCTCCAGCGTGGAGCGGTTTACTTGGCACGTGGAAACCTCGTTCTGCAACGCCGGTGCTTCGCATGGCCAGCGTGTCTTAGTGCCGAGTCTGGCGCTGTCCCTGGGATCGGGAGCAGGGTGCCGTCTCTCCCACGGCTGCTTGGCAGTGCTCTGCAGGTGAAGTGAGTAGGGCGGGCAGGCGAGGATTGATGGGCGTCCTGGTGGGAAGGGCAGGCGCCGTCTCTGCTGGCAGGCCGCATGGTCTGGTGTGTAGGGAAATCTGAGGAGCCCCCTTCCCCCCACACGCACAGATGTTGGACCTAATAAGCGAGTTAGTCAGGTTGTAGGGCACACGATAAACACACGAAATCA
This sequence comes from Rousettus aegyptiacus, assembly GCF_014176215.1. Classification (NCBI taxonomy): domain Eukaryota; kingdom Metazoa; phylum Chordata; class Mammalia; order Chiroptera; family Pteropodidae; genus Rousettus; species Rousettus aegyptiacus. The sequence continues at coordinate 93,730,661 of NW_023416287.1, forward strand.
TTCACATTCATTCACTAATAAGGACCACTGGAAAATGAAATTAGGGTAACAGTTCTGTTCATGATAGTATCAAAAAGAAAGAACAGGAAGAGATTTAGCTAACGTGCAAGATGGCAAGTAGGAATCTATAAAACACTTGAAAAAAATTAGAGTCTAAATAAATGGAAAGCCATTCGATGTTCGAGAATCGAGACTTGGCCTTGGTACAGCGCAGCGGCCTCCTCCTGGGCCGTGGCCCGGCGCGGCCCCGTCTGAACCCCAGCTGGCTCCCGGCAGGGGTGGGTCCGCGGGCCCTGAGGTTCCTGGGGAAATGTGAGGGATGCGGAGCAGCCAGTACAACCCAGAAAAGTGGACGGAACGTGGAGGACCCCTGCTCCCTCCGTCCGAACTTCGTGCCAAGCCGTTGTGATGGAGACGGCGTGGTGCTGGCAGAAGGGTGGACGTGGACATCAGGGACACCGCACATGCATGACAGACTGGTGTTTGGCGGGGGGGCCGGCATAGTTCAATGGAGAAAGAATAGTATTTTCAGCAAATGGTGCCGAGACAACTGGGTGCTCCGTGCGAAAGGGCGAGTCGGGCCCCACCATGCACCATGTGGAAAAGGCAACTCGAAGAGAGTCAAACCCAGACGGCGGGGCCGAAACTCAGCCTCCGGGGAGAGACCGCAGAGCCGGATCTGTGCGACCTCGGGCGCGAAGGGCCCAGGCGACAAAAGAAAAAAACGAAGTAAATTTTGTCATCTAAATTATTGGACTGCGTGTAAATTAAAACTTTGGGGCGTCAGAGGACACCGTCAAGAAAGCAAGCGATAAGCAGGAGTGGGCGGAGGCATTTGTGGCAGCGCGTCGTAAAGCACCTCCGACCAGGCGCCTGTGTCCAGAGTGACACCGAGCGTTCCTAACACTCAGCCGTTACAGGACGTGCAACCCAGTAAAAGGGGGATGTAAGATCTCAATGCGTGTTTTTCTGAAGAAGGTAGGCAGGTGGCCAGAAGCACGTGAAAAGGGGTGCCACTCTGGGGAGCGGTCCGGCGTTTCATCAGAGTGCTGAGTGAACAGCGCCCAACCCCAAGAAGCAGGTCCGGGAGGCGGACGGCCCGGTGGAGGTCACCGGGGCCGGGGCAGCGGGGAGCGGCGGGTGGCCTCTGTCGGGGATGGGGTTTCTTCTCGGGGTGATGAAAGTGTTCTAAAATTGGATGGTAATGATGGTGGCACAACTCTGAACTACTAGACAGTGAATTGTATACGTTAAGAGGGTGAACTTTATGGCACATGAATTATACCTCGACAAAGCCATTATTTTTGAAAGTGCGCTGAAGGCCCAGGCGTGGGGCAGAAGGGCCGTGGCCGTGGCCGTGGCTCAGGGCGGCGGTGGGGAACGTGGGCTCTGCCCGCCTCCCTCTTGACGGCTGGAGCCGGGGGCCAGCCGGCGATGGTGACTTGCTCAGTGCTTCCCAGAGGGCTCTAGGGTGCTCAGACCAGTGCTCTCTGCATCCCTGGGATGCCATGGCGAGGACCGGGTGGGGTGCGTCTCGGGGCAGAGGCCGCGAGGGGCGGGGGGCCAGGTGGAGAGCTTGCAACGGGGGCCATCGAGGGCTCGGGCCGTGACGTGGGGGAGCCTTGCCCCGGGGGAGGCTTCTGTGGTAGGGGATGGAGGCCGGCCAGGGAGCGGTGGTGCAGGGGGAGCTGAGCGCGGCCGGGCCCGGGCCGGCGTGGCAGGCGGGCACAGTCACAGTCGGTGATGGGCCACGAATGTGAGGCCAGAGAGGAGGCTCGACGTTACTCCCTGGTGGTGGCCGTGGCACGAAGGTCACAGCTGTGCTGGCCAGCGGGTGAGTGGAGCCCTGGGCCCCGGGGACTGAGGGGTCTCACACCGGCGTTCGGGGTGACAGCGTGAGGGGGAGCGCGCTCCCGTAAACGTGAGAGCCGCCCCCCAGTGGCCCCCTCGCTGTGGCGCGGTGGTTATTCAGGGGCGATTATTGTCCCTTCCATGGAAGCTCACCGAGCGGATGGAGCACGTGTGTCAGTAACACGGAGCCTGCTGAAGAGACCTCCGATGAATCACAGGGAGACGGGCTCGAAGAATGTTCACGGGACGCGCGTCGGAAAATACATACGGAGCTTTTAGGAAAGACAGGCGTTAGCCACCTCAGCCGTGTGACAGCCCACGGCGGACGACAGGAGCGTGACACTTCTGTGTAAACAGTGTCATGTTAACCTGTTCAGGCTCTAACAGCGAGAGGAAAGAAGCTCTGTGTTCTCAGGTGCGGCTGCCGATGCCGCACTGTGTGAGGACACAGGCCAGCGAGAGTGTCCTGTCCGGCACTGCTTCGTGTCCCTCACTCGGCGCTTTCGTTCCCGCAGCAGTGAGATCCGAGGGCAGAAACGATACGGTGTCTGTGTCAGTCTCGTGAACCTGATGTGTGAGCGTCTGATTCGTGGGCCTGTCGAAGATCGTTCCTTCCTTTTTCTTAGGGTCACTAGTGTTTTCTGATGTTCAGCCTGAAGTGCATGTTTTGATTCGAATTTTAAAAATTGGCTTGGGTATAGTCAGAATTGTAAATCTTTTACTACGTATTATATTTCTTTTATAGTATTTTGTTGTCACTTTTCATCGTTTTTCCTTGTTTTTATTTATTTTTTGTTTTAGAAGTAATACACAGCTGATCCCTGAACAACACAGGGCTTAGGGCCCCACACAGTCCAAAATCCGCATGTAACCTTTGACTCCCCCAAAACTTAGTTGTCCCTGGGCCTCCATGGGGGATGGGTTCCAGGACCCCCTGCAGATGCCAAAGTCCACAGACGCTCAAGCCCTTCTATAAAATGGCGTGGATCAGTACGCAGTCAGCCCCCTGCATCTGCGGGACCCGCCTTTGCAAATCGAAAACAATACAGGTGTTCACTGAAAAAGCATCTACGTGAGAGTGGACCCTGCGCAGGTCACATCATGTTGTTGAAGGGTCAGCTGTAATCAAGGGAAAAAAATAAGACTAAATCGTAAAAACATTTTCCTTACTTTTTTGTTAAAAAGTCAAGTTTTCTCAAATAACCTTATTTCATTTTGTTTTATAGGGATTTGTCTTGGCTGTTACTATCACGAGAGAAGCAATCGATGAATTTCGGCGTTTTCAGCGAGACAAGGAAGTGAATTCACAACTATACAGCAAGCTTACAGTAAGAGGTTAGCAAGACACTTTTAATCCTGTTTATCATTTGTTTAAAGCAATCACTATTTTAGAATTGACATAAGTGAAAGAAAACATGTCTTAATTCTGTTATTGAAAATAGTATTATGTGATTGCATGTAGTATCTAATTTTCTTATAATAATACAGTGTATGCAATTTCAGGAAAGAATTTTGTTCTCTAGATGCTTGGACATACGTTTGTGTTGATATAAATATATAAACTCACCTAAACACATACATGCGTACATACATATACACATATATTAATAATTCTATAACATCTGTCACAGTTTGTATATAGCGCATGTGTACTTAAACACACGTGAAACCCCCCGAGCACACATATTTTCTGTGAAGCATCATGTCATCGCATTTAAATCTCTCCTCGCATTATATTTGAAACAATCATAAGGTTAGATCTCTAGTACCATGGCCACACCTAAGTCAAGGGCTCTGAGCACCTGAAATGAATGTCATGATCCCAGGTGCTAACTGCCGTGTGCTCTTTTCCTTGACCTTCACGCAGGGTGCCCCCTTGCTTAACTTATGTTTTTAAAGAGCTCGTTTATTTGGTTCTTCAGTCTTAGTAGAAAAGCAGTGTTTTAGAACTAGGTCGAGTGGCGCCGTCACACACACAGGCATCACGACGGGAGAAGCGCCGGTGAGGGAAGACACTGCAGACCCCAGCGAGCGTTCAGAGCGCCTCGGAGCCTGCCGAACCTGCCGGAGCTCGGAGTGGCTTCGTGTCTCCTGTTTGCACAGGGACGTCTGTACAATGCATTGTCTGTTCCAAATAATCCTGTCCCCAAAAATTCTGTTTACGCCTTATTGGGATGTAGTTCACATGACATAAAATTCATCCATTTAGAGTATACAGGTCCGTGGTTTTTGGCGCATTCACAGTTATGAGGCCTTCACCACCATAATCTTAGAACATTTTTAACATCCTAGAAAGAAAGTACGAATATATGTACCTTAACAGTCACTCTCCATTCTTGCTCCATCCTCCCCCCGCCCCCCACAACCTCTGCTCTGCTTTCTGTCTCTGCGGATCTGCCTCTTCTGGACATGTCGTGTAAATGGAGTCGTGCAGTGTGCGGTCTTTGTCTTTCACTTGGTGACGTGTCTTCAGGGTCCGTCCGCGTTGTGGCCTGCCTCCGTGCTTGCTTGCTTGTTACTGCCCGTCTCCCACTGTGTGGTACGCCAGGTTCTTTTTGCCTACCCGTCAGTGGATGGACACGTGGGCTCTTTCCACTTTTAGGCCACTGTATATGATGCTGTTGTGAACATTGATGTGTCAGTTTTTGTGTGAACATTGTTTTAATTTCTTTTGTACCTATTCCTAAGAGTGAAATTGCTAGATTATGTGGTAACTATGTGTTTCACCAACCGCCAAACTTGTTCCTGATTGGCCGCACCATTTTCCGTCCTCACCGGCAACGCATGAGGGTTCCAGTTTCTTCACATCCTCGTCAGCACTTATTATTGTCTCTTTGGCTGCAGCCATCCTAGTGGATGTGAAGTAGAATCTCACTGAGATTTCATTTGCATTTCCATAATGACTAATGGTGTTGAGCATCTTATGTGCTTATTGGCCATTTGTATATCTTCTTCACAGAAATGTTTATTCAGATTTTTTTTCTACTTTTTAACTGGGTTATTCTTTAACCGTTGAGTTGAAGAAGTTCTTTATATATTCCAGATTTAAGTCTCTTGCCAGATATATGATTTGTAAATGTTTTGTCTCATTCTGTGGGTTGTACTTTTTCTTTCTTAACGGTGTGTTCTGATGCACAAAAGTTTTTAATTTTGATGAAGTTCAACTCACCTATTTTTTCTTTTATTGCTTGTGCTTTTGGAGTTTTATCTAAGCAGCAATTTTCTAAACCAAGATTACAAAGATTTACTTCTGTATTTTTTCTAGTTTTCTAGTTTTAGTTCTTATATTCAGGTTTGTGTTCCATTTTCATTTCATATCTTGTATGGTGAGTCCACATCCTTTTGCATATGACTTATCAAATTGTCCCCGTACCTTTTGTTAAAAAGATTATTCTCTGTTGCATGGAAAAATTAATTATTAAACCGCTTTGAGGCTTAAAATATGGCATGTTAGAGGAAGGGTGTGTTGCAGAGGAGGTTAGCTTTAGTTTAGCAGAAAAGAATTTCCATAATGGCCAGGTAACTTTGGTTTGTCTTTTTTAGGATATGGTATAGATCTGGCTTATTCAAAAAAATTATTTTAATTGCGGCATTCGGGCAGAGCAGAGGTTTGTTTCTATGCATTAATCGTATCATTCAAAAATAAGTGGTGTGGTGATGTGGGCAGAAATGGCAGAGCCCTTTCTTCTACAGAAAGATTGAGCAGACCCTGTTATGACGTCATCAGAACTCCGGAAGCAGAGGTTCAGGGAACCCGAGTGATGGCGAACCCAGGAAGAGGTGACCTAGAAGTAGTAGGGAAGCTCTTCGGTGTGTCCCCCGCCCTTGCTGCACGCCTCCGCAGGGGGCGAGGAGGACGCACTTGCCACGCACCGTGTCCCTCCGTCTGAGGGCTGCGTGAAGAACGGGCCCGAGACCCCAGGCTTCTGCTCACCTAGCTTGGACCCCACACAGGGCAGAGCAGCGGAAAAGCAGCGGGCCTTCCTCACGCGCGTGTGAGGCTAAGAACCAGTCGAGACATGCGACGGAGCATTAAGCGCCAGACAGAAGAAGTTGGGGAGAGAATCTCTTTGGAAAACTAGGGCACTCAAAAGTGCCCATGTTTACTGGGGAATGGTGAAAGCCACTGTCAAGGCCAGAGCTGGACACATGCTCGGAGAAGACCCGAGAAGGTCTTTTGCCTCTGGCCAATCGCCAAGCTCAGTACAAGAAGCGAGGCAGAGCTGAAAACAACCTGGCCACGCGCTGGGGGCCCCAGCACAGGGCCCGTTGGCAAGGTCCCCGGCTGGCCTGCCCTCCCCTCCTTTCTCGCTCCCTCTCCCCCTTCCTTCCCCGCTCTCCCCCTTTCCCCCTCTCTTCCCTCTCCCCCCTCCCCCCTCCCCTCTTCCCCTCCCCCCTCCCCCTTCCCCTCCTTTCCCCTCTCTCCTCCTCTCCCCCTCCCTCCCCTTCCCTCCCCCTCTCCATCTCTTTTCCTCTCTCTCTTCCTCTCTACTCCTCTCTTCCCTTCCCCTCACATGCAGGGAAATCTTTTTGGAGACTATGCGTGACAAAGAATATACACTTGACAAAATGAGCTTAGAAAAATTACCACCAAACGTATATGGCCACAGCATATGCCGAGAAACAAAGTGTGGCCCATTCACAGACGACATTAGGAAAAACTGTTTCTGAGGACTTACTCGACAAGGGCTAAATCAACTGCCTTAAATATGTTCAAGGAGCCAAAGGACACATTGCTAAATGATACCAGGAGAATGATGTAATAACATATAGGAATGTCAATAAAAGCATAGAAATTATTAGAAAGAAGCAAAAAGGAAATTCTGGAGCTGAAAAGTAAAATAAATTAAAAGAAAAAAACCGGAGTGTTTCACTGTCAGATTAGAGTAAGGGAAAGAAACAATCAGTAAACTTGAACTTAGGTCCCATGAAATTACCCAGCCTTAGAGCAGAGAGAGGAATGAAAGTAGACGACTCGCTCCCAGAGTCCCGGAGTCGCATGTGGCGGCCTCAGGCACGCTGACATCGTCCTGGCAGCCGACTCCGAGGAGGGGAGGGGAGGGGAGGGGCAAGGGCAGAGACACTCTAAGGAATCATGGCCATCGACATCCCAAACTTGGTAAAAGACGTGCATCTCCGCATTTAGGAAGCTCAGTCAATGCTTGGAAGGACACACACAAGGAGAGCCACGCGGAGGTGCATTGTGGCCGCTGCGTTGCAGCCTGAGGACCAGGAACACGCGCTGAGAGCAGCCGCTCGCCACTCACGAGGGGTCTCCAGTCAGGTGATGAGGAAGTAGCGGGCGGAACACAATGGGGTGACGCATTAGAACTGGTCAAAGAAAAACCGCCAATCGAGAATACTATATCCAGTAAAACTGTCATTCAGAAACGAAGAAATTATGACATTCTCAGATAAATTTAGAATTCAGACAAATACACACACACCCATGATTGTAGAGCACTATCTGCAATCACCAGAGGCAATAACTCGAATATCCACCAGTGGCTGAATGGGTAAACGAAGCTTTGCTGTATTCATACATGGAACGTTATGCAACCGTAAAATTTAATGAAATACTGATACATGATATAACGTGGATGAACCTTGAAAATACGCTGTGTGAAAGGGGCTAGACACAACAGGCCATGGACTGTACGGCTTCATTTATACAGGATGCACGGAATGGGCAGAGCAGTAGGGACAGAACGTAGACCGTGGTCGCCACGGCCTGGGGGACAGCAGCTGGGGGGTCTGGGGTTTCCTTCTGTGCTGCAGAAAGTGTTCTGGAACGCGATGGGCTCGCTCGCACAACACTGAGAACGGACTGCGCGCCACCGAGTTACCTGCCTCAGAGCGGCTGGTGTCGTGTCGGCTTCCCTGAAAGTAGTAGGCGGAGCTGCGGAAGCGTGTCGATGTTGTTTACGTTCATGGATGCGAGCTCAAAGTGCTTTAAAAATAATTCTTAATAGTCTATTTCTTATACTGAAGGGAATTTACCTCTTTAAATAAAAAAAAGGCCATCGTTGCTGGTGACCTGTGGAGTGTGCCTTTCACTTGGGGAGGCGGCAGGGCTGGCTGCTGGTTCCACGCGCGCGCGTGTCAGGCCACGTGCGTGGTGCCTTCCGCACAGCCGCCACCCAGGCCAGGTTGTGTCATCGCCATGCTGAGCAGCTGGCCCCAAGGCGTGTGTCTGGTGGCGCCTCCCGGTGGGTCGCATCAGAGGCCGCGGCGGGACGAGAGCGGGGAGCGGACTTGCCTTGTGCAGCATTCCTGGGGAGGAGGAGGGGTCAGAGCCGCCTGGCCGTCTCCTCGCGTCCTCGGAATCAGTGCCGTGTTGCTCCCTGTTGCTGGGGAGAGGCGTAGAAATTGGATGCCTTGGTTGCAGTTATCCAGTTGGCTGGTTCACAGTTCAATTCCACAAATATTTACTAAGTGCTCACCGTGTGTTAGGCACCGTGATAACCTCGTGAGGTTCAAACACGAACGAGTCTTGTGCTTCAAAGAGCTCGTGCCGTGGTCCAGCGGATGGATAAATCCGGAGGTCTTTTGTTTTCGTTTTAATCAGCCCCCGAACCTGCAGGGCTAAGTCATATCAACGACCGTCAGTGTATTTTCCAATATGAAACCTAAAGCGAATGTGCAACGTTACATTTCTAAATGGAGCTTGAGCCCACTCTGCGCTGTGCTCACACGGCTCGTGACGATCGCTCTTCAGTCTCAGTTCCTTCAGTAGTCCTGGCCTTTTGTCGTTTAACTTGTTTTCAGGTGTTCAGAAATACGAGGGAGAGTCTGTGACCTGCCTCTGTGACCTTTGACCCTTAGGTAAATCCTATGTGTGTGAGAGAGAATGAGAAGCCATTTACATATTGACGCGATGCTCGCGTTTCGGCTTCCTGGCCAAAACAAAACCCTGCTCACGCGGAGTACCGGAGGCCGAGTTCTCGTTCCTGTGTGCTTCGTGTCTCGATTCGTATCATCAACAATATTGCAAACTTGTGAAACTCTTACTCTTTTTTTTACGTTTAAAAACCCCATGAAATGTCTCACTGAAATTTGTCATCTTTTAGTGGCGTTTACTTCGTTTGTGAGTAATAATTATTCCTTTAAACATCAAGAGATTTTTAGATCTCGTCAGTGCCTTTTTATGTGTTGTCTATGCATTTTATACACTGTCACAGGGAAATCATAAAATGTAATTGGTTATATGAGTTACTATATTTTCTACTTGGCAAGAAGGATTTCCTTTTGTGATAGTCATATCTTAAGATAGTTTTTTTAATAGTATACTCGAGTGTTAGCTAAATTTTCCCATCAGAAATTGCTTAGCAGCTGATACACTTGGAAGTAATCAGAGTTGATTGCTGCAATCCAATATTCAGAGAAACACTGATGACTTCCCTTATTTTATTTATGTGGTGTCATCTCTTGTTCGTCCACTTTTGTGACAGTGTAGATGAAATACAACACCGGATATTTGGAAATCATTTATGTACATGTCATTTTATATAGTCAAAGCGGCTCGTAGATAAACATGCTCGGCTTCTCACATACTCGTCTCGTGTAGCCCCTTTGCTCGAAGTAGCCGGGTGTCATCTTGCTTGTCTGTGGTCTGGGGCCTTTGAAGAGAATCCGTTCCAATACTATGTACGAATGTTCAGCCTCCGTTATCGCAGTTTCCCTGTGCAGTAATACTTGTCAGTCTGGTGTACTCGTCAGGCACAAACACACTTTAGGTTTATTATCTTGTCCCTTGAGTTCTCTGTGTCTGTACCGAGGTGGACTCGGGTCTGGGTGCGTGGGTGCAGGGTGGGTACGTGTGCCCGTCACCCATGTGGCCGAGGTGTCTCCCCCCGTCCCCCCATTCGTTTCTTCTTGGGGTTCAGACACTAATGTGTTTTCTTACCTCATTTTGGGATGAGGGCCTGGAAACGTCAGTGAAAACACAGAGTATCTTCCTACACGCGCGGGGGCTTGCGCGCGTCTGGGGGCACTCCCCCTGGGGACTGCTAGACCATCACCGGGCTCGGCTCCACCTCACAGCGCCGCCCCGAGACGAGGCAGAGCGGTGGGCAGGCCGGCGCTCGGTAGATGGAGTCATTGGGTAGATGAGGAATGTCCAGGTCAAACGTGAGAAGTCCTGGCGGATACTGTCAGGGGGCTCCCGGCGAGGCGGCTGTGCCACGTGCTCACACGCACCCCGCCCTGGACCCTGGCCCTGGACCCAGGACCCCCGACCCTGTATCCCAGGGCCCTGACCCTGGGCCCCGCCCCCGGACCCTGTAGGACTGGGACGGCTGACCTCCGGGCCCCTCCAAGGCGCCCCCTGCGGTGCCTGCTTCCTCCACGGCCTCGGGCTCCTCCCGCCTCTACAGCCGCTGTCCTCTGCACCTGGCTGTCCTCTGCACCTGCCTCTGGCTGTCCTTCAGCCACCAGGTCACTGATGTCGCCGTTCTTTGCCCTTTGGCATTTTAGTCAGTGAATCCGGTTGGTCTCTTCTTTCTTTTATGATTACTTATGGCACCCTAAGAACTCTCGACCTAACTCAAGTTCACAAAGGTTTTTCGCTGTTTCTCTTATATTTCTGCAGTGCTTTAGTTTCAGGATTGGCGTCTTTATATGTACCCGTCTGGAGCGAGGTTCTGTGTCGGGACAGCGGCGGTGTGAGCGCTCCTCTCGCCAGTGGACATCGCGTTGTTAATCCCGTCGGCGAAAGGGAAATTCTACTGAGGCCCCCGCACCCCGGTGGCGGGCCCTTACTTGACCTCCTTGGGGTGCAGGTTGTGGGTGTGGCCACACTTCTCATGGTGTTGGCAGCGCGGGGCACAGGCAGTAGTGACAATGTGGGGGTGCGGACAGCATAGCACTGTGGCAGGGCATCTTGTTGCAGGCGAGCCCGGGCGAGCCGGGGCGCCATGGTGCGGCCCGCAGACGAAGCCCGCGTGCAGGCTGGCCCGCGAGGGCGGCCATCCTCGCCCACCTCCCGCCAGGAGCGGCCGCGGCTGCCAGCGCCGCGTCTGGAAGAAGTCCTTTCCACGCCATTGCCTGCGCTGTGGCCAGAAAGCAGCTGTCTTTTATGTGCGGGTTCATCTCTGGACTCTCCCAGCCGCTGGTCTGCTGGTCTGTCTGTATGCCGACGCCATGTTCTTCGATTGCTGCTGCTTTGGAACAGTTCTTGAAATCCAGGCCCGCTTGCCTGCAGCTGTATGTTCCGCTTTCAGAGTTGTCTTGGCTGGTCTGGGTTCTTTGCATTTCCGTATGGCTGTTAGAATCGGCTTCTCAGTTTCTGTAAAAAAGCCTATGGGACTTTCATTGGGATTGCATTGACTCCATAGATAAATTTGGGGGAGAATTGACTTCTTAATAATATGGAATCTTCTGACCCATGAATGAGAGCAGTTTTAAATTTTCTCTCAGCAACATTTTGTTTGTTTCTCCAGAGTATAGATCTTTTTTAAAAAAAATTATGTATATAAATAAATATTTTGATTACTTATTTCCCAACTATCCACTTTGCTTCATAATCTGTGTTAAGTTAGGCTCCCATGCCACATCCACTTAAAGTGTCAAAAGAGTTGGGGGACAGTGCCATTCCCACCCAAATAATGAGGACGAGCCCAATAACCTGCCGATGGGCTGGGGAGCCGTCCGCCCGGGAAGCGGCATCTGGCCGTCCGAGGCGGGCCGTCTGGCGTCCTTGCGTGACCAGTTCCTTTCCAAGTCACTCAGTTGCCTCTCACTCTTACCACCTTGCGTGTGTTTGGTTGGGAAGTAACCGACACATTCCCCGGCCTGCTCGGCAGGGTCTGCGTCTGGTTAGACGTGGCTCATGCGGTTTTGTTCTCTTCAGCCCGTTATGCTATTTGGGCCATTTTAACTGATCAGCAGTAGCGTGGTTCTAAATGCCTTCTTGTGCTTTAAAATGGGTTAAGTTTGGATATGCATTTGTGACAAACAAACTAAATGTCATAAAACTGTTTGAGTTATGCTTTGAACCTATCGCAGGATCTCAAACTTAGCCACTCGGAGGTTGGATTATTGGCCACATTTTAAACGCGTTGTGCAGAGGTGCGTGTGAAACCCTGCAGGTGGTTGCGCGGGGCACAGGCTTCGTGGGGCTGGGCTTGCTGTGTCGCCCAGGAGGTCTGGGCTGCGAGGTGTTCAGTCAGAGGGGACAGCCCGTGCGGAGAACTTACAGGCAGAAGCAGGGCGCCGCCTGCGTGCGTGGCGAGGTGGGGGCCACAGCCCGGCGGGGCGGAGAGCAGCACACCTGGAGGGTGCGTCGGAGGTCGGTCGTGGAGAACGCGCACCTGATGCAGCGGACGGGAGCCGTCTTCCAAGCACTTGTCAAATAACGGAGGTATTTTGGGCGGGGATAAAAATAATCCTGTTTTTTCAGCTGGTTCATTTGAAATTCTTATTGAATTGGGAAGTTGTAGTACTGGAAACCATTTAGTAGCATATTCTCTTCAGGCAAAAAACCGACGTGTGGGCCTGAGGCTGGTGGGCAGCGCCTACGTTCACGAGGCTTTGGAGTAGGAGTCAGTAGTTCTTGAGTTATTTTTTGATCTTCGGAGGAGCACTTAAACTCGGTTTGCAGAACACATTAGCTGAATTCTCTCCTGAGAGAAGGGGACACGTGGGCTCTGCACCCCCGAGGCGTCGTGGCGGTGGTGCTTAGTGTCGCCAGGGGTTCGAGGGGGCGCGTTAGCTGCAGCGGCATAGGGAGAGGAGAGGGCTGTTCTCCCCGACCTCGGTAGTGGTCTGCGTTAGCTGGCACGCCCGAGAGGGAGGGGCCGCTGACGAGCGGCTTCCTGAGTGTGTGCGTGCTGGGCTGTCAGCCGAGTGGGTGTTCTTAAGAAAAACTTAGTGGGCTTAAATTCTAGCATGTACGTTACAGTGTCTTTGTCACTACATTTTGAATTTGCTTCTGTCAAGTGCAGCTCTGAGATGGGTCAATTTTAAGTGCCCATCCTGTAACGCTTGGTGGTGTCGCTCGCTCTGGTCTGTGGCAGTTGTGTTTTGTATGTGCTGTGACTTGAAAAATGTAGGGGTTTCTGTTGTGACCTGAGTCTCCCAGCTCTGATGTTAGTATGTTAGTATGTCGCTCACCCCGTTCCCTGAGGGTGGTGCGGGGCCGGGCTGTCCCTGGTGGTCAGGTGTGCGGGGCAGGTCGCTTTCCTCCATCTTCCCTGTCCTTGCCGGAACCGCTCTTTGGGAAAGAGAACAGGAAGCCAGTGAGTTCATGTGGCAGTGGCTGTAAGGACGGTATAAGCAGTCCCCGGACACAAGGTGGAAACTCATAGGCAGCCGAGAGCCATTGAGCAGCCTGGCCAGTTTCAGCGTTTACGCTCGGGCGCTGCGCCGATTTGACAGCGTGCCCGTCAGCATGCTCGCACTGTGTTCTTGTGCCACTGTAAACGTGAGGGAGCTTTCTGCACTGCCTTTTACCATAGACGTGTGAGCGCAAGTCAGCTCCATCGAAGTGAATAACGATCTCTGTGTAATGCCTAAAAATTAAAGCCTATTAAATACAGATTCTGTTGTCGTGTGACAGAATAATTTCTTAGGAATATAAAATCTTGATTATGGAGTCAAAAAATGATATGTTTTCTGTGTTTCAGAATGTTATTTACTGTATTTTTTACATCTTATGACTACAGCTATTTCTCCTTTTTTTAAATGTATCTGTTACATACATGAAAAAGCAGAAGGGAGGAAGAGCGGACTGCGCAGTAGGAGAGGAAATGACATTAAATGCTGAGCTGGGACGTCTGCTGCGTAGGGCTCAGGGGGCACAAGGTCAGCGAGGTGCCCTCACTGCCTGTCGCTTAGCGGTGACACACCACCCCGGGAGTGCGGGTGCAGCTTGGCCTGACCCAGGGAACAGTAATTAAAGTAGACATTCTCTTGTGGCTGCTTTCTTGCTGTTAATAGACATATTCTTATCAATCTTGGCACTATCTTAAGATGTATCGCACACACAATTCTAAAGAACATTGCTATTTTATCACGTAACATGAGTGGCCCCCCAAGGCAGCTCCAGCCCTCATGTGTTTCTTGTGTCACTGAGAACATGAGAGCTGTGATGCCAGGTACTTACCAGTGTGTACAGAGCTGGCCCATGTCCTCCAGGGACGTTTTTAGGGACTGATTTGGTCCTGTTAGGAAATACGGTCCTGCAGGAAGCTGACTGTGGTCTAGAGTCCAGGGAGCGACTGGTGGTGTCGGGGTGCCACGTGGGAATAGGCTCGCCCCCTGTCCCGCTGGCTTTCGGAGTGAACTGAGTGCAAAAGAATTGACCTTTCCCCAGATTAACACAGTGGTCACAGAAGTGTACAGGGCCCCTCTGCTGGTCCTAGAAGGAGACCAGGGGGGGCGGGGGGAGGAGCCCGCCTCGCTGGGAGGGAGGGGAGAGGGGAGAAGGGGGGGCGGGGGGGAAGGGTCTGCGCACACAGGGAGAGAGAGGAACCCCGTGTCTCAGATGGCTTCTAAAGCTTCATCTACTCTATGATATTAACCTTATTTTATTTTATGTAGATACCATAAATTTGCACATGATTATTGCACTCTCGATATTATTCTAGGTAGTTTAAGAATTTACACACTGTGGCACGTGGAGGTATCACTTTTTGAAATAACGCTTCAGACCTTAGTTTTCAGTCCTGACTTGTGTCTGTAAAGCTGCTGGTAGGGGCGATATCACGTGTAATTCTCTGTGTTTCTTTTTTCCTGTTACATGCCAATCAGTGCCATTCCCAGTCTTAAAGTAAGGCTTTGACATCTTCACGTTACTCAGTTTTAGTCACCAGATTGTTTTAGTTTGTGACGTTCTGGCCATCAGTAACTCGACCCACACCTGGAGGAGCGCGGCCGGCAAGAAAGTCCCAAAGGCAGGCCGTCCTCCCCTGCGCCATGCGGTTTTCACTGCGGGACAGTTACTTGGACTTGGGGGCCGGCTGAGGGAAGGCGATGGTTAGAGGGTCTTCTGAAGTAAGCTCATTTGGAAATTATAAGTGTAGACAGATTTCTAAAGCATTTTTCCTCCAGAAGTTATTTCTAAAGTATTGTTTATCAATTGAAAGTTTAACTCTGGCGTGCTACTGTTTCTTTGAGTTGATTATATTTCTTTTTGTTTTTTTTTTAAGGTAAAGTGCAAGTTAAGAGTTCAGACATACAAGTTGGAGACCTCATCGTAGTGGAAAAGGTTGATGCATTTTTACTATATTTCAGACGTGTACGCTACTTGTTAACATTTAACCTGATTCCGAGTAACTCTTGAATATGAAGGAACTTGTTTGAGGCATTTATTTTTAACATCTTTGTGTAAGATTTGCTGTGCCTGAAGAAGAATGTAGATTTTTTGGTGTAGTCTGTTTTGCTAAAGTACATTTCAGGGTGTGTAGGTGAAGTCATATTTTGCCCAACGTAAGATGTGTGTTAACTGCTTAATGTGGCATTATCCGAATTATTTCATTTGACCAAAGAACTGTATTAGTTGGAACCTATTTATAGAAGAATACATTTCAGTTTCTAGAACTTGCTTTTACAGATAATTTTTACACATAATAATTCTTATGGTTTAAAAACTTAAGGAAGAGTGAATGGAAGTCAAAGAGGATTAGAAAGAGAAGATTTAGGTCAGTGTGGGAAGAAGCTGTCACGGAGGCCGCGGGGCTTGGAGCGCACACCGCCTGGCTGCGGGCGGCCCGGGGTCCTGAGCGGCCAGCCATCTGGAGAAGTGCTCCCCCGGGCCGTCCTCCCCTGGGGATGGCGGCTGGAAGGACAGTCGTTTTTTTTTTAAGGCTCAAGAACAAGTTCTTAAAAAATATTGAATGACGAGTTTTAAAAGGCCTCTTAGAGAGTAGTTTGAGCCCGTAGTACTAACTGGCATCCAGGCCACATGGGAACATCCGTAGCCCGAGCCACCTTGTGGAGATACTTAGTTCAAGGACATCTTCCTCCTCAGCATGAAGTGGCCTGCATCTTGTTACGTTATACTGTACAGAGTGGCTTGGGATATGTCGTTCAATCTTACCAAGATGGATAAAATTAAACATTGATTTGCAATTCATTTGCGTAGTATTTGTGCGTATGGATACTGGAAGTTACTAATTTGATCAGTTACTAGATTTCGGGTGATTTTTGTTGTCACCGCTCTAGTGAACATCCTTGTGTGTTGTATCTTTGCACATTTCTATAGGACAAGTGCTGACAACAGAGGTGGCCGAGCACATGTTAGTCATCTAAATTTTGATGTGTTCTTTTTAAACACCAGAGTTTATTGCCTCACGGCTTCCGTGGTCAGCAGTCTGGGTGCAGCTTAGCTGGGTCTCCTGGCCCCTCTCAAGGCTGTGGTCAAGGTGTCAGCCAGGTGGCCGTCACCCTCGGGCTCCACGGGGGGCGGAGCGATACCAGCGGGCCCGGGCGCCTCGGTGGGCCCAGGCCTCGCCCGTTCCTGGCCGTGCGGGCCGCTGCGCGGGGCAGCTCGCGGTGGGAAGGTGGAAGAGGGTGCAACAGCCCCAGGCTTTGAGACCTGGTCCCTTCGCCTGCTGGTTCTCCTCTCGGCCTGTCCGAGGCCACCCAGCGCCCGCTGTGGAGTGTGAAGCCTGAGGCGGCGTCTCTGCGAGGCGGTGCGGGCCGGTCAGGCTTTTCACTCTTCCCCTCATTCCCTCTCTTCTCTCCTGTTCACTCACTTCTCGTCTTTGCTGTTGAGTGCGACGCAGCGATGCGCTCAGCGTCCAGTGCCTCATGTCCTCCCCCTTTTGCTGAGTGACTCGAGCCCTTCTTTGCCGTGTTTTCAGTGGCCATCTGCGCCATCGTGGCACGGCTGTGCACGTGGGTGGACGTGAAAGGTGGCGCTTCGGGTCCGGGCCTGGGCCTGGGCTTCCTCTCAGCCTCTCTCGGAGAACCCCCGCAGGTGTATTCTCCGTCGGAGCGAGGGGCGGGTGGGCGGCGTGGGCCCTTGTCGACGTCCAGGCAGGGGCTTGACGTTAGTGTGAAGACAGTTGCGCCTCTGTGTTCTTGTGTCATTCAGTGCTCTAGTGGCTCACCCGAGCGGATGACACTCCAGTATTGGATCAGTGTTTCGTGCAGGCGCGGTTAGCTCACAGTGTCACGTGTGTAGGGCAGTGAAAGAAGTCCCCAGCATTGTCTCCCAGCTTAACAAAGAGCCCGAAGATGCATGTGAAGTTTTAGATGGACACATCAATCGAGTATTATCACTGGAGGAACACGTCAAGTACGGTCACTGTTTAGAACCCGACCTTCCAGAAGCTGAAGGTTACGTCTTACAGTCACAGCCCTCGTCTCCGAAGCCCGGGATTGCATGGGCCCCTTGGGACAGAAGCGGAACTGAGGTGCAGCTTGGCAGATTGGCGCTGTCGTGGGGCCTCCGGCAGTGGCCGTGGGGCCCAGAACTCACTCCAGCAGATGGGAGTGTCTGCTGTGTTTTAGTAGCTGGATTGAAGGACTGTTTCTTTATTCTGTTTTTCTGAGGTAATGCAATTTAGTAACTATTTCAAGCAATTTAATAAGTACTACAAAGTATATTTTAATACCCAGAACAAACACTACAAAAATTATGCAGACATATACACTCAGAGATGCTGGAAGGGAATGCTCTATAAACTAAATAATGCTAAATAAACTACATGCTAAAAAAACTAAAACGGAATCCTACAAAGGGGTCAGTGGGATGGGGGTATATCCTGGCGGGTGCTTTTCCTGGCCCAGTGCCGTTGACGAGGTGTTTCTTCGTTTCGGTGTGTGTAGCTGTACTTCATTCGTTTGTTGTCACGTAGTACGCTTTTCATCCATTCTACTGCTGGTGAATATTTGGGTCGCTTCTAAGTTTCGCCATTAGGAATGGTGCTTCTGCGATGCCGTGGCTTTTGGCTCCCCTGTGTGCACATTGCTGTCACAGGCTTACCTGGGGTGGAATTGCCGAGTTCGGGGTGTGGTGTGTTCCATGTTAATGGATAACTGCAAACGATTTTGCAAAGTGATACTTCAGATGGATCCTACGCTCCGATCAGCAGCACATGAGACTTCCTGTTGCTCTACACGTGGTGAGCACATGGCGCAGTCAGGGTTTCTAAGTCAGCACTTCCAATGTGAATGTAGCCGTTGGGATTTTATTGTGCATTTCCTTGAAGACGGATAAAGTCGGACAGCTTCTCGTGATTTTTGATATCTTCCTAATGTGGGAAGAGCCTGTTAAAAATCCCTTGCCATTTTTCCTTGGAGGTATCCTTTCTTCTCCTATCAGTTTGTAGGCCTTTTTGTGTTCTGGATGGGAGGTCTTTCTGTTGCAAATATCTTTTCTTTCCTGTGTGTTTTATTGAATGGAAATTCTTAATTTTAATGAAGTCTACATTATTATACTTTTAACTACTAGTTTTTAACAACTTTTTGGTGTTGGGGAAAGTCTTCCCTACCAAAGTTTCGTGAACGTATTCTCCATGCTGTGTTTTAGGAGTTTTATTGTTTTGATCTCGATGTTCAGAAGTCCGATTCATCTGGAATCGATTGCTGTGTCTTGATCGCAGTAGAGGCCAGGCACGGCGCCCTGCCCTTCCCGTCCTGCCCGTTCCTCAGCCCTAGTTGCCGCGGAGACCACCGGGTCCGCCTCAGTCCGCAGCCCCGGCGTCCTCGCGATCCTCTGCGTCGGCGGCCCCATCTTGTCTCAGTTCCTCCAGCTGAACATTTTAGTTTTGCTGCGTGGCAGACTCACCTCCTTGCTTCTCACGTGCGTCTCAGTCGGTTTTGGCCTTCACGCCCGCGTGCACATCCGGAGTACCTTGTCAGTGCCCACAAAACGTGGCGAGGTTTGGGTTGGGTTTATGTTTGGTGTACAGGTCAGTTAACGGACACTGGACATCTCTGCCATACGTTCCAATTTCAAAACAAGATACGTTTTATTTAGGTTTTATTTAATTTCTCTTAGTAATGTTTTATTGGGTTTATTTAGAGGTATTGCCATCTTTTATTAGTTTTGTTCTGTTAGGTTTTTCTTATTACATCTGAAATGGGCATATTTGAAAAAATATTTACTTGCTGCTGTTTGTTTCTGGTGTTTTCTGTGTCATTAAGTTTTGTTCCGATATTTGCTCACGTCCTCTGCTTTCTTTGGGGTTCACTGGCTGGTTTTTTTTTTTTTTTCCTGCTTTCAAAAGGATAGTTAGCTCTTTGTGTATTTTTAGCCTCCCTTCTCTATTGTACACATATAATTGTGTTTATTTTCCTCCTAACATTTTCCTGACTTTGGCCGTGTTCCACACATATCGATGTGTTGAGTTTTTATTACCATTCAGTTAAAAATATTTTCTAGTTTCCCTTTTGATTTCTTCCTTGCCCTAGGAGTTCTTTAGATCCTAACAATTTCCCTTCTTTGTTCATATTAGGAAGAAGTAGCTCTATCCTACAACACGTTTTTTTTCAGCTCTAACAACTTATATTTGTTTTTATTACTCACTGACGAATAGTCCATTTCTTACATCATTTGTAGATGAATCTTTATATCAAAAAACATAAATAACTCATTAAGTATTCTTATTCTGATTATATATTTTATCTTTAGTATGATATAGCTTTCTCAATGGATAGAATTATCAGTAATAATGATTAAATGTATGGATAGTGACTTGTAAAAATTTTTATGTGCTGTACAATATCTCCTCACATTTGTAGAGTTTATTTTTGTTTGGTCAGTCCTACATTTATTCATTCTGTCAAAATTTATTACGTGTTTTACTTATGATATGCTCTGTTTTGTATTAGGCATTTGTATTGGAAGAATGCTATCCTCACTTTTAGGGTCATTTAGACTAATAGGGAGGATATAAATTTTATAAGGCAGTCACTGCTATATTATATGTATGAGTTGAAGTACAAAGGAGGCCACAGAAATGGCAATATTTAACATTTTTCAGAAATGGGGCAGTTTTCAAACCATCACTAAATACCATATATGTGGGTCATTAATGGGGGAGAACCTTAGAAGGCTAAAATGTGAATCAAAACAGTTCTAATACAAATTATAAATATTAATTGCTTCAACCTAAATTTTTATCATAACATTTTGGTTAGTTGTTTTTACTAGCTACTTCTACTTTGGAATGGAATTGTGTTAATTTGTAAATGTGCATATAGATAATTAATATTTTATATTACTCTCTACAGAATCAAAGAATTCCATCGGACATGGTGTTTCTTAGGACTTCAGAAAAAGCAGGTATTTTTATTTTTATTTATATTTGCTGATGATTTGGTATTTTGGCAGTTTCATTTTCATTTTGAGAGGGAAAAGTTAAATTCTGAACAATTTTTCTTTGAATGGTAACACATTGAATTCATTAATTTCTAAATTACGTTTAACTGTTGATATTTAAAGCACTGATTTTACTGTGTATGTTTATTTTAAAAATATAATCCTTTTAGAACCTACATTAATTTCAGAAAAATATAGTCCATTCATATCAAATGACTCTTTTCATTCAAATCCGTATTGATCTAAATAATTAAAGGACGTTACTCAAAATTTGATTGCTGTTCTACAGTTGCAATTATATTAATTTAGCAAACATTCACTCACCACTGATGATGTACCAGGCACCGCTGGAGGCTTGGGACGCAGGGCAGCGAAGCCAGGGTGCCCCTCAGGCGCGCCACCTGCTTCCTTGTGGGGGCGCCACACTGCCCACTGCGTACCCTGGTTGTGTGCATGCTGCGGGTGGCCAGGGACCAGGCAGGGTGCCTTGGCGAGTGGGAGTGGGCTTCGCAGAGACACTGAGTCTACACAGCCTGGGCTTTCGACAGAGGAAGGGTAGAGGGGGGCGGCAAGGGGCGACGACCTGGAAGCCTCTGTGGTCAGGGAGGAAGCGGAGCCGGCGCCCTGGAACCCAGCCTGCGTGCGCCCGGCCCTGGCACGCGGCCCGGCCACGCGGGCGTGCAGGTCCGCCGTCTCTGAGCACCGGAGGTGTACCGGGGGCAGCCAGAGGTCTGCCTGGCGGGTCTCACTGTCGAACACACGACAGAGTTTCGCTAGGAAGCTCAGCATAGGGTCACTTCTCGTAGCGTGAAAGCTCTAGAGCGGTCAGAGTACGTTTTAGCGTTGTCGATGTAGCTTTCTTTCCATTTATTAACAGCATTTTTTAAACGTGACATTGTAAGTCACGGGAAGCACGAGGCGTTTTCATGCTCACTTGCACCGCGGGTGGGGCCGTCGGTCACGCAGGAGCTGGCCTCGCCGCACGGCCGGGCGGTCACTGCCACGTGCGGTTCGACGGGACTTTGTGGTCCCGGCGGGGCCGAGGCAGGAAAGCCACGTCCCGTCCATCACCCTTTCCTCGGGGAAGTGCAGCGCGAGTCCTTTTCCTGTCCAGTTAGACGGGGCCGTGCGTGCCTTGAGGGCTGGCCGAGGAGGCTGGTCGAAGGTCACCTGTGCCTCTGCCAGCCCTGGCCTCGACCTGTCGTGCAGCCCTGTCTGCCGTCATCCTCCCCACGCCGGCTGGGCCCACAACTCGGCTGTGACGTGGGTGACCTCGAAAGCCGCTTAGGTTCCGGAATGACTGTGTGGAACAGGGCCCACTCCCGTCCCTTGAGGGACGAGCAGCTCTGCAGGTCCCACACTCTGGCTTCACCTAGGGACAGGTCGTGCTCCCTCCGCGCCCGCAGCGCTGCAGCCGGGCGGGACAGCGTGCAGCCCCCAGGATGCACAGAGCCTGCCAGAGCCCCCTCGCGTCATGTGCTGTTCCAGCCTTCGAGGGCTTTGCTCGGCTCGGCTTTGTGGCCACCTGCGGGAGCCGTAGCACTCACCGATTGCCACCGATCGTTTTTGACACATTCCCTGGGCAAACGGTTTTCAGTGCATGAGCTCTGTGTCAGGTCACGCCCTGCCTGTCAGGTGGTGACGGTCCTGCGGTCACGGGCCTAGTTCCGTCCCCCTCAGTGGCCACTGGAGTGTGGGTTTTCTCGGCGCTGTGGAGCCGGAGGGATGGGTGGGCGTCGGGAACGGGGCAGGTCAAAACGTCGGCAGCTCCCTCGGCTAGATTCTGCCCCGTTTCTTGAGTAAGTGCACATCTTTGATTATTTTCCGGAGTTCTGAATTAGTTGCTCTGCCAGTCTGCGCGCATGTTCTCGTCATAGTAATGGAGAAGCGGGTTTTCAGGGACTTCTACACCACCATCCCTGCTCACGCCACCTGCTTACTTGTGACTCGTCTTTGTGTGTAAATATATTCAGTATAACAAATAACAAAGATGTTTCCATTTGGAAGTTGCTTTTATATTAATTGCCCTTTTAATAATTGTGATAGAAGTATATCTAACGCGAAGAATATTATCCTAATATGGAAAAGGTTTTAGGTAATTAACTTGAAAGAAATAGATTATATGGGTTGAGTTAGGAGATAAAAGATGAAGAAAAGTCGGCATTTTAAAGCCGGAAGGTAGTTCCAAATGTCCATTTTTCAGAGGAGGAATCCGAAGGCTGGAGAACGTAAATGCCTCGCAGCAGATTATATGACTAACAGCAGTTCTGGAAATTCTTCATCTTCTTCGTGATCCCTTCGCCGTTTCATTGTTATGCTGTGGTAAGAGCAGGACAGAAATAGCGCACCCGGCCGCCGAGCTGCTCTCTGCTGTTTTCCTTCCAGATTAATAACATTAGGTCCAAATTGCTGTTTCAAAACATTTTCTTTTCTTCTAATTTTGCTTTGCGTTCTGTTGTAGGGACAGTTACTTTGTAGCGTAATGATACTTAATATTTTAGAGATCATGTATTTCTTTGAGAATCTTAAAAATTACCACTTGTTCTCCAGAAAAATGTGCATGATATACACGTATGCTAAATTTTGGATTGTGTTACACATTTTCGGAAGGGCGTGAATGGGCCTGAGTTTAGGACCCTGCTCTAGTCTTTTTTCAGCCAATGGTTCTATTACTTCCTCAGTTTTATTTTTTATATTAAATTTAAATTGTTAAAACAATTGTGACTTACTCATATGCAGATATTAAAATGTCAGATTTCTATTTTATGCTGTTTTGTTTTTCTTTGTAAAATGAATCACATAGCTTCCCAGCTGTATAAAATTTGTGTTATAACATTGCTTTTAGTCAAGGATCCTTAGCTTGGGAAATTCTGTTCTTATGACTTTAATTATTTTGAGTGTTTTATCTCGTTTTTAAAAGTACACATATTCAGAATTTTTTGTGTCTACAAATAATGTTTATATTATTTTATTACTTTTCAGTTTTAGTTTAGCTTCAGAAAAACCTGATAGTATATTGTCTGTTATACTAAAAATCTTTAAGCCCTGGGCAGCATACAAGTCCTAAATCCATGCTGTGCGTTCGAGCTCGGACAATAGCCGCTGGGCCTTTGTCGATACAGCTCCCTCTTCAAGGCGTCATATTGACTGTGTATTAATACGGGGTATTCTGTTGGGCCGTCAGCTGATTGTTTAGAATGTAAATGAAGCTGTTGATGGATCTGGTGACTGATGGCTTAAATTCCAATTAATCAATTGCTTCATCAGTTTCTTAATTCAGATCAAATATCTCCTGAATGCACACAGTTCTTTTAGTGGTATTAACAGAAATTAATGCTTGAGAACTAATTTTCATCAATCTCTTATAAATGCCAATATCTTTTTCACTTGTCTCCTCAGTGATGACATTATAGTTTAAGTGTTTGAGACGTATTACAATAGCTCAGCTGTCACTTGTTGGTGGGGCGAGGGGTAGGTAAATGACACTGGACTCATCCACATTCTCTCGGTGGCACTATTCATCTTGCCATCAGTTTAAAAATCTCATCAGAGTCATTAAGCTGTATAAATGGTTCAGAATTAAGTTGATGGCGCGCCGGCCAGTTTCCTTCTGCTGGGCGTGTCCTGTAGCCCACTCCTCCGAGAGCACCTGGCTTCACGCGCTGTGGCAGGCAGTCACCTGCAAGGCCAGGGTAATGTGCCACAGTGTGTGACGGACGCACGCGATCCGCCTCACTGGTCCCCGTCAGTGCCTTCATCGCCCCCTGACGCGGCCTTCCTCTGTGGCACAGACACTGGTTGGTCTGGATCTGATCATCATCAAACCTGTCCTTTCCTGCCAACTCCTGTCAGGTGTGCAAAGTAAAACCGAGTGTTCGTAAGCAGTCTGCCGTAGGGTATGAGCAGAGCAACTTAGCCATTCGTTTTTGCTGAGCCTTGACTGGCGTCGGTCGCAGCCAGTGCTCGCTGGTAAAAATGATTAGCCGTAGTTCACGGGGAACAAACCGAGTTGGCCACACGTCTGGCTCTGCTGCGGTTCTCCCCATCTCTGTCTCTCTCCCCGTCTCTGTTTTTAAATCATATCAGGTAACGCAAGGTCAGTAATGTTAACTGTGATGGAAACTAAACAACTTGTCAGTTTCCTGCACATTTAAAAAATAGCATATAATTATTTAACATCAAACACACCCTTTTTTAAAAAGAGAGGCAAGTATACTGTTCCCAGTTTTTAACAAGTTTACAGAAATCCATATGAGATAAGCGTTCACTTTTAGAAACACAAATGTTTGAAATTTGAGAGACCCCAGAGACTCCCTCTCGTTCTCATTTCACACAAGCAGGCCCAGGCGGGGGGGGGGGGGGGGGGGGGGCCGGTGGCGGGGGGTTGCGTTCCAGTGCGTGTCACGCGGAGCCTGGAACCTGGGCCCTGTAAGCCCCCTTTCTGTTTTATATCGGCACGCGCACGCACACGCGCACACGCACATTCGTGCATACAGATGGCGCCTCAGATGTGTTGTAGGTGATAAGCTGGATGGCCGGAAAACCTCCACGGCGCCCAGTCCCGTGTGCCGTAGGAGGGTGAGCCAGGCCCGCCGGCTCCTGGTCGCAGTGGTCGCGCTTGCCGTGGGTGGCTCAGAGGGTGAAAGGGAGCAGCGGAGGGGCTTCCGGGCACGACTCAGCACTGAGCTGCTGGCGGCTGCGGGTGCCCCCCCTCCCCGGCTCCGGGGCGCCGTGCAAGGGGTCACGTGGCTAGGCTCTGGAGGGTGCGGCCGCCCCCCAGCCACCTTCAGCATTTCCCCGAAGTCGAGGGAGAGGTAGCCAAGCAGCAGGACTCCCCGCTCCCTGCCACGCCCTGGCAGGTTTTGCATTCAACAGCGCGGCTCCCGAGTTGGTCGGTGGCCGCCATGCCTGGGACGAGCTGCGACAGTGCTCGGACAGCGTCGGGGTGAGACGCGGGGGCCTCGCTCCACCTCCGCGTGCCTCTGGCCGGCGTCACCTCCGCTCCCACGGTGCTGAAGACCAGCAGTGTCTCCAGAAGTTTCCAGGTGTCTCCTGGAGGGGGACAGGATTGACCCTGGATGCAAACCACCGAGGACTCTAGTATGCACTGACGGGAATCTCTGCGAGAAGTCTCGAGTGTTCAGTTATGTGTCTTTTGAGAGTACTTGTTTTAGCATTTCCCGGTGAGGACAGACATCCTGCGGCCTCTGAGCTGTGGCCTGTCCCCGCTCCACGTGGGGGCAGCGCCTGCAGTGACGACAGTTCCTGCGGCTCCACGTTCTCACCGGCGTTCGGTGTCGTGGGGCTGTGGCCGCGTCACTGGAACAGCGGCGTGGCGGTGTCTCACCGCCGGCTCCGCCAGGGTCTCCCTGAGCGCACGGACGTGGAGCCTCGTCGCGTGCTTTGCCGCCTGTGCGTCGTCTTTGCTCAGTGACATCGTTACACGTTGTGTGCCCCAGCACGTACCCCGAGAATTATTTTAGATGCATCAACCTTTTAAATTACGTAGAAAACAAGATTTAAAGGTACAAACCGAAGTTACAATAATTCTAGGTTTTAGGCTAATAGTGACATTTTTCCTTTAAATGTAGTATCGCTAAAATCACGTAGGAAACATTGAAGTGCGGTTCCAAACCATTGCTCCCGTGGGACTGGCTCTCACAGTCGCCCAGGTAGCGACCGCTCCAGTCTGCTTCAGGTTACTGCCCAGCGACCCATCCCTTCCCCTGTGGGGCTCCCTTGCGCATTTCCTGCACGGCTGGTCCAGGGGTCTGGACGCCTCAGCTTTTGTTTATCTGGGAATGTCTTGATTTCTCATTTACTCTCGAGGGACAGTTTTGCTGGATCCGGGATGCTTGGCTGACAGTTCTTTCCCTTTTAGCACTTTGACTATATCGGCCCGCTGCCTCTGGCCCCCAGAGTGTCTGACGAGAAACCCGCAGACACTCCCGCCGAGGACCTCTCGTGTCCGATCCTTCTCTCCCTTGCTGCTTTCCAGGCTCTCTCCGTCTTGGCTTTTGTCGAAAGTTCGACGACGGTGTGTCTCGGCGTGGGTGTCTTGGAGCTCGTCGTACGAGGAGTTCGCTGGGCCTCTGGGGTGTTTGTGTTCCCGTCGTTCACCAGATCCGGGCGCCTTCAGCCCTGTGTCTTCAGGTCGCTCTGCCCTCCCTGTCTCCTCTGCGGCTCCCTCGGCGTGAGTGTTGGCCTGCCTGCTGGTGTTCTGCAGGTCCCTTAGGCTCTGTCCCTTTTGCTTAAATCTTTTTCTTTTCTTTCTGTTCCTCATACTGGGTCATTTTCAACGTCCTGTTGTCAGGATAACCAGTTCTATCCTCTGCCTGCTCACATCTGTCTTCGACTCCCTCTAGTGAATTTTGTCTCACTGCAGTTATACTTCATAGACCCTGAATATCTTTTTAATTTAATTTTTTTTTCTTTTTATTGAGATTTTCATTTTGTTCATACATTTTCTTGACTTTCTCCACATCCCTCTTTAGTTCTTTGGACATCTTTTGGGCAGTTGCCATCAGGCCTAGCTCAGGGACAGCATCTGTTGATTAATTTTTTTCCTTTATATTGACCCTGTTTTCCTGTTTCTTCGTATGCTTTGTGGGTTTTTGGGGGGAGGGGGGTCAAATATGTGGCATTTTAATTTAATAATGTGGTAACTCTAGAAATGAGATTGTCCCTCAGTGGTAGGACAACTCTGTAATAATAATAATGGCAGTGGAGTAAGACCTCTGAAATACTGCAGCTCATCCAGTGTGCGCACATGTGGAGACACACACACACTCGTCTAATTGGTGTCCTGAGGATGGCAAGGTACCTGCCCCCTGATTGTGTTGAAATGTGGGTGAATGACAGAGTCACCCCTCCCACAGGGAGTGTTCCACCAGGCGACCAAAGCCAACCCCCGGAGCAGGATGCTCTCCTTTGCATTCTAGTCTAGCCGAACGGTGGGAAGAGTGGATAGCCGACTGCCTTCTGTGTCCCCTCGAGCAGGAGTCCCCAGGCCCCTGGGCCGTGGACCGGTACCGGTCTGGGCCTGTGGCCTGTGAGGATCGGGGCTGCACCGCAGGCGGTGAGCGGGGGGCAGGCGCCTGAATTTGCATCCGCTCCCCAGCGCCGGCATCGCCGCCTCAGCTCCGCCTCAGGTCAGCAGGCATTAGATCCTCATAGGAGCACTGGTCCCTGGTCCCAAAAAGGTTGGGGACCCCTGCTCTAGTGCAGTGATGAGTGTTGGCATCACAGCAGACACTGGACACCGCGCCTCTGGCTGGACGCAGGCCAGCCTCGCTGGCCACTGGAGTCCGAGCTGGGCACTGGGTGCAGGAGCTGGCGGCGCCGGACCCACAGAGGGAAGGGGAGCCGGTTCGGCCTGGACCACGAGTGTTGAGTTAGCAACATGCGGGCCCAGGCCTTTCAGCAGACAAATCGGACAGGGCGTGGGGACGGCCCGCAGGGGACGAGAGATGTTGAAGCACACGGCGACAGGCGGAGCTCGCCGTGGTGCCCAGGCGTGTGCGCCGGGTGAGGGCTGTGCAGCAGAGGAAGGCAGTGCACACGCCCGTGCAGCTCTGGGACGCGTACTTTGCAGTTAAATTTTTTAAAACATCAAAGATTGCTGGAAATCAGTTTGCGATTTCACTACTAATTTGTTATTTTGCCTCAGATGCTTTTATTTTGGGGGATTGCTTTTTTAAAGTTCGATTTAACTTGGCTTTTAAATGATTTAAAAAGGTATGTTTCAAAGTGACCAGTACAGAGCAGGACGTCTTCAGAAAGGGGCAGCTTCTGTCCAGCCGCTGCCCCCTCCCCTTAGCCTCATGCACGCATGTGTGCACGCGCACACGCAGACACACACACGCACGTGCACACACTCACACACGCGCGCGCACACACGCACACACGTCTCCCCCCCACACCCGTTCTTGCACAGAGTCATATTCTGTACGCAGCGTTTTGCACCGCGCTTTCTTCCTTTAAAGTCAATGTGCGAAAGGTCTTCCATAGTGCGTGGAGGTCTTTCTCACGTCTTTTCCTTCTTTCTTTTTCTGTGACTGGTGCGTGTTCCCTTAACACACGTGTTTCTGTCATCACGTTCTCCACTTTTTATTATTATAGAGAATGCTACACGGTGGTCGTCTGGGTCTGTCATTTCATGTGTATGTCAAGTTCCCAGAAACAGTGGCCGCGTGGTGAAAGGGCAAATGGATTTTTCGTAATTTACCATTTTTCCACGTTGAAGATTTGATTGGGTGTCGCTATGATAATTGCCCTTTCCGGGGGTTTAGCATTTTCGCTGTGCTTTTATTATTGACTGTGTGTTTTATGATGGTCCATCAGATATTTTATCAGCAAAGTTATATCATGTTCTTTTTGAGAATTTACTTTTGTTATTAAAACATGAATTAAGGGTAAAAAATGATCAGCGTCGTCTTTCTAAAGTAAAGCACAGTTAGTACTAAACTGTACTAGACAAGCACACCAAATAGGAGACACATGAATAAATAGAAGATGGCCTCGATCTTTTTAGTAAACTCATTTTGTGAATCAAACGAAGGCTTCTAGGGATGTCTGTTCGTGGGACTCCCTAGATGACGTCATTTCCGGGTCCCGTTGTGCCATGGAATTTTGGTTCCCAAGCACCTGTAACTCAGGAGTTTCTCTTCTCTAATCCTAAGGCTCGTGCTTCATTCGAACCGATCAACTAGACGGCGAGACGGACTGGAAGCTGAGAGTGGCGGCGAGCTGCACGCAGAGGCTGCCGGCCCTGGGGGTGAGCGCCGCGCTCCTGCGCCGTGACCCTTTCCGCGCAGCGAGCGCGTTTCTGCTGACACGAATTGACTTATTTAATGCGCTGATCATTTCACAGCATAATTTACCACTAGTGAAGGATCCTTGGAAGTTACGCCGCAACGACCCCTGTGGCGTCTCAGCACGTGGCCCCTTTGGGTGTCGTTGCACCCGTCCCTCTCGGCCTGACACCCAGCTTTTCTTGCTTTTCTTTCCCTTTCCTTTTTGTGTTTATTGTTAAACCCTCTCAGGTGTGTGGTCTTTAAAATGGAGAACCGCTGTCGCTGAGGGTCCTCCCACACTGCTCCGAGCCCGCCCCGCCCCTCCCCGGAGACCCGCCTGTGCAGGGCCTTGCCTTGCCGCCGAGGAGGGAGGGGAGTGTCACCGCGCCTCCTAGAGCCGGGAGGAGCTTCTGGCCTCTGGCTTGGCCTTGGCCGAGTTTCCTCTGCACCTGGGGAATAGGCTGCAGATGGCGCTAGAGCGAGCAGGGCTTCTGGGCTTCGTGTCCGCGGCGACCTGCAAGACTGACCCCCAAATGCCGAGACACCTTTTTTAAAATACAAAACTGCAGTTGTGACCCTTCAGTGTTTATTTTGTGTTACAGGTAGTATTTATCTGAATGAGAAAAACTTCATTTTACATGATTTGCTGATAATTCAGTGGAGAGTAAAGAAAGATTGGGGCTGTCTCAGAACGACCTTTGGTCCATGCGGTTGTTGGTTAAGGAGGGCGTTTGGGTACGTGGATCTGGCCACTCCCCATAGGTGGGCTGGCTTCAGAAAGGACAGGAGTAACCCCGCTGCCGCCAGCGCCCCCCACTGATCGCCCCGGCTGCGGGCCCGTTCTCCTGTGTGCTGGGCGGTCAGAAGCTGTTCGGCTCTGCACGACCTGGAGACGTTTTGACCCTTCGGGTGTTTTGGGTTTCCTGTGCTTTAGGCAGTCCTGGGTTGAAAATTCATCCTCTTGTGTCTTATACATCTTCTCTAAAACCTATTGGTCATTGATGAGAGTTCGATTATTCTTCCTTTTGTCCCCTTATTTATTATCACATAGTAACGTGGTCCTCGTAACGAGTCTGTCCCAGGGTAGCTCTCCTCCTTCCCCCCTTTTCACTACCCTTTAAAAAATTTTTTTAAAGCATTCTTACCCCGAGAGACGTACAGAGCAGAGTGCAGGTTGCTGGACTTGGACCGCGGGCCCTCACCGTGGTTCCGCTCTGGACACAGGCGCTCGACTATCTCCCGTTTCACGTTAGTGCATCTCTAGTCTCCGTCAGTCCTCAGGTCAGAAGTCGTTTTTGAAAACTGCCCAAACTGCTGTCCTGGGCCCGGCAGCACGCCAGTCAGGTAGTTGGTTTTCGTGGGCTGTTAATTCTGTGTTCCATGATGTTTAGTTAGATTCTGTAGATTATTATGTATAATCAGTGTGGTCTGGGTTGAGTGAAGGACGGAGGGAGAATCTGCTGGGCCAGCTGAGGAAGGGAACAGAGAAGTCGCATTTGACGGTGACGCTTTCTCACTGACCAGCTTACCTTTCCCTTCACGGGGCAGGGACACCTGGCGGCTGGTAAGTCATTCAGCCCCAAGTCGGGGAGGTAGCACCGGGTGTCGGGACACTGTGTGCGCAGACGCTGCGGCCTGCTTCCCAGAGTGCCGCACCCCTGAACGTCCCGCCAGCAGCGGGCGAGGGCTGCGGTCTCTCCGCACCGCACCAGCGTTCGGTGTTGCCAGTTTTTGCTTTTGTCATTGTGACAGGTGTGGAGGGATGTCTTCGTTTGCGTTTTCTGTAATGGCTGCTCATGCCGAACGCTGTTTCCTGTGCTTGGGCACCATCTGTGCATCCTCTTTGATGAAATAAATGTGCGTTCGTGTCTTTTTGGTGTCTTCTGTGTGGTGCCCGAGGACGCGCCTCCTACACGATCACGCCAGGTGCGGAGAAGGCAGCGAGCGCCTTGGTGCGCGCCCCCGCAGCCCCCTCCCCGCCCCCCTCGCGGTGCTGCGCTGCAGAGATCGCTAACGCTGTGCGGGTTTGCCTGCGTTGGATTTTTCAAAGGCTTTTCTGTTTTTGTTGTGAGGATGGGGTAAGTTTCTCCATCGACAGTTAATCTTGGCCTGATTGTGTTCCAGCCTGGTTTTCCCAGGATCAGCCA